>NC_064931.1:247632394-247949394 GCF_023897955.1 Schistocerca gregaria
TTCAACGACGTTTAAAAAGCATATCGATCAATTGCGAGAAACTATACTTGTTCCATATCGCAAGAGATAAAAAAGTTTCGCGTATTTTCTGTATTACAAAATACGTAACTCTCTGTGAGCTGTCATTCGCAATCAATCACGTTTTGATGCTGTTACAACCACATCATTGTCTATTGTCTATTGTCAAACCACAATTTATGAAAGATGTTTATATTTTATTAATAGGATTAAGTAGGAATAATTAATATTGGTCATGTTGGAAATAATTGTGGTAGCAGGGAATATCTGCACCAAAGTATTGTTGATATAATTTTAAAAAGGGGGGGGGGGGAGAAACCACGTGCGGATACATTTTAAGAAAAGAGCGGGAAAGACCGCGCATTGATATATTTTGTAATCGTAGCAGGGATTGTCTGCACCAGAAAGCGTTGTTGGCAGGAGAGACCGCACTTTAGCGTTCGTAGGATGTCAGTAGTAAGCGAGATGTGAAGCGAGTTGGTAGCAGGTCTGAAGCGAGAGGTTGAGAGGAGTAGTGTGCCTGCCAGCCACCAGCTATGATTTACAAGAGATTGTAAACGGATGTACAGAGACATCAACTAACTATTATCATAAGAAGAACTAATATTACTGAATTATTTTCTTTGCGAAACTCAAGACTACTGAAGGAATGTTTGCGCAATACTAGTTGTAAGACTATTGTAAAACGTAAGTCCTATTTGAACGTTTGTAAAATCATTTCATTACCAACAGTAAATATTTGAAGCGTTTTCAGAATATAATTAATTTTTGCCAGCAATGTTGCATTACTGATTATAACTCATCCCAAAAACCATCAACATGAAACTTTGCAAAAATTTTATTGTTGTCAAGAAAAAGTGTAACTACGAATTACGTAACTTCAGTCAAATTAATTAAAGAATAACGCCAGCTTTGCTAATAAAGAATAACGTCAAGTTTGGTAATAAATAGAGCCACTTATTATGACAGCCCACCAGCAGTTAATAGAGTATAGTAAACCAGAACAAGTATATTCATGTCACAGGTCGATGTAGCATGCAGATGGCGATCCAGTGACAGTAAAAAAAAGGTAAGGAACAGTTTTGAGTTATTGCAGATAACGACTGAAGGCCACGACGACGACACATTCTATGTTTCGTCGAAATAATCCGAAAATCACTTTTAAAAAGCAGCAATTAAATTTGTATGCGAAGACTGAGAAAGAGAATAAATTTCAAAGGGAAGATTTCATTTGTTATTATTAAGCAAGAGATAGAAATCCCAAGGGAAGATTACATAGGTTATTGTAAAAGGGAAGGTTGCGTAACAAAAGTGATATAGAGGAAACGGTTATTGCCTAATGACAAAAGAGGTATAGAGGAGACGGGAAGGTTTCATCATTTACGACGAGCAGAGCGTCCTCCGACATATCATCCAATACCTCGAGAATGGTGAATGCTATCGTTCTACTCTCAACTTTAAAAACAATTTCGATACGTTAGCTAAAGTTCATACGCAATTTATTACCTAAATCGAACTATACGCAAAGTCTACGCGATGCGTTTTTACCTCTGCACACGGAACAAAATTTTGTGGAGTGCTTCACTTGAAAGTGATGCAGCAAGTAACCATGACGAAAAAGGAAAAGATATCCAGTCCTTTATCAGGTGAAGACATCAAACTGTAAGATGCGAAAGAATCACATTTTTTCACCAACTACTTTCGTTGAAATGGGATGAGAAGTATTTCATTGCTGCCGCCGCATTCGCGCCAGCCCTTGGGCGGAAGTTCTATGGCCAGGGGTCGCGTATCTGACGTCACGCTCAACACTTTCTGTTATTGGCGACGAGGACCTGCGGCGCGGCACGAGGCAGCGGCAGCGGTTCGACAATGGCAAACCGCGACGCTGAGCCGTCTTTGCCACGCCACGGATAGCATTTCCATGGAAAGCACGGCGCTGCCGCGGCGCTTTGATGTGCGGCAGCCCTATTGAAAACCGGCCTTCACGGGATAACGTGTCTGGAGTATACACAGTTCCTAGCGGCTGGCCGTGTTAACACTTTGGGAGCAGAAAGGCGGCAGTAAGGGGTATATGTACGCACATCTAGAGCACCTGACGGAAGGATTCGTCGTAAACGCTGGCTCTGGGTGCTTACTAGCTCCACCAGCACGTTGTGAAGGTTATACCACTGCCTCTCATACTACCTTCACTTAATAATACATACGGTATACTCATATAACTCTAATCTCAATCAATTCGAATCATACGTCAGGGATAATCTTGCAAGATGGTTGTTCTGTGAGCTCGAAAAACTTGTGCAGCGTGTTAATGCTATTAATAGCTTAAACATTCCCATCACTAAATCACAGGAGAATGGTGCCTTATATGAGCAGGCAGCTAAGTATCGTATTTGCAGACTGATGTTGGGAAGAAAAGCGCAAACTCCACGTAGAGACCATTATCTTCTAACACAGAATTTCCACAGTGTAACTCACAATACATGCAACTTGAAATACCAACTGAAACATCCATCTTCTTCCACAATGAGTGGGTGTGAAACTCATTTCCTTATTGAGCACTTGGGTAACTTTAGCTTGAAAGATAATAAGATCAATGTCATAAATGACAATGTGTAAAACTATGTCGGATTACCAAGCGAATCACACAAAAAATGACGCCCCACTTCCTGGATTCATTACGTTCCTGCAAGCGCCACTTCAGGAACTTACTAAGGCAGTGCATCAAGAGTATATGCATATCACCAGAGCTACATATCCTGATGATGCCAAGTTTCAGCTTGTGACGAAGAAAAAGGTCTTTCCTTACGAATCTTCAAAGGGGAGGCTCAATAAAACCACGTTGCCAAAGATCACTACATTCACGAGTAAACTAACAGGCACTGCCATAACGGATACAGAGTGTGAGCACATGGAGAATGTTTAGCAGGAGTTCAACATCTCTGGTTTAGGGAAACACGCTAAATTGTGCATTGACACTGACTTACTCCTGCTCTGTCATTTGTGAGAAATTCCGGAATGTTTTCGTAGGCACACAAACTCTGGCTCTCGTCTTCTATTACACCACACCAGGGCTTTCGTGGGACACAAAGTTAAAAATGACATGTTTTGACATTGAACTATTAACAACTGCTGACGTACTGCTCTTTTTTGAACACAGGATTCGAGGGGGCTTTGACAGTGAATGCACAGGCACGTGCAGGTAAATAGCCCGTGAATGAGCGTTAAGGTTACAGACCACTTGACGATTTGAGCTACATTCTTTACTTGGATGTGAACTTACCATGCAACAATCTCTGCCATTTGGAGCGTTCCGATGACTGTCCAGAAACGAAGTAGCCAGACTGGAGAAAATGATTCCATGTATGGCTGCGGAGTTTGGTGAAGGATATGTCTTGGAGACAGATGTAGCATAACTTATGCACATCACGCGCAGCGACTTGCCACTGAGTTCGCAGCTCCTAGCCTCACACAATGGTTACGTCTCCACGCTGATGACAACGCTGGAAAGAAAAAACAGAGATACATTCTGCACTACATAAACGTTCAGAAGTGTCTCAGTTTGGAGATGAAACATATTATAATCACTCGTGGCATCTTCTTCAAGCAGCATCCCTGATTGAAGAAGTACGTAGATGTAAATACCGAAAACAGGGGTCTCAAGAAGTGTGATTTTGAAAAGAATTTTTAGAATTAATGAATAATTGTGTTTTCGTTAAAATCATAGAAAATGTCATAAATAATTGTGAAATTCGTTTAGTTTACCATTGGGGTAGTGCGTTATAGTGTAAGAGGTTACATTACGAGGGCCGAACTTCGATAGGGCAATAATATTCAATAAAGGACAAGTTGCTATAGAGATGGCTAAGGTTTCAGTGCAGCTCACGAAGCCTGTCTATATCGGTATATGTATTTTGGACCTCTCCAAAGCCCACATGTACCGATTCCACTATGAGTTTGCGAAGCCAAGCTTCACTGACCCCATGTTACTTTATATGGATACAGTCATCTATTGTGTAGTAGACTGTGATCCACATGAAGAAATTAAGTGCAATTCCGACACATTTAGCACTTCTAGATATGCGACCGATAATATTTACGGCATAACGTCTCACAACATGAGAGTTATTAGCCTGAAAAAAGACGAGGCAAATGGGTGGCAGATTGTGGAGTTTGTGGTAAAGATGCACACTCTACCCAAACATGAACTATGTGTGGTCACCATGCGGTCTCAAAGGCTTTCACGATCGAAGATTACAAGAAATATCTGTCAAGGGTATTGACGGTGTTCCGATATGGTACGCCAAGTAGTCTCTCGATCTCAAAATCGTGTGATGGAAACTGCAGATGAGCTGAAAGAAAGCCTGTCGCGACATAACCACAAATGGATCAGCTGTGCAGATGGGATTGGGTTCGTCCTGTTCTCACAATATTCGATTTCGTGACTGATTGAGTGGATGTGTATTTATTTGTAAATAGTGAATATGTGTAGAGGTGTATTCGGAATAGCTGAATGAACTGTTTGTCATAGTTGTATGTATGCACATGTGTCAGTGACTGCACACTTTATGTGCATACATGTTGTTTATAGTAGGTACACGACCGCACACTACGAGTGCGTGTATATACAGAATAAGACAAAAAAAGGCGCACGAGGGAATTATCAGAATTTGACGGAATTCGGCCTTGAATCTCACTGACTTGAGTAGACTTGTCTTTACTTCGAAATGAGCCCCAATGACCAACGAAGACGTGTCTGGAGACGCCTCAGGTAGCGGTGAGATACCAACCGGGCTGTCGCCCGTCATACGCCCTGAGAGCTAGGGGGATGGTCTGGGGTGACATTTCTTTTCATAGTAGGACCGCTTTCGTTGTCATCCGCGGCACACTTATAGCACAGCGGTACGTCGACGATAATCTATGCCCCGTTTTTTTGCTCTTCATGGTAAGCGATCCTCGGTTCAAATTCCAGAAAGATAATACCCGCCCGCACACAGCGAGAGTTTATGCTACTTGTCTTCGTGCGTCGCAAACCGTACCTTGAACAAAAGCTTCGCCAGATCTTCCCCAGTTGAGAACTTTGGAGCATAATGAGCAGGGCCCACCAACTAACTCGGGATTTTGACGATCTAGTGCGCCAGTTGGACATAATTCGGCACGATATCCCACAGGAGGACATTCAAAAACTCTGTCAATCAATACCAAGTAGAATAACTGCGTGCGTAAGGGCCATAGGTGGACCAAGGTGTTATTGACTTCCTCAATTTGTGAAACTCTTTCCTTCAATAAAGATACCATTCTTCTGAAATAGTAATTAGTCGAAAAATCTGTACCTAAAGAACAGAAAATTGCACAGGTAACACTAACGTCTACAGACGTTAAAGTAACTTCTGGCGTGCCACAGGGGAGTGTTATGGGACCATTGCTTTTCACAATATATATATAAATTACCTAGTAGATAGTGTCGGAAGTTCCATGCGGCTTTTCGCGGAAGATACTGTAGTATACAGTGAAGTTGCACCATTAGAAAATTGTAGCGAAATGCAGGAAGATCTGCAGCGGATTTTGTGCAGGGAGTGGCAACTGACCCTTAACATAGACAAATGTAATGTATTGCGAATACATAGAAAGAAGGATCCTTTACTGTACGATTATATGATAGTGGAACAAACACTGGTAGCAATTACTTCTGTAAAATATCTGGGAGTATGCGTGCGGAACGATTTGAAGTGGAATGATCAAATAAAATTAATTGTTGGGAAGGCGGGTACCAGGTTGAGATTCATTGGGAGAGTCCTTAGGAAATGTAGTCCATCAACAAAGGAGGTGGCTTACAAAACACTCGTTCGACCCATACTTGAGTATTGCTCATCAGTGTGGGATCCGTACCAGATCGGGTTGACGGAGAAGATAGAGAAGATCCGAAGAAGAGCGGCGCGTTTCGTCGCAGGGTTATTTGGTAACCGTGATAGCGTTACGGAGATGTTTAACAAACTCAAGTGGCAGACTCTGCAAGAGAGGCGCTCTGCATCGCGGTGTAGCTTGCTCGCCAGGTCTCGAGAGGGTGCGTTTCTGGATGGGGCATCGAATATATTGCTTCCCCCTACTTATACCTCCCGAGGAGATCACGAATGTAAAATTAGAGAGATTAGAGCGCGCACGGAGGCTTTCAGACCGTCGTTCTTCCCGCGAACCATACGCGACTGGAACAGGAAAGGGAGGTAATGACACTGGCACGTAAAGTGCCCCCCGCCACACACCGTTGGGTGGCTTGCGGAGTATAAATATAGATGTAGATAATTAAGAAAGGAAATAGAAGTGTTCCGATGAATTACAGACACATGTCGATTCGCAATAGGATTTTGGAGCATATACTGTATTCTAATATTACGAATTGCCCCGAAGAATAAAATTTATTGACAAAGAGCCAACACGGATTCAGAAAATATTGTTGTTGTGAAAAATAACTCTTTATTTTCGCCAGTTAATGAGTGCTATCGACAGGGGATGTAAAACTGATTCCATATTTTTGGATTTCCAAAAGGCGTTTGACATCGTTTCTCACAAGCGACTTCTAATCAAATAGCTTGACTATGGAGTACCGTCTCAGTTTTCTGACTGGATTTGTGATTTCCTGTCAGAAAGGTCAAAGTTCGTAGTAACTGACGGAAATTCTCGAGTAAAATGGAGGTAATGTCATGTGTTGTCAAAGATAGTGATACAGGTCCTCTGCTGTTCTTGATCCACACAAGCGTTTTAGGAGAGAAACTAAGCAACCCTCGTAGACTGTTTGCAGATGATGCTACCATTGACTGTCTTGTAAAATCATTAGATAATCAAAACAAACTGTAAAATGATTTAAAGAAAATTTCTGTATGGTCCGAAAAGTGGAAGTTGAATCTAAATAATGAAATGTGTGAGGTCATCCACATGAGTTTTAATCTGAATCCACTAAATTTCGGTTGCGCAACAAATCACATATCTAAAGGCTGTGAATTTAACTTAGTACTTAGGGATTACAGTTACAATGGATACCACAAAGGTAATGTTGTTGAGAAAGCGTACCAAAAATGGCAAATTATTGTCATAACACTTAGAAAATGCGACAGGTATACTGAAGAGAAGGCCTACACTACGTTTGTCTGACCTCTTCTGCAGTGCTGCTGCGCAATGTGGAATCCGCATCTGATAGGACTGACGGAGGACATCGAAAAACTTAAAACAAGGGTAAATCGTGTATAATTATTGCAAAATAGAGGAGAGAGTGCCGTGGATTTGATACGTGAATTGGGTTGTCAATCATTAAAACAAACGCGTGTGTCAATACAGCAGAATGTCCTCGTGAAATTTCTGTCACCAACTTTCTCCACCAAACGAGGAAATATTTTGCTCCCCTCCACCCATATAGGGAGACATGATCATCAAAATAAAATATGAGTAATCAGGGCTCACATGGAAAGATTCAAGTATTTGTTTTTCTCGCACTCTCTTCGAGATTGGAACGTAAATAAGTAGCATGAATGTGGCTCGATGAACCCTCTGCTAGGAATTTAATTGTGAATTACAGATTAATCATGCAGATGTAGATGTAGACATATATACAGGGACAAACAAAACTGAATTGTATAATTATTTAGCGAGAAACGTAGTGTGTACAGATTCTTTGTTGGTTTTAATGTTAATAAATTGTATCTCCATACCTGATGGTACTAGTTTCGAAAAAAAAAATGTATATTAATTTTTAAAGTATAAAAAATTATTGAGTAAACGAAACAGTGCTATATAACTGTCGTATATAAAAGAATATAACTCATATTTTAAAGTACAGACAAACAAATGCTGTAAATTACTGTTCTTAAAATAGTTTTATTCTTTTTTACTTTGCTTTACTTTATATTTGGCAAGGGCCTTATCGACTATACGCCTGCTCTATGAGCATCTTCCACCTCTGTCTGTCCAGTGCGCTGTTTGTCCAGTTGCTCTTGCTGTTCATCCTAGTTGTGTCCTCCAGGAATGTTATCCCGGCATCTGATTCTGGGTCTTCCTCTTCCTCACGTTCCATCTATTGTTCTGCTGAATGCCATTCTAGGTAGTCTATTCTCTGTCATTCTTGCTATATGGCCTGTCTAATTCAACCTTCTCCTCTTGAGCACTTCGTCGATGTTACGGTGTTTGTACAGCCCTCTTAATTCTTCATTTCTTCTTATTTTCCATTCCATGTTATTTTCGCCGTATACATGTCCAAAAATTTTCCTTAGTAATTTTCTTTCAAAATTTAACAGTTTTTCTTCATCTTTCTTTCTAAATATTAATGTTTCACGTCCATATAACATCACAGGTATAATGATCGATTGATATAAGCGGATTTTGAAGTTACTGCTAAGTGATTTTTCTCTTCGAATTTTGATGAAACTAAAAAGTGTCTTGTTTTCTGTTCCTAAACGGGCAACTATTTCTATATCTGTTTTGTTGTTATTACTAAAAAGACTTCCTAGGTACTTGAAATGGTCAACAGTCTTGACATTGAATCTATCTACAGTCAAAGCTGCATCTTTTCTGGTTTTCGTACTTATGGACAGGTATTCTGCCGGCCGCGGTGGTCTAGCGGTTCTAGGCGCTCAGTCCGGAACCGCGGGACCGCTACGGTCGCAGGTTCGAATCCTGCCTCGGGCATGGATGTGTGTGATGTCTTTAGGTTAGTTAGGTTTAAGTAGTTCTAAGTTCTAGGGGACTGATGACCACAGATGTTAAGTCCCATAGTGCTCAGAGCCATTTGAACCATTTTTTGACAGGTATTCTGTCTTTTCTTCATTAACATTTAATCCTGTTTCCTCAGCAATTTTGTGGTAATTTTACATCATTCTGATTAATTCTGTTTTGGAACTCCTTATTACTGCTAAATCATCTGCATAGGAAAGTCTTGTAATGTTAGTATCCTGTAGCTGGATCCCTTGTGGACTGGTTTTAGAGAATTCTCTATCGATCTTCTCTAGGACAAGGTTAAATAAAATAGGTGAAATGGCATCCCCTTGTCTCAGTCCAGTGTACACCTTAAAATCTTCAGTTTCTCCTACCGGTATCTTTATGCGACATAAAATTTCGTCTATACACCTTTTAACTAATCTGATTAATTTTGATGTTATTTTAAATTAGGAGTGTCTGTCGGTGTATGCTATCATAGACCTTTTTAAAATCTACGAATGATATGTGGACATCTACACTGAAATTCCCTGCCTTCTCAGTTACTTGTCTTAGGGTGAATAAGTGATCTAGTGTGGATCTGTTTCTGCGGAAACCGCATTGGTAGTCCTCAATCAGTTCTTCTGTTATTGGTATCAATCAGTTTAATAGGCAGCTAGATAAGATTTTGTAGGTGACATCCAGTAAGGCAATTCCTCTGTAGTTACCACAAACAAGCGGATCATTCTTCTTAAATTTGGGGCACACAATTGAAGTTTTCCAATCTGTAGGAATGATTTCAATCTTCCAAATTGTTTCTATCAACGCCTGTATTTCTAATTCCAGTTGTGGGTCTCCATTTCTTAATAACTCAACGTATATCTCACCTTCGCCACAAACCTTGTTATTCTTTAATTTCTTTATTGCTTGCTGTATTTCATTTAGTAATGGGGTAGTAACTGTATCAGCTGTATTAAGTGTATCAGGTTCTTCCAATTTAAAGTAAGAGTGTGGGTCATTGCAGTTGAGAAGTTGTGAAAAGTATGTCTTCCAACTTTTTGGCATGTCATTTTTGTTGGTCAATATTTTCCTATACTGATCCTTTATAAACTGTTCCCTTTATTGAATTTACCAAAGGATTTTTATTTATATATTTTGATACATCTGCCTTGTCCTGTGATGTTGGAAATCAACCTCCGCTTTCCTGATCATATTGTTATAGTATTCCCTTTTCTCTTGTCTTAGGGTTCTTTGCGTTTCTTGGTGGAGTTTATGGTACCTTTTTTTCAATATCATATTGTCCCTTTCTTTAACCCATGAATTCCTCGCATTTCTTCTTTTTAGCGCTTTTTAACTGTTAACAAAAATCATTAGTTATTTTGTTACTTGGTTACTATTATTTAAAACACAGCCTGATCCATTCACAACACAATACAAATGACTAGACTCATACAGTTGCTTAAAATGAGGAGTTGTAATTAATATGTTATACTAAATTGTAATTGTCGAAACATAAAGACCTACACTTAACGTCAGGCAACTAAGTATTTACAATGTGCAGTTACGTCTGCAGTGCATTCGCCTTTTTCTTCGAGAATGAGCGCATTTTCACATCCGTGCAGCAGCCATATACGCAGCTGCATGAAGTATTCCGTTTTTTGGCTCATACATCTGCATTTTCCCTGTTCTATTGCAGCGGGGCGGGCTGGTCTCCCTATATCCTTCAAAAAATTTGTCCACCTACCTGAATAGGTTTCAGTTTATCTGCCCCTTTACTCAGCGATGGTACGTACTGGTTTAACCGACAAAAGAAGCTTTGACGAAAGTTCGACTAAATACCTTCCACGCAAAGCCCACATAACTCCAGTCCATGAGCAGTAGCTGGAAGTTAAAATTATCGAGCGTTTGGGACTCTTACAGGAGTCGTTTGAAAAAAAGTCAGAAATTTCCTTTTATTCCGTTTATTGTCTTTAAAACAAAGAAAATGATTATTAATTCCGTATTTAACATACTGGCATCAATTATGCAACGTTACTGACAGACCCTGTCAAAAGTTCACACCCAAAAGTGTCCAGAAGATATGTAGTCCGTACCGATGTTTGGAACGTCCTAAACCGTCACCTACCCACGACTACTTGCGAGATAAAACATCCAGTCGTTATTGTAAGGAAGTACTTGCCATAATGTCTCGTAATCTGCACGAAACACGCAACGAGGAGATTATACACGACATGAAATTTCGCATGCGAGTATCTCCTAAAATAATCTACTCACAAAGCTCGAACTTTCACATAATACTCAATACTTTAGTCGATTTTTGTCAAGGAGACGTGAACCGATAAAACGCGCGAATTTCTTCAATTTGGTACAAATTTGATCACCGTGGTTTAACAGATGTAGATGTTTACCAGAAGCCGGCTCCCAAGCGGCTATCTCGACTCATAGATCTGAGGCACTAAGTCCTACACAAACACGCGGAAAAATCTGAATTCCTGAAGGCTAGCATGTTAAGCAGCTAATCAGATAATCTTGACCACTTTTATACTCGATGTGTTTCTAATGTCTGTCAGATTACTACAAATAATTTAGGTTAGAAATTTCGTAATTCCGAATCTAAATAAAATTTAATGAAAACAAAATACGATTTCTTTCTACAAAATTAGTTACTAATAAATTCTACGCTTAACGCCCTTTCTAACTGCCTTTTACTAAATCAAGCTCACTCGGACATATATCTCGAATTCCCCTGTTCCACAACAACATTACATAGTTTTAATAAAATATCAGAGTTTCACTTTACGTATGTCCTCCATTCACTCTCAGTCTCTCCAAAACACTTACAAAACCAAAACATGATGAAATAATAATTTTAAAAAGTACTTGTAATTACGTTGTAAATCTGTGTTAATGAAACTAAATAAATTTAGACTATATGAAACTATCCCCTTGATTGTAGATTTAATTATGAATACGTTACAGTCCCTAACTCTGTTTCACAACGCCTCTACGGATATTATGTGCTTTAGATAAAAATTTATATCTTCGAAAGTATTGAAGTCAATGATCTGAAATTTTGACAATATGTTTGTCTACTAATTATGAAAAAGATTGATTAATATTTATTAGTACTTCTTCAGATTCATAGAGGGTACATGTAACGTATGGAACGCAGCATTAGACAAGTATACGGCTCGCTCGGCCAGTAGCCAGCGTCAGCTGTGCCAGTATGAGAACCAAAATCCCTTCTCCTCCCGACTCCATGGCAAGCCACGCTTTCAATGCAAGTGGCAACTCGTAATAATTTGCTACGTTACGATACTAGTCTACCAATTTGACACCATAATTTTCCAGTTTACCAGTTTTATGGCCAGTTTTAAAGCCTATCTCACTACTTTCCCAGTTTCCCACGCAGTTTTACCACTTTCTGGATTTAGCATCCTATCAGTTTCCCAATTTTCTGCCAATTTTCATGGCCCTCCCCCCCCCCCCTACTCCCTGCAATTAGCTGAGAGCGTGATGATGTTGACGTTTCGAAATTTCCCGAGAGCAAAACGGGGAAGGAGAGGTCAGTGACCTTGAATATAACGAGCAAACTAGGTGCAGCACGGGAAATGCTGACATCGAAATTTGCTGAGATCGCCAGTTCCTCAAATGCTGACACAAAAAATTGGTGACATCAGTGTGTTCCCTGGAATTTTATCATCAAAAATTGCTCACATCAGCAATTAGCCGTAACTTCCTACTTATAGGTTCGTTTTAAAAATGCTACATATACATTTACAACAGTTTTACTGAAATATTATGACTGGAATAAAATGGTAATTACATTTCACTTGCAAAAATTCTACACTTAGTCGTGTCGAAGTTTTGTTTTTCCTGTTTTCACCAGACCACATCTGCCGTGTAGTAAATGATATGAAACACTTCACTGGTATTCTGAAATTCACTAAAGATGGATAAGACGGGGGCTATGACGATTTTTATTGAAGGAACTGTTCAGTCACTTGGTGTCCATCGTCTTATATGTGTGTAAAATGTTAGGACCCACTTGTTGCTACTTTATTTCCTTCTCTCCCCATTCAGTGTGCATGAGCGATTTCACAAGAAGCTAGGGAGACAAGAGAATACAATGCTTATGTGGGTGACTGTAACGTTATTTTAGGACAATAGAACAATCACGTACACACACACACACACACACACACACACACACACACGCGCGGAAACACACATTCATTCGCTGGCCCACATTTTCCCAAGTGAACTGGAAGTACGATTTTCAACCTACGGGCAGACGAGGGGAAACATATACTGCCATTATAAGCCGACTGAACAGTAAATTCCATTATACAGTGATGGGCCAAAACATTATGACCACCTACTTAATAGCGTGTTGATCCACTTTTTCGAATGTCTTACAGCTGCAATTCTGCTAGCATGGATTCCAAAAATTCCTTACTAGGTTTCCGGAGGTATATAGCAACACATTTCTACGCACAGGTCACACAATTCCCATAACCCACCGTAGGCTCGGCGTAGCCTCCCTATATTGTGCCAAATGTATTTCATTATATTCAGACCAGGCGAATGTTTTGGCCATGACACAAACGTGAGCTCTTGCTCCTCAAATCACTGCAGCACGAGTTTGTCTTTGTGGAACAATAGAGCTGCTGACTTGATAATATGTACCGAGGCTGCGAATGAAGGACGAAGCAGTGACATACGTGATCATCGGCAAGCAGGTGACTCCCATTCGCCTTAGTGTAAAGAAACCGGTGGCAATTCACTTGACAAATTTCATGAGCGCTACAGGAGCAGGTGATGTAGAAAATCATGTGTAAGGACGTGTAAGGTTCAATGTAAAGCGAATCGGTTCAGTTCTGTGTATCTGGATGCACGACTACTAGTGTGAAAGGGCCTGATATGTTTTTCACTCTATCTGAAACCCACTCCAGGTTGTAATTATGCGGATATGTTTTATTATTGTCTTCACTGGACTGTTTAGGATAGTAGTAATGCAACGAATAGCACTATACAGCTGGATCATTTTTAATCTGAAGTTCAACAAGAAACGGGGAATGTATGCAGAGCGCAGGTTAGCATGCGAACTGCACTGCTGCCTTAAGTAATCCAGACAGTTCAGTGCAGGGGGTTGGTTCCAGCTGCACGTAGCTGGAGTCTCATATACCAGACGTTCAGCCACTGCTACAACAAGTAGTCAGTGATCCAGCCTCCTATAAATATAATCTTCTGTTTCTGCTTAAATGAAATCTGATGTCGACAAAGTATTTGTCTTGAGTAGATGGGATTTCTAAACAACAGTACTTTCTCGAAATGCAATATTTTAAGTATTTCAACATTAGCCATTTTATGGACCTGAGTAAGTGCTTGTTAAGTCAATCACCACATTTATTCCGTATACAACACACAGTGAAAGCACTTTTATGCCAACACGAACAGCAGCATGGTAAATTGGGAAACATCAGTCTCGACAGGCCAAGATCCAGCTGCTGTTGAATTGCGACACGTTCCATTAGACGTTGCGCAGTCTTACATGAGGCATAGCACCATCTTCTCACAAACGACTAACATACAAATGGAATTTGACTGATAAACCCACTGATAATATTTGCATATAAAAATAATGTATGGCTTTATTCGAACCTATTTTGTGCTGCCGCACTGACTTGTTAATCTTCTGCATATCCAAGAAAGTAGTAGCACGCGTCATGTCAATTTGAAGTTTGTTGCCTTTCTCCTCCATGGTGTTGAAATTTTAATGTGAAGGGTCCAGAAGTCAGCAAGGGTATTAGCAGGCGCGGGTCGTCGTATAGGCTCCTGTAAAAAGAGGAGACACTCTGGTGAAGAAATGGTAGTGTGATGTGTGGAACAGACAATTATTTTATTTTATGGCTGCTACGTTGCATCTCCAAGTATGTTCGATTACTTAAAGACCAACAGCCAGATGATACGAGAGTGACTTCCAAAGCGACTAGCTGTGGGTCAACAGTAATTTATACCGTGTTATATTCTGAATATTATATAAGTTAATGGTATGGATACAAATAGCGAGGAAAAACTGTACTAATTCAGTAACGGTATGAAAGTAAAAATAAAGTGTGAGTTATAGATTTTCATTTTTCTTTAGAAATGGGAGAAGTAGTTTTATGTCATATACAAAATTTATTTATTTCTTGATCTATGTTCTTCCAGTACCCACCAATTTCAATAAATGAAACGCAAATATACATTTATAACTTTCAAAATTATTGTTCTTGTGGTGATCAGTCCAAGCACACATGTGCTGCACCTCTCCATGTTAGTCTGTCCTGTTCAAGTCATCTCAGATTTTCATAACCACTGTACCCTAAACTAAATCAACAAAGCTCTGTCGAAAGGCCCAGGAATCTGGCAGACTGCTGTGTAATCCTCAGTCGACAGTCATCACTGGATGCGGATATGGAGAGGTGTATGGTCAGCACACCACTGTCCTATCTATTGCCAGTCTGTGTGAGTAGTAGGACAAAGTATGTACCTCTCCACTCTACATTGTTGCCAGATTTACTCAAGATGGCACATCCAAGATGGTGGCAATAGATATGGCAACATTGCAATGACATCATGGTGGGAAGTTCAAATTTTGGCGGGAAGATACGTCAATTGGGCTACCTCCACAAACCTAACCCCCTCCCCTTCCTTCCCTCAGAATATGACAGGAAGTTCAAATTCCAGCAGGACACCGCAACACACCACAGTTACCTCCACTCACCTAGGAAAATGGGTCACTTGGGCTACCTCCACTAACCTAAGCCATCCAACTGCCACCTCTTCCTAGGAATTGGCGGGTGAAGGACTCAGCCTGTGCTCATAAGTGTTTATTTTGCAGACAGTTTTATTTAAACATTTAGAGGCAGTAGCATCATGGAGTGTGTTCACAATTAGGACCGGAGTCCAATTCAACTAGTACGCAGTACCACCACCAGAGGGCACCATCGTCCCTCCCGTGACATAAATCCAAGGTAGCGGTTTGGGATGGGGAAAAACCGTGGGAAAAGGACTCAGCCTGGATGGACTGCTCGAGAGAGGAAGGAGGGTACTGTACTTATTTTGGAAAAATGTATTTATGGACGGATTTGACACAGTATACTTATTAGATTGATACAAAACTCTCAGCCCGACGTGCTTGGGGTCACAGTAAATAGTATTCAGACCTGCAGACTACTTGTAAACTGTCGAAATAATGCAGTACACTAATGTACAGACACACAAACAACTCGTAAATTACCGAAATAATGCAGTACACAGCATACAGACATGCAAACAACTCGTAAACTGTCGAAATAACTCATTGCACAGCCTACAGACACGATCACAACGCTTAAACAGCCGAAAACAATACAGTGCACAAACACTCATTGCACGTAAAAAAATGCTTTTGAACTATCAGCAAACTGGTCCAATGAATGCACGCGCTGACAGCACCGACACTGGCATGCTTTGTACAAGTATCCATTTAGGCCCACAAGCATGAGGCGGTAGCATCCCTTTCATGCTTGACACCTGAGAAATTCCTGTCGAAATACGTGTTCACCTAGGCACCATTGCTGAAGCAATGATGCATACTTTCGGTGCAGGTCCTGTGGCGAGAGAGATGTTTGCATAGCACCAGAAAGGTTCGCAATGTTACACTGACTTCCCATGTCTATCTAAATAAGTGACAACTCACCCTCTGGGTCACTGGCGTGACACCTGTGGAATGGTTCAAATGGTTCAAATGGCTTTGAGCAATATGGGACTTAACATCTGAGGTCATCAGTCCCCTAGAACTTAGAACTACTTAAGCCTAACTAAGCTAAGGAAATCACACACATCCATGCCCGAGGCAGGATTCTAACCTGTGACCGTAGCGGTCGCACGGTTACAGACTGAAGTCACTAAAACCGCTCAGCCACTACGGCTGGCCAAACCTGTGGAATACTGACGTCTCAGGTCGTGCTATAGAAATCTATTCCGATGCTTCCCACGACAGCACAGGTTGCATTGTTCCTAGTGATCCTAACGGGACATGCAGGTTGCGCCTAATCGTGAACGCATGCTTACATGCTTACCTGCCCAGCATGGCTGATGCATCGACCCGAAATGTTCGTCCTGATGTCAACATACGTCTCAGAAACATTAAACGTTCTCACCACTAAAAGTCTTCATCATGTCTGTGCACGGTCATGAAAACACCGTTAACCATAAGAGCATTCTTGTTTAGAAAGAGAGCACTGTCTAGGCACAGAAATCAGAACAGTTACACAAACAGGATTCGAAGCACTGTCTTACAAAAGAGAAAAATAGAGAGAAATTTCGCAATCCTACAGCTACTGGTCTAGAGATGTCCTAATGCCTCAGTGGTGGATGAGCGATGGCATCCCCATCACAGATGGATGGTCTGCTTTTACTTGTCTTTGAACACTAGCTTTCCCAGAACTTTCCATAGATACATAGCCTCCGTCTCGCTCGAAATAATTTGAAGACGCTCCTCCATCCCGGCACAAAGGATGTCTTATGAATGAATGGAGCATTATGGTTGACTTATTGAATTTACCTGCCGAATTACAGACGCCGCCATTGTGGAAGCACCATCTGCCTTTTTTTTTCTTTCTCCAGACGTGACTTTCAGTGGCAAAAACTATTTTGCACAGATCACCATACTGCATAGACACTTAAACCATGCAAACTGGCCTACAGAGCGTCTAATACAGAAAGACTGTTACTCAATTACACTGCTCTGCCACTGAGGATGGGAGCTTGAATATTAGAGTGTGAAACTGATCTTCAACCAAGCAATATATCACCACGTACCTTGTTATTGTAGTAAACATACAGTTCGTATACTGTGCCATACATAATCACCCCTTTTACGTCATTTGTATAGCTATCGAGCGCCAGACACTTGTATATATTCCACGAAGACAGACAGTATGAGCACATGCACCATAGGTATACTCCTCGCTGAACTAGATATTTCCCGCGAGGTTGGGCGGTTATCCATCTCCGACGCATGACTAGAGCATCCTCAGTGGACCGAAGTCACTCTCAGAAATGTTCTACAAATGTACTGAATGTAAACCAGTAGTGAAAACCGGACCGTCCACACAGTTCAAGGTCGTTGCAAGCGTAGTCATATGTCGACAGAGTAAACACTCCATGATACTGTCCGTGGGGCTGCAGGTATTCGCATTAGTGGTGCCATCCACGTGACTCGCCGGTTCCGCCTCTCGTGGCCAGACTTGTCTTCTTTACTGCCGACGACTTACAGCATTTCAAAGTGAGCGAGTAAGGCTGACAATAGTTTTTTGTGCAGCATCCTTGTGGAAGGGGATGAGGCGTAGGGAAACTTTGCGCTATGGAGTGCCATGGCCTCTTGTAGAATGGCCAGCATTGTGTGGTCTTGTCGGGGTGGCGAAGTTAGCAGAGTGTCGGAGGCGGCTGGCCGATGTGGCCGAGCAGCTCTAGGCACTTCAGTCTGGAACCGCGCGACCACTACGCTCGCAGGTTCGAATCCTGCCTTGGGCATGGATGTGTGTGATGTCCTTAGGTTAGTTAGGTTTAAGTAGTTCTAAGTTCTAGGGGACTGATGACCTCAGACGTTCAGTCCCATAGTGCTCAAAGCCATTTGAACCATTTTTGTCGGAGGCGGATAGCTGGGGGGGGGGGGGGGGAGGGGGGGGAATGAGAGGGGAGAAGACACAAGGGGAGTTAGAGAGTCCCTTGGGAGTGAAAGTGGTTCGATTTTCGTGTGCTCTTGTACCATAGCTCACTCGTCTGCGTTGTTATGAGCGGGGTACCTGGTGTGCAGGTTGTACTTGTGAGAGGGTGGTGGAGTCGGCACACGGCGACAGCTGGTGAAACGGTGTGAGAGATGCAATGGATATCAGGTCCATGGATCGAAGGCGCTAGTGATGGTGATGACGTTGTTTTTGAATGCAGTCGATGACGGGTCATGAACTCGTGGCCAGCTGTAACATGGAACAGCTGACGACCTCCTATGACCTAAGACAACCCCTTGGGTCAGCCCCAGGAACTGGTGAAATTTCCGCCCTAAAAGTAGACACCCTGCGAGTAGTGTAATGTGTACTTGGGTTGGACATGGCTGAATGGGGCACAGATCTAACAGGGTTATGCGTCTGGGCCCATTCACTATTTCGGATGAACTGGTCCCGTTAGCGGCGGTGGACCTATACGTGGCGGGGAAGCTGTGTCGTATTTTTTCGGTCGACGTCATCAGCAACGGCTTGCGAATTTCAATTTTGAACGTCCTGAGCATCCAGTCAATATCGGAGCTGGGAAGCCGATAGAAAGTGCCGGTGGTCAGGCGTTCAGTGTCGCTACTATGCAAGATGAAACGCTGATTTCTCAATTCTTGCGTTAGATCAATGGCTGGAGCGAATAAAGTTTGACGCATTCCAGTTTTTCACAAGGATCACATTCCTGCCTACCCGCTTCATCGGCTGTAAAAGAAGAAATGTGTCAGCTAATTCTTGATTTCAGTCTTGTTTAAACGCTTTCTTCTTTATCCTCACGTATTTCTTTGGTGTCCTGGACCATACTCCAGTGAAGGCCTTTTGCCGTCTATTATGAGGAGGCTGAATGTTGTTCCGTGCCGGTAACAACAGGAGAGGAGTGGAGAGCAACATACGAGATATGATTCCGATTATGTGACGAAGCTCAGTGTCACCAGTCAAATGTGCGAATTCCTTCCAAGTCTCCATTATACACGGTAACGATGGACATTCGGGGTTGTGCAGCAATGTGATTCATTGCTGAAAACAATTCGTCGTCATTCATCAATAGTCCTTACTCCCCCTTCAAGGCATCACTCCAATGCGGCCGTTTGTGTTGTGCTGTTAACGGCACCCTACCCATGGGATGACACAAAATGTTGCAAGAAGTCCATTACTTATTCTCTGGTTGCACAGGCAAATGTGAATTGGTTACGATGTTCGTGGCGCACAGTACTGCGATCTTCCCTTGTTTTCATACGTGGTCGATCGGAACCTTGACAATGAGTGTTCCTTTCTCACGTTCCTGTGCAATGCATCAGCGGGCCACTGCCACATCCGAATACCCCACAAATCTGAAAATTGCACGATTTGAGCAGTCGGCCAAACAGATACCCACAATGGAACCCTTTCAAACTCTGTCAGGTGCTGACAACGCTATGTCGCTCGAATACGCGTTATCTCTCTGTCCACAGAGATCACTCAAAATCGGATGTAGTTCAAGCCCCATGTATAATCTACTAGACCTGGTAACAACACTAAAGACAAGCAACACTAATACACTAATGCACTCTGGTGGCCGTTCTTCCTGTTGCAGAGAACTGCAGTTCTAACCATTTACATACCCGCCGGTGGTGAATACTTGTATGAAGTTACATTGACATTCGACCATGGTTTCCGGCTGCTTCATTGTTTTGTCACATAGTGTACTTTGTTAAACCTTTGTGACTGTTAGTGTGCAGGATCGAGTTCCAGTCTGACAGACATTTCTCACTTGACCCGAGAAAAAGAACACGTTGTAAAATCCACAAATTATATAATATTTCATCTACACCGTGTCCGCCCCCGGTAGCTGAGTGGTCAGCGCAACAGAATGTCAATCCTAAGGGCCAGGGTTCGGTTCCCGGCTAGGTCGGAGATTTTCTCCGCTCACGAACTGGGTGTTGTATTGTCCTTATCATCATCATTTCATCCCTTTCGACACGCAAGTCGCCGAAGTGGCGTCAACTCGAAAGACCGGCAGCAGGCGACCTGTCTACCCGACGGGAGGCCCCAACCACACGGCATTTCCATTTTATCAACACATGTGGGTGTTCATGTCTGTAACATCTCACACTGTGCTTCCCATCACCATGGAAAGGAAGTATAAAAGATTTACTCGCGTTCCTGTTACATTCGTCCGTTTCTGATTTACCACGCTCGCCGCCAGTACCACGAGAAATAGCTTTCTTAGATATGCAGATTTGAACCAGACAGAGAGCATGGTACGACATTTATTCTAAAGATTATTCACTTTCTTATCTACACAAATAATTTATGTTTGTACTGTCTCTACTGGCAGAAGTAAGGCTATGGGGGCGACATCTGAGTCGTGCTTCGACAACTCAGTCGATAGTCGGCCTTTTGCTATGGAGCGGTGCGGTAAGTCCCTGTCGCTCCGTGTCGCGTTTCTGGGTCTGTTGTTGTTTCCGCACCACCGCGCAAGTGCTGAAAGTCATAGATACGTTCCCGATTCCTCTTTCGTATCCGAAAGCCACGGCCAAATTGCAGTTTGGCGGAATGTACTCTATACCCAAGGCCCACTAAGTAGAAAGACTTTTACGAGACGTGATACCTGTTGACCCGAAAGAGCTGCTGTCTGTCGTCTCCAGCGTTGTGTATCTTAAGTTCACTGACGATGAAGCATGTGACATTCTTCTCAGCTGCTCGAAGGAAAGTTACAGATTCTGCCATTCTGATGGAAAAGTGGGCGTGGTTACACTTGAACGTACTTTCCAGGCAATAAATAATGTGCGCGTGTTTGAGCTAACACTTGATTTTTGCCCATTGACAATGATAAGCCGTCCGTTGTGGACGAGCGGTTCTAGGCGTTTCAGTCTGGAACCACGCGACCGCTACGGTCGCAGGTTCGAATCCTGCCTCGGGAATGGATGTGTGTGATGTCCTTAGGTTAGTTAGGTTTAAGTAGTTCTAAGTTCTAGGGAACTGATGACCTCGGATGTTAGGTCCCATAGTACTCAGCGACATTTGAACCATTTTGAACAATGATAAACACCGACTACAAACTGTTGACATGCATCTTCCGTGAGAGGTTCAAATCTACGGTAATGGCGGCCATTCACACTGATCAAACCTGCCTGGGAGGCAACACTAATTTGTTCACGACTTTGAGCACCTATAGAGAGGTGGTCGCCCTTTGCTTCGATTGTGCCCCTCGACCTCTGTATCCGATGCAGTCACTTAGGTAAAAGAAATGGCGATACACTACATGTACCGCTACGACGAAAAGGAAGTCCCAGATTTGTTGTAATACATGATGAACGAGTTCATGGTCTTAACGAACAGAACACAATACCGGAACCTTTTTTGCTAACTATTTGGCTCCGTCGTTCATGGACCCACCAATCAGCTGGTGTGTGTCGGGTGTGAGAAGTTGAATTGCAGACGTGATGTTTCCACGATCTCCACACGGTAACAGAAACAGTCTTTGTGTTCTGCGGCCCCGGAGATTCCGATGGTTACCGTCTGGTGATGCCCTTTGGAATGACGAGAGCATCTTACTGGCCGGTCGTTCCAATAAGATGATACCGGCGGGTAAGATACCTTTTTCGCTCACAGTGTCGTCATAATTTTTGGCTTATGGCTCCCTTGTATTTGTTGATTTTAATAAAAAAATAAGTGACAGTGCTCTTCAGTAGTATGAGGGGGGAGACATCATGGCCAGGTCTCGGAATTAGACCACTGTCTTCCTTGCCTTCTCCAGCCTACCGCTGGCTGTGCTCCTCAATTTATAAAAGAAGAAAATAAAAAATAAAAAAGAAGAAAATAAAATTGGTGGGCTGCGACGCTTGTGGAACATTGACAACGCATGTGGCGAGTTGTAATTGTGTTTCTTTCTGTTGTTTCATCAAGAAAAAAAATTGGCAGTTGCAAACCTACCACTATTAAACTAAGATTCCGGGTTCTATCCCCTGTCATCCCTAGCGGGCTTTTTATTTATTTATTCACTTTTTTTAAACAATCAAAACAGTCATGTAAGCTATTCTGCGATTATTGACAAAAATATAGAAATGCAGTAACGTATCCCAAGTGGTAAAGTGCTCACTGTAAAGAGAATGAAAGTCAGCAGATAAAAATAAAAAAATGTCCGTAGAGCACTTACCCGCAAAAAAACTAAAAAAAAGTTGTTAACGTACCTGCCTAGTAATCTGGAGATAAAAAGGTCGATAGAGAACTTGCATGCGGAAGCATGGGTCCCAGGTTCGAGCCCCAGTCCAACACACAGTTTTAATCTGCCAGGAAGTTTCAGATGTTAAGTTTCAAATGAGAATGGTGCTAGTGTGATATCTGAGGGGGAGGGGTAACGGGCGTGGGAAGGAGGATTAGGATATTACACACGCTTATCGCCTGAGACTTCCATATGTAAGCCATGTACTACCACAACAACGATTTAGCTTATCCATTACGGATATTTGACAATCCGTGACTGTTAATTGAATATAAATACATAACACAGCAACCAGTCACTGTTGTCAGTAGTTTTTTCGTATTCCATGAACCGGTTTTCGAACCTTTTCAGGTTCATCTTCAGATGGTTTTCTTGAAGTTAGATCACTATTTTTAGCATAACGCAAAAATTTAATAATGCTAAAATTTAAAGCTAAAAATTTTAGGATTATGCTGAAACTAGTAATGTACCATTCAGAAAACCATCTGAAGATGAATCTGAAAAGGTTCGAAAACTGGTTCAAGGAATAATAAATAACTATTCAAAAAAGTGAGTAGTGGCAGTTTTATGTATTTACATACAACAATGATTTATCTGATAAACAATAAATATTAAGGGTTCGTTGGGTAGGAGACGAGTAAATAAAACAAGAAACACATTTGTCAGTGTTGTAATTCACTATACCCTAATATTTATTTCTGATAAATCAATTTATAATTTAGAAAATACCGTGAAAGTTGGAAGCGAGTTGGTTTGCTCTGTAAAAGTTTGTGCTGTTGTGGCACTCCAACAGCTTTCATCACTGAGAGATGGCAACATGCCCGAAGATTTTTTAGTTTGCAGTCATATAGTTTGTTACATGAGCAGGGTTTTAAACGGTCCGCCCGGCTAGCCGTGCGGTCTACCTTGCTGCTTCCCGAGCGGGAAGGAGTGCAGGTCCCCAGCGTGAATCCGCCTGGCGTATTAGTGTCGAGGTTCGATGTGCCGGCCAGACTGTGGATAGTTTTTAAGGTGGTTTTCCATCTGCCTCGGTGAATGCGGGCTTGTTCCCCTTATTCCGTCTCAGTTACTCTATGTCGCGATTGTTGTGCAAACACTGTCTCCACGTACGCGTACATCATAAGTACTATACCACGCAAACATCTGGGGCTATACTCGTCTGGTATGACACGTTCCTGGGAGGGGGGGAGTACTGGCGACCGAACCGCACAATAACCCAATAACCCTGGGTTCGGCGTGGAGCGGCAGTAAAGTGGGTGGACTGCTGTGGCCTGTTGAGTGGTTGTGAGCCACTGAGGGCTACTGTGGGACGAAGCCTCTACGTCGTTTCTAGGTTCCCGGTTCAATACACAATACAATACGGCACTTAATGCACCTTCCATAATAACTGCAATGAAATATACGGAAATATTCAAGAGCACCCAGTGGTTCACTAAACTCCTAACGAAGTGGCTCAGACCGCAAATCTCGGACCCTTAGAAGGTGGGACTGATGGAAGAGACAGAGAAGATCCAACGAAGAGGGGTGTGATTCGTCACTGGTAACGACCGTAAACGCGAGGACGTTACTGAGACATTCATCAAAGTCCAGTATCAGAGCCTACAAGAGAGACGTTGTGCATCACGGAGTAATTTATCGTTAAAATTCCTAGAACGTACATTCCAGAAGAGACATGCAATTTATTACATCTTCTCACATACAGGTCCCGACTAGACCATGACGAGAAAGTAAGAATAAAAAGAGCTCATAACTACAGCTCATAAGAATACCTGGAAGGCAGCCGTGAATGTCCACTCGCAAAACAAGAGAAGCAGTTAAAATTCTGAAACAGCGTGACAACATCAAGAGAGAAGATAGCTACAGACTGCTGGCTGGCAATAGTCCCGGAACGCGTGTGACAACAGGGCAGGGACCTCACCTGACACTGCAGCTACTGGATAAACTAACAGCACATGCACGACCCCCAGAAACCTGTCGCTGATTCGTAGCGGACTATCAATAGGCTGTTTTCCTACGTAAAAATTTGATCCGGACTGTTGTTATTCTGATTTTGTATCATATCAATTGCGTTTACGGTCAGTATTCTCACAAAACATCTATTATTTTTATGCAATTAAAGCTTAAAATTCATTAAATATTAATATCTAGTCACGTGATCGAAAATTCCCTATTATTGGGTAATGCTCCTGGTGACGTCACAGGCTAGGAGTAAGACCAAGTTGTACGTGTGAAGGAGCGCTAGCTGAAATTACTGGGTTCTCACGTACTTTTACTGCAAACAGTTTAGGTATTTACAGATGGAAAACACAGTTACAGCTTCTGAGTAACAACAGAAAGAAATTTTGTGAACGCTGATAATGGAAGCCTTGCGAAAGTCTATGCCTTTCTGCTGCACACATTTAGAGCTGCGATATGTGCAACGACGGACATTCTTTTCCCTGCTCCCTACAACATCATTAAACTCGCTCAAAAGTAAAGAACTGTGGAACTTTTGCAACTGGGTTCTAACTAGATTGTCGACTATCACTAATGAGCTACGACTCAAAGCACAATGAAATTATTCTTGGCAAAACTTAGTGCTGATTTCCACTGCAGGACACATTTAGCAAGGATACTGCTTGCAGCAGGTGTTGGGTGGCGCAACGAATATCGTATCAGACTGCAGGTAAAGCGATCACATGATCGAATCGTGGAAGGATCATATATTTTTAAAAATTCTACACGAAATACGAAAACAGCGTTAGCGAGAACTGATAAGTAGCAGCTGTTTCGATTGTAGGATGTATTATGTATGTAGCTTCACGTTAGTCTTAGTCTGAGAGATGGACAACAGAGGATAAACGCATTTACTTTGCGAACAAAACACCCACAGTACAACGAGGTGTAGGACGATGAGGTTATAAGGAGAGATATGAAGCGTATATCACATGCATGTGACACAAACGTAAGGGCTGTGATGTTCGTGAGTGTGAACTAACCTTGGCATCTGTAGCAGACTTACTTCAACTTAATGTAGGATGACGAAAGTGCAAAAGTTTCAATAATAAGGATCCTAGCTGGACTGTACGACGATAAAAACGTTGTTTCTAATAAAGTAAATATTGTGTGTTCTCATTAACCAGAAAATATCTTTTTGAACGTGACTTCTGCGAACAGCAAATGCAAATGTTAGCGCATGTAAATAGCAAGAATAAAGCAATAACATTCTGTGTCTGATCGGTGTTGAGAAGTTTTATAATTGGGTTTGGTTTTCATTTGAGAAGACTGTCGAGTCGTTTTACAACTAGGTTAAAAACATTCTTTCGGATAAGATTCGAAGCAGCGATCTGTGGACATCGTCTCGTGGAATTCGATGGCCTACCTCTTTAACAACTGAAATACCGAATACCTGAGGTGTAGTTGGGTAAAATGACAATTTTCGCTAGATGTTTAATTTCTTTGAATGACACAGTCCTTCGTTATAACAGTGGGAGAGCATTTCTCGGAGGCAAGTTAAGGTTAACTTCACAGTGCAACACTTTAGTAAATTGGTGCGTCGAAGTGGTTGTAATTTGCCGGTACACTGCAACCACATTTTACGCACCTTATTCCCTGGAACATTCAGAAACAAATTTCAGGAATTTTTATAAATATACTTATACAGCATGTTGCTACACACCATTTGCAACTCATTTTCCGAAACCTAACTTCCAAAACAGGACGTAATTGTGAATTAGCGTTTTGACAGTTGGAGCAGCGAGCTAGTCAGTGACGTCACAGGCATCAAACGACTCGAATGGAGCGTTTTAGCGGGCTTTCAAATTATTTAAATTTCATTACCGTCTTTATTGAAGAATACTGAAATTCAGGAGGGAAAACAGCATGTTAGGGGCATCAAATGACATAATTAAAGACGATTTCCCGAAAACAGTCAAATACCTTATTGTCATCTACCCTGTAACAAAAAAAATTGTTCAAATGGCTCTGAGCACTATGGGACTTAACATCTGTGGTCATCAGTCCCCTAGAACTTAGAACTACTTAAACCTAACTAACCTAACGACATCACACACATCCATGCCCGAGGCAGGATTCGAACCTGCGACCGTAGCGGTCACGCGGTTCCAGGCTGAAGCGCCTAGAACCGCACGGCCATTGGCCGACCACACTGTAACAGATAAATAGTGTGCCACAAAGCATCTCCTTCTATCCAAAGATCAAATAGTGGTTTTTTAAGGCCAAAAAAGTTTTAAGAAGCGTGACGTCTGTGATGTTATGACACTGTTATGAATGCTATAGTGAAGAGCTCATCCTCAGCACTGCTAACCAACACTGCTTGCTACTAGAATTTCACGTAAGACGTTACGCTTTATTTCGCTCTCTAGGGGATGATGTAACGTCCAGTTCCTTGTCCCTTCGCTGTGTCAAGTTTTGCATTACATCATGATTTATTAAAACGTGTGGAGATAGTTCGGCAAAAAATCCCTGTTAAGAGACGTACTTCATACATGACCCTAATCACAACGACTGCACGCCAGGACTGCTCCAACGTTAAGACGTCAGCCAGCAATAGCCTGGGCCCCACGAAAGCTGAGCTCTTCCACCTGTCTCATTACACAAAATAGTGCCCCCCAAAATGACAGTTTTTAGACATTTCGCATATTCTGTCATTCTAAATGAATTAGAGTGCTTTTAAATGTAAACATTGATTGTTCTTAAAATATTTAATTTTTCTTAATAAAATATAATTCTTGCCTAAGAGCTTCGTTTTCCGGTGGAAACAACTGAAGGGAGCCATATATATCACTGAGAATTTCAGAGATTCTGGGATGTTGTTTGCTACGAGTTAAAGGTATTATTGTAATGTTATACCAGGTAATCCATCTACGACCTGATGAAGGCCCGTGTAACGCTGCAGGAAGGTTCGGTTATTTTAGTATTTTAGAGTTGAAGAAGTTGTGCGCCACGAAGGATTTAATGAAACTGACTCTGCTAGAGGAAGCCTACTTATTTTGAGCAAAATAAACTCTTTACACTTTAGTTGCATTGGCCCGCTTGGTATGACTTGAGAAGCTTCATCGGAAGCTGAAAGCACGAAACAAGCGCTTTTTTTCAATGACGACAAGATGTGTGTTATGGAACTGTTGCTCAGTATAGTTCAATCCGAGTCTCCTCTTGAATCATTTTAAACATCTAAGACCCCTTCCCATTTTGATGCAGCCCAATCCTCTACCTCCTTCTCCTCCTCCTTCTCTTCCTCCTTCTTCTCCCACTTCTTCTGCTATTACTACCACTTATACGTTTCCTGGTTTCATCTCCCACGTCGCCTTCTCTCTACCATTTATATTTACTCCTTCTCATTTGTTTCACCTTTCACAAAATTAAAACTGTACCCCCCATAGAAAACACACCCAGGGAATGATCCTCGGCTGCCATACCCTAGTTACCCGACTGCACACGCAGGCTTACTGATTGTCTTTACCTCATGCACCATTCGCAAATGGTACTAGTACCACAAGTACCTCCCGCCACACACTGTAAGGTGATTACGAAGAAAATGTGTGGATGTAGATGTTTTCCTTCTAGTTGGATAATATAGCGTCAAATACTTAACCTTTTAAAGCAACTGACCAGGAACATGCAACTTTTGTCATACCTTTTTTTATTAGGTTTTCAAGCACAATAGTGTGCAGTATAATTAATATTGAACACTAATAAGGGTTAAACATACGATAACACACTCAAAAACGTTGCAATGAACATCGGGTTGGCGAACGGACCGTTTGCGAGATAAGTACGAATGTTTGTGGTTAGGAGCGGCCACTGATTTCGGTTCAAACTTTGTCCTACTTAATGAAAATGTGTTTGAGATGTAAACTTTTCAATTAAGTTTCCTTTTAGCTGTACTCAGATTTCACCCGTGACTTACCTCAAAAAGATATATGGTACTACTTAACCGCATTAGGTATTACAATTAACTCTGGACTCGTATCTATTGAGGAAGGTGTTCCACGTGCTGTCTCGCATTGGGATGCCACACTGCACTCGTCTATGCAGCGAGTTAGGAATTCTTACAAACACTCTAGGATCATGCCATAAATCTTAAAAAGACTGTACAATTCACTGCTTCAATCCCTCAACCGTATAAAGGGTCTTTTTTGATGACCCCAGACGGAAAAATTCATAGGACTGAGAACAGGCGGTGTTGGAGACCAAGGTGGAGACCCAGGTCAATCTATCCACCTTGGATGATTTTGGCATCTTATATGTCGTTTTAAATCAGCAGCAAAATTTGCCCCATCATAGATTTAACACATTTTTCAAACATGGACCAACGGTGAAATTTGAGCCCAATTAAATTGGTACTTAATCCAGCAGTTTACATTTCAAATACATATATACTAACTAGGGCACTATTTAGCACTGATTTAAAAGAAAGCTTGTAAGTATACATTCGCAGTAATCTCGCAATTTATTCGTTTGCCGACACATGTTAACTGGGACGTTTTTGTTCCTATTATTCCTATTATCGTATATTTTCAACCAAGTCAGTTTTCGTTTTCAATTGTTATACGCCCTCTATAATTTGTTAAGTAACTTTACAGTTACTAAAGCTAACAGCTAAAGGCAAGACAAAGCCATTGCTAAGGCGGCTGTGTGTCTAGAAGGTTCTACATATGTATCTATATATATTATTACTTCGAAATTCACACTGAAGTGCTTGGCAGAGGATTAAGAGTATCACTTTCACACTATTTCTCGTCTATTCCCCGCTCTAATAGCAACTAATGTTTTCCAAGGTGCTCTGATTTATTTTATTTTATTACGATGGTCATTTCTACCTACGGGGGTGTGAGTCAACATAATATTTTGGCATTCGGAGAAGGAAGTTGTTGAATGTAAATTCGTAAAAATATCTCGCCCGAACAAAAACCGCCATTTTCATGATTCAACTCCAACTCGCTTGTCATATTTGTGACACTTTAATATAAAACAATCTGCCCTTCTTTGAACTTTTTCGATGTCCTTCGTGAATCCTTAGTAATAAGAATGTCATAGTGTGCAGTAATACTCTAGAAAAAAACGAGCAAGAGTTGTGATGACAGACTTTTTTGTATCTTCTAAGTGTTCTGTCCATAATCCGCTCTCTTTGGTTCGTCTTTCCACATTTTGTATGCAATGGTCCCAATTTAAGTTGTCCGTAACTGTAATCTCTGCTTATTTAGTTCCATCGACAACCTTAACATCGTGGGATTAATAATGTAATTGACATTTAAAAGATTTTTAGTACTCATGCTGAGGCTTCACATTTTATATTCTTTAGGGCCAATTACAATTTATCGTTCCATGCAGATATCTTATCGAATTCATTTTGCAAATTCGTTTTGATCTTCTGATGACTTTACTAGATAGTAAACAACAGCATCAGCGTCAAATAATTTAGGACTGCTACTCGGACTATCCCCTACGTTGTTTATATTGATCATATAACAGCAGAGGGTCTATAGCACATTTTTAGGTAACCTCAGCTATCACTTCGGTTTCACTAGATGATCTCCGGAAAATGACTACGAACTGCGACCTCTCAGACAGGAAGTCAGAAATTCAGTTGCGTAACTGAAGCGATACACCACAGGCATTCAGTTTGCTTATAGTATACGGGTGAGGAAAAGCGACAAAAGCTGTATGGAAATTTCGAAATATGGAATCAACTTCGGTTTCTCTGTCTATAACATGCATTACTTCGTGTGAATAAAGAGCCACTTGTGCTTGACAAGAATAATACTTTCTGAAGTTTTTCATAATGTTACAATACAGAATATGTTCGAAGATCCTACTACAAATCGATGTCAGTGATACGGGGCTATACGTCAGCCGATTACTTCTATTTTCTGTCTCGTATATTAGTGTGACTAGCACAAGTTCCCAGTAATTTCGTCGAGCGAGCAATTGTAACATAACTGGTATATCATTTCGGTCACTGAATCACATGTAACTACGCAGTTTAGTGACATTTGACAAATTCAAGTTTGTTCATAACTGCCTCGAGGGTCTAAGATGGCGATTGTGGAAAACCTACAAGCCATAAAGAAAACTGACAGCGCCCGGTAGAACATCTCTCCAAATTTTGAATTCGCATTACATGTGCTCAATATGGGCACCACTTGTGTGGCGGTAAACGCAGTACGTACGTGGAATTCATTTACATCGATGACACGAATTCCCGGGACGGCCGGTGTGGCCGAGCGGTTCTAGGCGCTTCAGTTTGGAACCGCGTGACCGCTACGGTCGCAGGTTCGAATCCTACCCTGGGCATGGATGCGTGTGATGTACTTAGGTTAGCTAGGTTTAAGTAGATCTAATGTTTAGGAGACTGATTACCTCAGATGTTAAGCCCCTTAGTTCTCAGAGCCATTTGAACCATTTCTTGAACGAATTCACGGGAAAATCCAACAGCAGACCGCTTTGGAAATCTGTTAAGTGAGCTGCCTATATCCAGGAGCTAATTAATTCGACGCGGCAATACGGAGCGGAAGATTTAGTTCAAAATGGTTCAAATGGCTCTGAGCGCTATGAGACTTAACATGTGAGGTCGTCAGTCACCTAGAACTTAGAACTACTTAAACCTAACTAACCTAAGGACATCACAAACATCCATGAACGAGGCAGGATTCAAACCTGCGACCGTAGCAATCGCGCAGTTCCGGACTGAAGCGCCTAGAACCGCTTGGCCATTGCGGCCGGTCGCGGAAGATTTGCTTACATTATCTGGTGCACCTGCCCATCGTGCATCTACGCCACGGCGCGTGTTACGAACCGCAACTGAAAGATGCCATATCCACTTTCGTGTGTCAACTATCTGTGACAGTAGTGTGTAAGCTTAGGGACTGATGACATTAGCAGTTAAGTCCCATAAGATTTCACACACATTTGAACATTTTTTTTGTGGTTTTCGGGCAGTCGTCTTCTGAAGCCCCTAGAGGTACTTATCGGCAACCCTTTCAAGCAGGTGCAGAAGCGTCTCCAAGAAGAAAGAGCTGAAATTTAAAACTGTAAGAGGCCGTAGGCGACGTATCTATGTGGATACCACGCGACTCGGCGGAAGGAAATATTCGCGGGAGGAAGTGTGTGTCACGTGTCGTGGTCGGCTGCGAGGCCACGTGGCACAGGGCGCAGTCACGCGCCGCCGCCGTCACCGCCGCCGGGCTAACAAGCGGCTAACAACCGCGGACACCGCCACCGCCATCCCTGCGTTCTCTCGGCGCCACTCGCCAGCCAATTAAGGCGCCGCCAAAGCGGCCACGCAGCGTCGCCGTGGGCGGTCCCGCGCTATTGAAGCCGCCCCAAACGAGCCATTACACCGCCGAGGATTTGTGCTCTTCAAGTAGTACGCCGGTCTGTGCCTCCAAAACGCGCTTCCGATTGCACGTGGAATGCTCCTCTGACATCGTCGTATGTGAACAAACTAGACTCCGCTGCATATACACTACTGGCCATTAAAATTGCTACACCACGCTACAGACGCGAAATTTAATCGACAAAAAGAAGATGCTGTGACATGCAAATGATTAGCTTTTCAGAGCATTCACACAAGGCTGGCGCCGGTGGCGACACCTACAATGTGTTGACATGAGGAAACTTTCCAACCGATTTCCATACACAAACAGCAGTTGACCGGCGTTGCCTGGTGAAACGTTGTTGTGATGCCTCGTGTAAGGACGAGAAATGCGTATCATCACGTTTCCGACTTTGATAAAGGTCGGATTGTAGCCTATCGCGATTGCGGATATCGTATCGTAACATTGCTGCTCACGTTGGTCGAGATCCAATGACTGATAGCAGAATATGGAATCGGTGGGTTCAGGAGGGTAATACGGAACGCCGTGCTGGATCCCAACGGCCTCGTATCACTGGCAGTCAAGATGACAGGCATCTTATCCACATTGCTGTCACGGATCGTGAAGCCACGTCTCGATCCTTGAGTCAACATGTAGGGACGTTTGCAAGACGACAACCATCTCCACGAACAGTTCGACGACATTTGCAGCAGCACGGAGACCATGGGTGCGGTTACCCTTGACGCTGCTTCACAGACAGGAGCGCCAGCGATGGTGTGCTCAACGACGAACCTGGGTGCACGAATAGCAAAACGTCATTTTTCCGTATGAATCCAGGTTCTGTTTACAGCATCACGATGGTGGAATCCGTGTTTGGCGACATCGCGGTGAACGCACATTGGAAGCGTGTATTCGTCATCCCCATACTGGCGTATCACCCAGCGTGGTGGTATGGGGTGCCATTGGTTACACGTCTCCGTCACCTCTTGTTCGCATTGACGGCACTTTGAACAGTGGACGATACATTCCAGATGTGTTACGACCTGTGGCTTTACCCTTCATTCGATCCCTGCGAAACCATACATTTCAGCAGGACAATGCACGACCACATGTTGCAGGTCCTGTACGGGCCTTCCTGGATACAGAAAATGTTCGACTGTGGCCTTGGCCAGCAAATTCTCCAGATCTCTCACCAATTGAAAACGTCTGTTCAATTGTGGCCGAGCAACTGGCTCGTCACAATACGCGAGTCACTACTCTTGATGAACTGTGGTATCTTGTTGAAGCTGCATGGGCAGCTGTACCTGTACACGCCATCCAAGCTCTGTTTGACTCAATGCCCAGGCGTATCAAGGCCGTTATTACGGCCAGAGGTGGTTGTTCTCAGGATCTTTGCACCCAAATTGCGTGAAAATGTAATCACATGTCAGTTGTAGTATAATATATTTGTCCAATGGATACCCGTTTATCATCTGCATTTCTTCTTGGTGTAGCAATTTTAATGGCCAGTAGTGTATTTGATTTATAAAATGCGAGCATCTGCACACAGACAGTACAAGAACGGAGGTTATTTCGTACCAGTCCTATTCCATTCGCGTGTGAAGAAAGGGGAAAATTACTGTAACTACCCTTCCCTTCGCACACTATTCAGGAGGACGGTGGTCTGTATGAGCCGGCAGATAGCATAGGTCACTTGAAATTTCTCGGGCGTACGTTTTCAGTGCATGAAGGAAAGCGCAGACAACACTCCGCAATTTTGTATAACATGAGTGTTATACACCGTCCAGCCGCATTCATGTGACCACCGCCTATGTTCAGCGTCAACGTACAATAACCACTCACAGACGGAGGATGGCAGCGTTAGCTATGAAGGGTATATAAATAGTTCCGTGGGAATGCTGAAAATAGTACAGTCGTCGTCGTAATGTCGAATCGGAGCAAATTATCTGACGTACAAAGTGGCGTGATAACTGGCTTTAGGGCCAAGGGTGGAAGCATTTACGAATAAGTCTGTAAATAGTTTGCATACCGCCACTTATAAGGAATACCATGAGCAGTAAAATGGCGCTATCCAAAACCGGTGCTGGGGAAACTGGTGCTACACGTGCCATGGATGACGGGGGTGAACGACGACTGTGGAAATGTGTAAGGGCGAATTGGGCAACTTTTCTGCAACTGCCATTCCAGATGCACCAAGAGGCTATCAACAGAAATTCCTCAACGGCCGTTCAGCGAATTTTGCTGCGTGTTGGGTTCCGCAGTAGATCCCTGGTTCATGCAACCAATCTAACTGCTGTTCAACAGATATCAAGGCTGGAATTTGCACGCTAATCCGTAACTGGACGTCAAGTGACTGGTGACAGGTGGTCTTTTCAAATGAATCCCGTTTTATTCTCTATCGCACGGATGACTGTTGGCGTGTGAGTCGTGAAACGACTGAAAGTAAAGGGTTCAGGTCGGAGGATGGAGCATTATGGTCTGGGGAATGATCTCGTGGTGTTACCTGGGTGATTTAGTCACTCTTGAAGTCACAGTTGATCAACACAAGCCTGTATCTATCCTTTGACACCATTTTCACCCGGCACATGCAGTCTGGTTTCCCTCGGCACGATGTCATCTACCAGCAGGACAATGCAAAGCCGCGCGTGATTAGCCGCGCGGTCTTAGGCGCTGCAGTCATGGACTGTGAGGCTGGTCCCGTCGGAGGTTGGAGTCCTCCCACGGGCTTGTGTGTGTGTGTTTGTCCTTAGGATAATTTAGATTAAGTAGTGTGTAAGCTTAGGGAGGACTGTTGACCTTAGCAGTTAAGTCCCATAAGATTTCACACACATTTGAACATTATGACAATGCTACGTGTCACGCCACTCGCAGAGTATGTGCGTGTTCCAAAGAGCGCCGGGATGAGTTTACTGTTCTCCCCCAGCCATCAGACTCCCTGGATTTAAAACCAGTCGAGAATCTGTGGGACCACCTCGATCGGGCTGTTCACGCCGTGGATCCTCAACTGAGACGCCCAGCGCTGCTTACCGCGACAATGGGCTCGCCATGGTTCCAAACCCGTGTCGGTACCTTTCAGAACCTCACTGACTCTCTTCCTGCATGTCTCGCTGCGGTCCACGCTGCAAAATGTGGATATGCAGGCTTCTGACAAGTGATCACATTAACGTGACTGAAAAGTGTGTTTTTGAGTGTCGAAGCTGAAGAGCGGTGGAATTTTCAGCATAGGTTTACACTTTGGAAGGTAAGAAGTAATACTATCCTACTATTACTAATGTTTAGCTAGTCTAATGTAGACCGAATCATAATAATTGAATTCAGCATATTGCCGGCGAGAGTCGAGGGGAGTTGTCCGAGACTGCTATGCGGCTGATAGGGTTTTGGTAGGCGAAATGACCAACACAGTGGCGGACATTATTTTTAATGTTTCTAGAAATATACTACCAGAGGGGTTTCAGATCTTTGCAGGGAATAATCAGACGTCTCTCACACCTCAGAAGGGTTATGTAAAACCAACATTTGAAGAAAATTAGGAAGAAATGCTTGTAATACACGTCAGACATTTAAATTCCAGGTTACCACCCCTAGCTTAGATTGGATTTCAAAAGTTAGACTTCGATTTGTCAGAAAATTTAAAACTCCCTCATCGGTTTAACAGAGAAAGGTTATTAATAGTTAACCATTTCTACCAAAACTTTATGAAGAAACACCCAAAACTGTCTTGGAGAAAACTTCAGTTCACAACTTTAACGCGTTGTGTGAGATTCAATGCATCTCAAGTTGAAAGGGTTTTTTGATCAACTATTTTTTATTGTCTTCTACTTTTGATATATAAACAGACTAATTTTTTATGAACCACAATAAACTTCTTTATTTAAAAATCTACATGTAGTTGTATGGCCCATATTACCTAACACTCTTGTTAACATCTCGAATTTTAAGTTGTAGAAAATCCTTTCTTGCGTTACGTCGTTTTTGGTTAGAAATATGTTTTTCACCATTTGCACCAAGAAAAGTGTTCTAGTAAAGATTATGTACAGTTAAACCCTATTTCAAAATTCTGTACTTTTGCAGGTCATAATTGTTTTATTAATTGATTATTGTGGCATGCTAATGGAGTCCTGCTGAATGAGTAGGCGCTGAATAACATATTCCTTATCAGTTATGGCGAGAACTTTGCTGTTCATTTAGCTTTATTCTGCGCAGGGCTGTTTAAGCTACTAGCTTTTCATTTGGTGGTTTTTATCCCCTATTCGTTTTGTTTCCTCCTTTTAATGTGTTCCATATTTTTTTCATCACTTTATAGCATTTTCTCTCCTATTGTGAATGTAAAATTGTCAATCTGAATGTGAACGGCCGGGCTAATCGCTCTCACGTCATTCACTCCCTTTCGTCCTAACTGTTCACCAGAGTATCGTCACATCATAGTTTACCAACTCAGCTTCCTCCTTCGTGTGTCCCACTCTGTGCTCTGTGCTCGCTTGCGGTGGTCGCCTCCACCCAACCCACTCTCGCAGCACCTGGGGTCGCAGCACACGACGTAAGAGCTCTGGTTCTGATCTTATACCATGCCGCTTCATCCCTTTCGCCATGCTAGTGGGACGTATTCCTTTCTCACTTTTCACCGTATCTAGCCCGACCGCTGTTAGAATTTTATGAATGATAGTTCTCATTAGCTTTATTTTATGCTTGTGAGCGTACAAAAGGATGATTTTTTAACACACGTCTCTTGTTTATTTTCTGTAATTGCACTTGGTGATGGACATTTGTTAGCCCGAAAGAGATCTTGAATTTAAAAGTAAAAGCCTTAAACTGAATCAGTGATTTCCATGTCTATTACTAACAACAAGTTTTACATTAATTTTGGTTTAAGCGGCCCATATTAGCCACCGTTTTCCTCCTTTATTCTCATGGCCATCCGCGGTATTTGCTTTGTGAGCAGCAGAGTTGTCGGTTGTTACAGTCAGTTACGAGGGGCAGTCATAAAGTTTTAATTATCACCACGGAAAAGTAAAGCTGCCACTGTGGAATTTAGAGATTGTGTTAGTATTTCTCAATAGTTTTCATTTGTATGGCCATTATGTCAGCAAGTGCTTTACAATATTTCTTCTTCGTCTTTCTTTTACTTTTATCCTGTAACTACACGGAATCGGCAAGGTTAGTATCAGATTTAGCATTGCTAATGTAAGAGTTTGGCCAGACGTCTTTCCTGTCACCAAGTTGGTTAACAATTATTAAAAGTATATAAAACCGTCTCTTTAACTACTGAAAACCGTGTTTGACACTGATGTTATGTAAGCGGACGATTCTTTTTCATACAAGTGAAAATCGGACATAAAATACCTCCACTAAAGATTTATATCAATGAAACTAAAAGGATATGGTGACAAAAATACGTTCTTTTTGGTAGCTGCACAGATGGATTACAAATAGCTCTAGTGATTTCGCTACAATTTCATCCTTTAATGCGACACGTTTTTTTTTCCGAGGATGGATGACTTGGTCATGGTTTTAAAAGTCGACATTTTGGCTGTTCAGATAACGTTCCACCTCGAAAATCACTTTCCTCACCTTTCTCAAATTACCATACTCAGTGATTTCTTCCTAGGAGGAAAAGAGAAGAAGTCACCGGCTGATGAGTTAGTAGAATACGGTAGGTGAGGAAAAATGTGGCAGCTCAAAGAGGCAGCTTATATGAGAGCGTCTTGTGCAAAATGAGCGTTATAGATTAGCAAAAGGCTCCCTTGAACAGGTTCCGTTGACACTTCGTCTTGACAGCCTCATGACACCTCCTTAGGAAGTTTCGGTAACACAATGATGAGTCGAAACATTATGACCACTGCCCACCTCGAAGTTGTATGCTACCTGGTGTCGCGGAGGGCACATGAAGCTGTAAGAGAAGTACATGAGCGGAGCAGAAACGAATGGGGAATCATTCTAGAGACGATAAATGGCGCAAATGCGAAAATTCGCTTACTTAAGCTGCTTTGACAAATGCCAGATTGTTGTGGTCCGGGGCCTGAGAGCGAGCATCTCGGGAACAGCGAAGCTGGTCGGCTATTCACTTGCGCTGTCATGAGCATCTTTGGAAAGTGGTTGAAGAATGCAGAAACCACGAGTAAACGACAAGAAGTGGGACGCCGATACCTCATCACACAACATGGGGACCGGAGGCTTGCTCGCTCTCTAAAGCAGGATAGGTGGCGATGTTTGGCAGGTATGCCGACAGAGTACAGTGCTGGCGCAGGAAAAAGTGTTTTCGAGCTCACCGTTCGGCGCACAGTGTTGAATATGGTGTTCCGCAGCAGAGGTCCATACGTGTTCCCATGACCCAACAACATCGTCAGTTATGATTACATTGGGCACGGGATCATCGAGATTGGACTGCAGATCAATGGAATCGTGTCGTCTCGTCGGATGAATCCAGTTTATTGTTAAACCAGGTAGATCGATGGTCGTGTCCAGATACGTCGCCATCCAGGCGAACAGCTGCTCGAAACATGCAGCACGCCACTGACGCAGGTCGGTGGGATGCAGTATTTGAGGGACATTCATCAGGACTTCCATGTGACCTACGGTAGTAATCGAAGGCACCATGACATCTGTGGACTACGTGAACATTATAAGAGACCACCTGTAACTCGTTATGCTTGATGTCTTCCTCAGCAGGGATGGCATCTTCCAGCAGGAAAACTGTCAGTGCCACAAGGCCAGAATCGTGCTGCAATGGTTTGAGGAGAATGGTAGTGGAATCACGTTGTTGTCTTGACCATCAGATTCGGCTTATCTTAATCCGATGAAGGCCAAACGGGGGGCTATCGGGTGCCAGCTCTGTGTCCATCAACTAACCACCCATAAATTTCGGGACAATTTTACCTGTGCGTAGGCATCTGTTACCACAAACCTCTGTAAACCTATCAAGTACTTGTCGAATCCATGACATGAAGAATCATTGCTGAATTGCATTCCAGATGTATACCAACACGCTTTTATGTAGGGGTCATAATGTTTTCGCTCGTCACTGTATGCTGCTGTTACAGTGTCCCGTTTACTGCTACTATCTGTTAGCACCACACTGTAGCAGTATCGACAAACACTAAATATCACCTTGCCCCGATAATGGTTGGGTCTTCGACTTTTCCGGTGCCAGTAATTCCACATTTTGCGAATGCTTGCTTTGCTCCTCTTCTCGGGGCCATAGTGATAAACACATTATTCGTTCATGGTGACAAAGAAGCTGAAGAAGTCTTCTGGGTCGGACTGACACAGCTGCAACATTTCCAATGCTACCTCACTCCGGTGCACTTTTAGAAAGGTGTGAGCATTATCTTAATCCGATGAAGGCCAAACGGGGGGCTATCGGGTGCCAGCTCTGTGTCCACCAACTAACCACCCATAAATTTCGGGACAATTGTTACCTGTGCGTAGGCATCTGGTGCCACAAACCTCTGTAAACTTATCAAGTACTTGTCGAATCCATGACATGAAGAATCATTGCTGAATTGCATTTCAGATGTGGACCAACACGCTTTTATGTAGGGGTCATAATGTTTTCGCTCGTCACTGTATGCTGCTGTTACAGTGTCCCGTTTACTGCTACTATCTGTTAGCACCACACTGTAGCAGTATCGACAAACACTAAATATCACCTTGCCCCGATAATGGTTGGGTCTTCGACTTTTCCGGTGCCAGTAATTCCACATTTTGCGAATGCTTGCTTTGCTCCTCTTCTCGGGGCCATAGTGATAAACACAGGATTCGTTCATGGTGACAAAGAAGCTGAAGAAGTCTTCTGGATCGGACTGACACAGCTGCAACATTTCCAATGCTACCTCACTCCGGTGCACTTTTAGAAAGGTGTGAGCATTCGCGGAGAATAGCGGACGAGAATCTCTGTCAGTTCCAAATGGCGTGCATGGTGTCGAAAACAGTTGCATGACTGATATCCACTTTTTCCACAATCGCTTCGATAGCGATACAACTGTCTTGGAACTGCAGTGCCTTCACTTCTCTTGCGATTCCCGGTTCTTTGCAGAGAAATGGTTTATCACATCGGTCTTTATCATTCAGATATATTTCACCACACTAGAAGTACGAGCTTTATTCGGAAAGTAAGGTCCTATCGGTCGCGAATAGAAAACACAGTAAAAATCAAAAATGTTTTATTTTCAACAGTTAGCTACACTTTCCAGCTACTTCTCTACATAGTTGCTGCTCCTACTTAGACCTTTGGCGTAGAGATGTTCCGGCTTTCCAGTTCACTAGTCATAGAAGGTAGCCGCCTGTGTTTTCCGCCAATGATCTATGCTGGTTTGCATCTCGTTGTCTGAACGAAAACGTTGCCTTCATAGCCAGCAGTTCAGGTGAGCAGTGATTAAAATCGGACTGAGCAAAGTCCGTGTTGTATGGTGGGAAATGAAACAGATTCCATTGAAAAAGCTGCAGGGGAAGAAGGGAATAGTATGTTATGCGGGCTTGCACGACATAAGGCGAAATCTCTCAGCAGGCGTCCGTAGTTGACTTGACACACTATTTTCTATGCATCTTTACGTGCTCACTGTGAAACGATCGACAGGCGTACTAGAGACTCTTCCCATCACATCTATACAAAGGTTTGTCGGTTTTCACTGTGGGTTCCATTTTACGACCAATCAGTCCTTAGTTTCCGTATAACCCACCTATCAGCACAATCAACCCACTGTGACGTATGATGATGCATTGTTGCCGTACACTGCTATCAATTCAGCACTGATTGTTGCTGGATTATTCTACTTCAAAGTCAGAAAATTAATTAACACACAACACTCTACTTTATCAGTGGGTTGCACCATTTTGTTTTGACTCCTCTAGCTGTCTACTACGGTATCGCGTCGCAGAGATTTCTGTGTCAGGACTCCAGATATTTACTTGCAAATAATGAAAAATTATTATGTAACCAGAATTTGGAGGTGAAAAGTTTTATGAGTACCCCTGTACTATGTTCACCTAAAAAAATTTCAGCACAATTATTTCCATTGAGAAAGGCTGCGCCATGGTATATTACTGGATAGGTATTTGGGGGGATGGCAGTTCAAATCGCCATCCGGACATTCTGGTTATAGGTTTTCGTGATTTCCATAGATCGTTTAAGGTAAATGCATGGATCGTTTCTTTGACAGGACATGTCCGATTTTCTTCCTCATCTGCCTCAAACTCGAGCTTGTGATCCACCTCTCGTGACCTCGTTAAACGCTAGACTCAGGCTCTTTTCTTCTTTTCTAAAGAATACAGAAACGCTTCTTTTTTCACACGGGTCAGTTGACAGAAATTCTTCATTCGCATGCATATAGTCACTTGACGTAGATACACTCACTACAGATGTATCAGTATCAACGTGGCTTTTTCAAGTAGAATATACTAATCTATGTTGCTAGTACTGCAGTTTTCAAACGACTGCGATGGCGTTTCACTTTCAGAAATCCTTAGGTCAAAACATGGAAATTTTTCCGAAATATCCTTTCGGATGTGATAGAGAGAAATGATATTGAATTGCTCAGTTGGTGATCTAAAACATTAGGAACAGATATTACTATAGTTCCATTTGAAAAGGCGATCTTATCTATATATCTCCGTAATTAACGTAGCTATGTCAAGTGGAATATCAGATCCCTTAATCGGCCAGGTAGGTTAGAAAATTTAAAAAGGGAAATGGATAGGTTAAAGTTAGATATAGTGGGAATTAGTGAAGTTCGGTGGCAGGAGGAACAAGACTTCTGGTCAGGTGACTACAGGGTTATAAACACAAAATCAAATAGGGGTAATGCAGGAGTAGCTTTAATAATGAATAGGAAAATAGGAATGCGGTTAAGCTACTACAAACAGCATAGTGAGCGCATTATTGTGGCAAAGATAGATACGAAGCCCACACCTACTACAGTAGTACAAGTTTATATGCCAACTAGCTCTGCAGATGACGAAGAAATTGAAGAAATGTATGATCAAATAAAAGAAATTATTCAGATAGTGAAGGGAGATGAAAATTTAATAGTCATGGGTGACTGGAATTCGGTAGTAGGGAAAGGGAGAGAAGGAAACATAGTAGGTGAATATGGACTGGGGCAAAGAAATGAAAGAGGAAGCCGCCTGGTAGAATTTTGCACAGAGCACAACTTAATCATAGCTAACACTTGGTTTAAGAATCATAAAAGAAGGCTGTATACATGGAAGAACCCTGGAGATACTAAAAGGTATCAGATAGATTATATAATGGTAAGACAGAGATTTAGGAACCAGGTTTTAAATTGTAATACATTTCCAGGGGCAGATGTGGACTCTGACCACAATCTATTGGTTATGACCTGTAGATTAAAACTGAAGAAACTGCAAAAAGGTGGGAATTTAAGGAGATGGGATCTGGATAAACTGAAAGAACCAGAGGTTGTACAGAGTTTCAGGGAGAGCATAAGGGAGCAATTGACAGGAATGGGGGAAAGAAATACAGTAGAAGAAGAATGGGTGGCTTTGAGGAATGAAACAGTGAAGGCAGCAGAGGATCAAGTAGGTAAAAAGACAAGGGCTAGTAGAAATCCTTGGGTGACAGAAGAAATATTGAATTTAATTGATGAAAGGAGAAAATACAAAAATGCAGTAAATGAAGCAGGCAAAAAGGAATACAGACGTCTCAAAAATGAGATCGACAGGAAGCGCAAAATGGCTAAGCAGGGATGGCTAGAGGACAAATGTAAGGATGTAGAGGCTTATCTCACTAGGGGTAAGATAGATACTGCCTACAGGAAAATTAAAGAGATCTTTGCAGATAGGAGAACCACTTGTATGAACATCAAGAGCTCGGACGGAAACACAGTTCTAAGCAAAGAAGATAAAGCAGAAAGGTGGAAGGAGTATATAGAGGGTCCATACAAGGGCGATATACTTGAGGACAATATTATGGAATTGGAAGAGGATGTAGATGAAGATGAAATGGGAGATACGATACTGCGTGTAGAGTTTGACAGAGCACTGAAAGACTTGAGTCAAAACAAGGCCCCCGGAGTAGACAACATTCCATTGGAACTACTGACGGCCTCGGGAGAGCCAGTCCTTACAAAACTCTACCATCTGGTGAGCAAGATGTATGAGACAAGCTAAATACCCTCAGACTTCAAGAAGAATATAATAATTCCAATCCCAAAGAAAGCAGGTGTTGACAGATGTGAAAATTACCGAACTATCAGTTTAATAAGTCACAGCTGCAAAATACTAACACGAATTCTTTACAGACGAATGGAAAAACTAGTAGAAGCTGACCTCGGGGAAGATCAGTTTGGCTTCCGAAGAAATGTTGGAACACGTGAGGCAATACTGACCCTACGACTTACCTTAGAAAATAGATTAAGAAAAGGCAAACCTACATTTCTAGCATTTGTAGACTTAGAGAAAGTTTTTGACAATGTTGACTGGAATACTCTCTTTCAAATTCTGAAGGTGGTAGAGGTAAAATATAGGGAGCGAAAGGCTATTTACAATTTGTACCGAAAACAGATGGTAGTTATAAGAGTCGATGGGCATGAAAGGGAAGCAGCGGTTGGGAAGGGAGTGAGACAGTGTTGTAGTCTCTCCCCAATGTTATTCAATCTGTATATTGAGCAAGCACTAAAGGAAACAAAAGAAAAATTCGGAGTAGGTATTAATATCCATGGAGAAGAAATAAAAACTTTGAGGTTCGCCGATGACATCGTAATTCTGTCAGAGACTGCAAAGGACTTGGAAGAGCAGTTAAACGGAATGGATACTGTCTTGAAAGGAGGATATAAAATGAACATCAACAAAAGCAAAACGAGGATAATGGAATGTAGTCGAATTAAGTCGGGTGATGCTGAGGGAATTAGATTAGGAAATGAGACACTTAAAGTAGTTGAGGAGTTTTGCTATTTCGGGAGAAAAATAACTGATGATGGTCGAAGTAGAGAGGATATAAAATGTAGATTGGCAATGGCAAAGAAAGTGTTTTTGAAAAAGAGAAATTTGTTAACATCGAGTATAGATTTAATTGTCAGGAAATCATTTCTGAAAGTATTTGTATGGAGTGTAGCCATGTATGGAAGTGAAACATGGACGATAAAAAGTTTGGAGAAGAAGAGAATAGAGGCTTTCGAAATGTGGTGCCACAGAAGAATGCTGAAGATTAAATGGATAGATCACATTACTAATGAGGAAGTATTGAATAGGATTGGGGAGAAGAGAAGTTTGTGGCACTACTCGACCAGAAGAAGGGATCGGTTGGTAGGACATGTTCTGAGGCATCAAGGGATCACCAATTTAGTATTGGAGAGCACCGTGGAGAGTAAAAATCGTAGAGGGAGACCAAGAGATGAATACAGTAAGCAGATTTAGAAAGACGTAGGTTGCAGTAGGTACTGGGAGATGAAGAAGCTTGCACAGGATAGAGTAGCATGGAGAGCTGCATCAAACCAGTCTCAGGACTGAAAACCACAACAACAACATTATGTCAAGAGGCAGTTCGTAGTTTAGTGAGGATTTTCTTTCGATTCATCTGGGCGACATCGTACTACGTTATCTTAAAAGATATTTCCTGTGAATGGCTTGGAGGAAGCACCCTGCAGGTCTCGATAGTATTGTGCGTGACATCACTAACTGTTGTACTGAACTTTCCCAGAAACTTCGCAACTATTCCATATCCGTCCCAAACGGAATTTGCTATCGAAGCTATAATCACAAGACCTTTATACTGTCAACCTATTCAGTCTGTATTTTCATGTAAAAATATGTACAGGAAATGTTCTATTGCACTCAACGTACGAGCCTGACAGTGTCTTTTATAAAAGACTGGGAACATTTACTGTGATGTCGTCCACTGTTACACATACCGTACCAGGCAACACACGCCGAAATTCAACAGCTGGCACTAGCAATTGCCAGCACAAATCACGAGAGGCCATCTGAGCGATACGCACTAGGCTTCAACGGAAAAACGAGGAGAGGGCAACATCCCCAGGAAACTAGTGTAGTGGCACCTTGACGCTGCTATTCACGTACAGCGCAGGGAGCTTGCCTCAGTCTTGAGTAACCTCTTGCGCTTGCAACCCAGAGTTCGTGTGCTACTCACTTCCTGTGCTTCTAATCGTATCAATCACCTGCACCTGGAATGCCCGCGAGAATTACGGGTAGGAATTGAGTGTGGTAAGAGCCTTGTCACGAGGATTAGTGTAGTTCACGCATCATGTTGCTGTCTTGTCACTGAGTTAAGTATTCTACAGTAATAAATATCAATTTGTGTTCCATACTTCGTGTTCTGTTTGTTTCGGGTTCCTTTCCCATTACCGCTGAATCCCAGGACATGAAGTAATGATCACTTTCTTATTTTAATTTCGTTATTTTATTACGTACTTTATGTTAGCACTTATTCACATTTAGACGTATAGACCGATTCAGTAATTTTTGTTCAAGTTAAATGATGTGTGGAAGACAGAAAACTAATCCCAGTACCTCTCATGAATACATGGTGATTCCATGGTGTGTGATGGAGATGGGGCGTGATTTTAAGAGCAACGTCTTGAGAACTTCCACTACATACCCCTTCAGTCTAAAGAGATTCGAGACTGGATCAATAAAAAAAGGAGAAATCTTAAGATAGTACTTTTAATGGTTCAGATGTTCCACATAGTCTTTGTCACTTGAGTAGAGCGCACAGAATATTCATTCACCAATGCAAAACCGTCATAAAAGTACTTTAGGTTGTCGTCCACCTCTCTTGTCTCATTCGCTAGAACATTGGTTGTGTAGTCAAAATCCCTTCATGTGAATTTCTTCATTTTATCATTATGTGGTAGGTTAGTTTGATAACAGAGTTCTTCATCTGTGATGACTTGTTTCTGAACAGAATTACCCGCGTTTTGTACTTTAATTAAGTCGCAATAAGCGCCCACGTGTCATAGTTTGCGTTCAGGAGTTTAGGTGTGAGAGAAAAACTTTGCACAGTTTCCTTTTCTTCAAAACATTCCAGGGAATGTCTTGAAGACTTGTTTTAGAGCTGCTGCTCCACTGTGGTCTATGACACAACAACGATGACTCGCTACAGCCGTAAATCTGTTATTTGACACTACCTGCTTACAACAGACTGTTCGATGCAGGTCTGACAGCTGTTATTTCAATCTGGCACCTTGGTACTGCACTGATTTCGATTATACGCCAGCAATAAAATCAGTATCCTAACTTTCTGGACGGGCGGTCTAGAGGGTCTTCTTCAACAAGAAAGCGTGAAATTAAACGCCCAAACAGTGTTAGTTTGATCGAGACGTGTTTCTCCGCAAAATGCCTAAAATAAACAATTGTTGCAATTAATTCGGCCCTGTGATGGCAATAAACGATTCTTTAACGTCGTTTCTAAATTATATGTGGAGTTACTATTGTCAATTTTCTATTAAATTCCGCACTTGCTTGAATGAACTGTTCAATTCGTCAACCACTGCGATCAGTATGACGTTAACCATGGTCTCATAGGTACATTTTCTGCTAACATTCCAGATGTATGTTACGTGGACTTACAGTGAGGCTATAAGTGCCAATAGTGAAACCTCAAGTCACAACCCATTACGAGCACGAATGATTTACGTGGCGATTCTGTAAAGTTCGCCAGCAAGAGAGAATCTTGAAAGAATTATACGTATTTTGATGTGCACTTGTTGACTGTGAGATGTGTATGACCTTATGATATAACTAAATGGCTTGAGAGTTTGTAAAGCAACAGCGTTACATTTACGTTTCAGTAGTGGGTTGTCAATGTCATTTAACTTTGAGGCAATTTTTCAGTGTGAATATGGTGAGAGAGATGTTATGAGATGATCGTAGAAGTATATAGTGGCTAGCAACTGAACACTTCGTTTCATTGTTAGGTAAATACTTCTTTATTTGAAAGTCATTTCTGTGAAATTTGGTCTCTTCATGAGGAAGCAATAATTTATTACATTGAAAATAGTGGTAGTCAGCTACCGAAATTGGGAAGACATCAGACCAGTGAACTTGGTCGTTTCCGATTGCGGAACGCCTTTTCTACCAGAGAAATACGCAGTAGACGGATCCAGAGGACATGCGTCGGTATAGTGTTAGCTGGTGGCCTTGTCGTTTCCGTTTCCCGAACGACCTTTCTTAGGGACGAGGAATGCGGCAGTCTAACTGATGTGGAGGAAGTAGCCAGTTAGCAGTTGTTGAATGAGGTCTTGTAATAGTGCGCTCTTCAAAATTTTAATATTTGGTGCTAACATTGCTGCAGTTCATGAAAGAAAGCGACAATTAGCATTTTTGTGGTGATAACTCGTCTCATATAAACTGTCGCTCTAAATCCAAGATATTTCCAGATTAAATTATGGAGCTACAAGAATTGTGCTATCTTATTTCAAGAATGTCGCCTAATGTAGACAATATCGCATGTTTGGTCTGTCTAAAAAAATTATACGCGAAGATTCCGTGGAAGCAATTTTCTGCCATATTTGCAACTACACTGTTTCTGACAGTGCAGGCTACAAGGTGCTGATAATTTAGTTCGTAATTATTAATGTAACACGAAAGCCACACTTTTGGTGATGGAAACAATGGTGACTGTGCTTTTGAATTAATACAGTAATCCTTCGTCAAAGTGTTACCTTCTTATTCCGAGTACCTTATACTGACTTTGCTTAAAACCTATCTTCAAATTTGTTAACTGTTTCAATTTGACGCAAAGAATTATTTTCGAAACTCATACAACTAATAGTAGGGACCTATATTAGAAGGAAAGAATATTTATTTTCGCAAAAAAGGTTCTCAAGCTGAGATGATGTTGGTTCCTGGCTCAGTTGTAAATAATGTCTCTATGTTGTAGAATGAAATATTAATTACCAAAAAGATAGTTAAAGATAAGAAGTAATCTGAGATGTTCAACTTTGTTTCTGGATAGAACGTCCTCCCGGTTTCTCACTAAACTATACGGAATACCTACGATAGCCTAAGAAATTTTTAAACAGGTTTACACGTAGTGAACGATTGTGAGAGTTCAATTTGTCTAAACAGTTTTCAAACTGTAAATTTTATTGTTCTTTGTGAGTTCCGTAGTTAGAGGTTACGGAAGACAGTCAAAGCAGTCGCAATCTCATGTAAAATTTCAGTTGCGACCAGCTACTCGTAGTAAAAGACGATAAAAGAACACTATAATTACAAATAGAGCAGAGTTGTATAGGTTCGTTATAAGGTCAGCTAAGGAAATCTTAGACAAAAATGTGTTCAATAAGGTATATTTTATTTTTTGTTACGAAATTAGCAACTAAATATTCGAATGTTATGTTACTCGACTGGTTTAAAAAAACGAATTTGTAGTTCCGCAAACAGCGGCGAATTCATTATTAAATTAAAGAATTTCGACAAATACATGAACACTTTCTGGATCTTATCAAGAAACAGGGGCTATCAGTGACAGGGAATATGCAAGTGCGACGTTCCTTACTCAATCTTTGAGCAATGTATTTACGTAAGTCATAACGGCACACACAAATGGATCTCGAATTACGGCAGACTACAATCAGAACTGACCTGTTCGTATCCACCTCAGATTAATTAATAGAACATTCCCCTTCAAATACTTCAGCTAACTGTGCCTATGTTGCTTGCTGAAGTAAATGAATAACAGTCGCCTGCAATATTAAACTTACTGGACGATTTCTCAGCAACAGTAAGCGCTCATATCAATCGAAGTAATACATAGGCCTACAGTAATGCTCTGGATGAAACAGCGTCGGTTAGAACCTTCTTGTAGGATTGAAGAGCAGTATCTACATTTAATTATACTTCCTTACTCCGCAAACAACCATACGTTGTATCTTGAAGGGTACATTGTGACCACTGTCACCTCTCTATTTACCTGTTCCATCAGCGAATGGTTTGGGGGAAGAACGATTGCTTGAAATCCCCCGTGTGAGATCAAAACCTCCCTAATTTTATCCTTATGGTCTTTTCGCTAGATTCGCGTAGGGTGAACCAATGTATTGATTGACTCTATAAAGAGCGTACTCATTACTTGCAATGTATGCAACTGGAGTGGGCTGAGCATCTCTGTGACGATTTGGCGCTTACTAAAAGAATCGCAAACGAAAGACGCTGCTCTTCTTTGGATCTTCTCTACTTCCTCTATCGATCCTATCTGATACTAATCCCGGATTGTCGAGCAATATTCATGGACTGGTCGGACTAGAATTCCTTCGTGGATTGACTACATTTCCTGAGGATTCTTCCAGTGAATCTGTGGGGCATCTGTCTTACCTACCATAAGTTTTATGTGGTCGTTCCACTTTGAATCGGACTGTACACATACTCCTAGATATTTTACGGATGTACCTACTTTCAGCGATTATTCTGCTCTACTATAGAATAATGGGCCTTTCACCCTATTTATTCGCAGTACGTTACATTTATTTATATTGAGGGTCACTTGCTAACCTCAGCACCAAGTGTCGATCTTTTGCAGGTCTTTCCGCATTTCGCTAGCAATAGTAACCCGAGGAGTCTCTACGTGCATTCTAAGTTGTGCTGCTGCGCTACTTCTGGCTTTTATTAGACTCCAAAGTCAGCTCACACAATGCACTTGCATTAAACCTGTGATCGCAAATCGATTGCGGACATGCAAAATGGATTCAGAGAGCAACACACAATCTACTAATTGAGAATAAATGAATCTTATTAAAAGCTTAGTGTATTTTAATGAATTTTACATGAAGCGTCAGTTGACGAGAAAAATGCAGAGAATTCCATTCCATCATGGGATGTTATTTGTTGAGATATCATTGTTACAAGGTCAGTGAGCTGATGAGCCGCTGGAATAATTTATCGGAACAGTACTAAGCAGAGGATTATTCAAAATAGCTATTGAAAGCATAGTTCAGATTTGACTTTTGAACGCTGAATGCTTAAAAAATGTCTGTCTATTGCCTGCCTCCATCAGATTTGTTGAGAATTATCAGATTAACCGTTGTTCTGGAGTTTGCTACCCGTAATTTTACCTGAAGACTACAGAGAGGATTGTGGCAGAGATGCGATCTCAGTCAAGCGTGATCTACAATGGTAGTCTCGAAATGCCAGCAAGTTGGTGTGGCATTTAAACAAATCGTCGTAGAAAAAGTACTCAAAGAAAATTACTGAATATTGGATGTCGTGATTACTTTGATTAACTTTCGAATCACTAGCACTTCTTTTAACAGAAACGTCTTGTTTGGCTGTGAAAATCTTTCCTTTTTTTCCAACAGTTGGTTTCACAATGTCTTCTGCACAAAGTTACTCGCATGCAACGAACTTTATTGGACTCCCGTACTGTAACAGAGATGCGGCAGAAGAACTTGTCTCTGGGTTTCCTTTAAGTTCAGTTTCTGCAAAGAGCTTGTTAGAAGTTGTCTCCTAGACAGAGCGTGAAACGTAACAGCAGCGTCTTCACTACCTGAATCTGAAAGCAGCCATGTACCATCAAACGGGAAACATGCTTTTCCTTTGTGCTACAAGCTTCTTTTATGCCACCTCCTCTGTTGGCTCTCTCGCTCACGTCACAGACTGTGTGAAAAACATGGCCAGTGGATATGAAATGAAATATTACTCTATATGTATATGTAAATTCACTTATTTAAATCTTGATTATTGTGTTGCGAGAAGAATTTCAGCTGTAAATGTATAGTGATGCTCTGTGGTAAGTAAATTTCCTTTTACTACAATCCCTTAAGAAACGTTTTCTTCTGTGAAGATCCAAAATTTATGTGAGGTGCAGATTGTTTAAGAGAAACTGAATCTTTAGACAGTAAACTGGTATTATTTACAGGGAAACATACTTTTTGCATAATCCAATGTACAAGAATGGGCATCAGTTAAGTCAACTACGTGTATTTCTCTGGTAAGGCGTTTGTGTAGTGGAAGCATCATTGTTGCATAAAACATGAATGGTTTGAAGAGGCATTTCATAGAAGCTGACTTCGGCTTTGTCAGGTACCAGACACCGGCTGCCCATTACATACAAGCGGTGTGTGGTCATACTGCTGGCACTTAGAAACACCGTTGGGTTTTGACAACTGTTGTGTGGTCATACTGCTGGCACTTAGAAACACCGTTGGGTTTTGACAACTGTGACCAAACTTTTAGATGGACTATCCTTGCCTCAATGTACTCCGCCAAATTCGTATTAAATGCAGTTGTGTTTTCAATGTCACCGTTGACCTGCTTCGTGATGTTTTCAAAATCAGTTACTCCATCGTCAGACTATTCGTTCAGAAATTCCAGCGCAGAACATCTTGAGGCTGAGTTTTTGTTTTTAGTTGTTTGTACCATCCTCACGACTCAAGTGGTTAAACTAAGGTCGCAGCTCCCTCTCACATACAACGTTCCAGCCTTGCACCGTTAAGTAGCCATTGCAGCATTAAGAGAGCTTACAGCTACAGAGGACAAGGGCACTCATCAGTCTTCAACTCATGAACCCCGGGTTCTCGAACCTGTACCTTCCAAAAAACGAACTGCTCACCGTTTGGTAAGACCAGGAAGGCAAATGAACAGCCATGGATGCGGAGGGTATTATTCCTCTCCGTTAGGGTTAACCACTTAGCGTTGCAACGGTTCTGCTTCGAGGCACAAAATAGAAGTAGATTTTCGTTGCCTCTATCTTACCATTCTTTGGTGTAGAGCTACCATTGGATGTCCACTGACTTTTTGGAAATTAGACCGTGCATATTAATTCATGCATGCAGCAGTAATTTATTTATTTCAGTGTGACCAAGTGAGGTAGCTTGGATGTTAAGGCACTGGATACGTATTCGACGGCGCTGGGCTCGAACATATTCCCTACACCAACTCTAGCCATGCAGATTTACGTTTTGCTTGACACCACTACATTGCTCAAGGCGAGAGCCGGAAGGTTCATCTGAAAAGGTTACAGCCGATTTACCACCCCATTCGTAGCCAAACAGAGGTTGTGAATCATCTCAGATTATATAGTCATCAAGGGGACCTTAAATTCTACTTATCCCTTTTCTTGTTTTAGAGCGAAGCCACTGTTCTATGCTGTGCTCAGCGTAGCATCTACTTATGCTGGTACAAGAACAGTAAGTGCTCCAGTGCACGTGTCTTCCTACGTACTCTCTACAACTTGATGTCCAGTGGCACCATGTGGATTCTGTTCATCAGAAAACCTGTATTGACTTACCTACGTACTCTTTTTCACTTCCATTGCATACTGCGTACAAGTTGAGAGTTTGCCGCACAACAAATCCTTCTGGCTGGCTGCGATTAAACAAACGATGAACACTATGAAGTACTCAAAGTCTTCCTGTAAGACCCATGTCCGTCGTAATTCTGTGAGAAATCCAGCCAGAGACAAATACCAAACACAGTCCAACATCGCAGCATAGGTCATCAACGTACTCCGTGTACAATGTACCAGTGCGTATCTGCTAATCGTGCGGTTACGAGTATTAGATGGGTTGTGTCACTGTGCGGCAGCTTTATTACTCTCCACAGGCCACAAGGTCACGCCAGGTGATCTGACGTGACAGAGAAGACCCTATTTCCTTCCTTTTGATGCGTATTCGCTGTCTGCCGATGGTATATGTCGTTGCCAGTTTTAGGAGCACTTAGTCTCGTTCGCATATTAGCTGACTACAGCAAACTCCTTCAAATATCTCTTGCATACAAGCCGACGCAAATTTTTAGGCGACGTTCTTTGCTAGATGCCACTGGGCTACGGCTAAACTTAATCAGTGCTTTTGATTTGAAGTGAATGAACCCGTTCCATATATAGACCGGCCCCCTAAGTCCCAGACGCATTTAATAAACGGCGCGCAATGGAAATGGAAAGAGAAGGCGTGAATTGACAAGTGAGTCTTTGGCATGGTTCTTTTTGAAGTTAATAGTGATAATAGGGGTCAAGTCGTGAAGTGAGGGAACGGTAAATGTCAAACAAACGTAATAAAGAACATTGTCCCACACTGGAGATGAGTAGAAATCATAACATGACATCCAAATATATCAGCAGTTGCCAGAAACTGCTTGCATCGATGGGACGATTCTGGGGCCTTAGCTTCCAGTAAGCTTTATGATGTTCCGAGTATTACACTTCAAGAAGTTCGCTGCTCACGTTGTGTGTCTTGGACCATAGCAACCGCACTTCTCTTCTCTGTATGACAAACACGACTCTTTCTCCACTGAAACTTATCGGTCTGGGATGTCCTTGTTCTGATAAAGCCGTTGCACAGAACGTCGTGTCAGGTAACTGATGTTCCAATATTACTTTGTTTCCTTTGCTCTGAAAAAGTCCTAACTCAAATTGCCTGCCTTTGCGCTGTCGAATGGCCAACTAGTACCTAGCCTTGTCGCCACATCTTCTAGTACCACTTAGTAATTTCACTGAGTGTAACCTGTTGTCCCAGAGGAGGGATCTCTGTACTCTGTTGTGCCTGGACCATGATGCTTCAAGATAGCGATGTACGTCCTTCGCCAGTAAAGAGAACCATGTTCTCGCCGCATCCATGCTGGGCAACGAGGAGTTGCTGGGTGACTACCCCTAACACGGAGAAAGCTTCGGAGTACATTAGTCGGCCTTGCTATAGAAACTCCGAGAGGCAATGTACGTTGTCGGTGATGACTGCAGGGAAAAGCCAGTTTCGTGTTACGAACTGTTCATATTCTGAGCCCTGGACATGTGTTTGACCCATGTCTCACGCATGTGGACTTTCTAGCTGTACAACAGTTGATGGAGCTTGCTAAATTAATCCTAATCACGCAAATTCTCTGTGTGCTAATTACCATTATTTTCAGGCCGGACTCGTGATCTTTGATTGTGCAGAACACTGTACTTGATGTATCCTTTCTGTAACTTATTTGTATTTTTGGTCTGATTTATAATTTGTTTTCTTGTGCCTGTACCTCTGATTAGATGTTTGGAGTGAAATAGAAAATTTAATAAGAAGGATTTCGCGTAGGGCGATGTGATTGTGTTAATAGCCTTGCTTTTCGCGTTTTTGTATGAGAATAATGCTTGGAGCATTTCCTTAATAGTTTCTCTGATCCTTATTATATTTGCAAATATTTAACCGATAAGATTTCCCCTGTTCGTATTTGATGCACAATTATCTGTTATTAATGTTTACTTGAAGTCTTATTGGTGGTTAGGATTTTCGTTAATACTTTCACATTTTTAGATGGTATGGTTTACTATATAAGTTCTTATTCTGGTTAATGTCTATAGCTGAGTGTGTTGTTTTGTAATCACTGAGTGGGATAGCAGACTTCGACTTTCATAATTACGCGAGCTTAAGTTCTTTCCCAAAGACCAGGACTCCCACTGTTTTCCCGGACGAGGACTAGATCCAAATATTTGTACATTTGTACAAACTGGAAAATTAAGAGATTGGCTCAAGTAATAACAAACATTCTGGAAGAGAAAGGGAAATGTTTGGTACGTGGCCTCTCATTGGTGGCGATTCTAACATTCTGTCTGATTGGGCAACTGGTAATTTTTGGTGGTCATTCCCCAGAGAACGCAGAAGAGCGTCGATCATAAAGTATTCTTAATCGGGACGCAAAGCAGAATAGTACTCTTGGTCGGGCTAGGGATATAGCAGTGGGGCCGCAGGCAGTGCTTGCAGTGCTGATGCCGCTTGCAGTTGCTAAAGTCGTACGTCATTTTTTCGCCTCTTAAAGTCGGGACGTTCTGGCAGCAAACGAAGCGAATGGTTATTGATGAGACAGAAGCACGTGTTTCTTCAGTTAAAGCAAGGGGTATCTCGCTTTAAGTCACACTCTGGCAGTCTATGGCTTAACCATTACTCACTTATATGGGTTTCTGCGTGGCTTAACCATGACTCATTTATACGGGTTCGTGCATGTGTTTTCCTGCACCATCCAGAACGACGCAGTTATCATGCCCGATGCAAAACCGACTGACCTGGTGTGTTAATTACCAGACTATTTTCTCCGTTACCCTGTGGCTTATCCAAACTTGCACAGCTTTGTTCTGGATGACGTTTATTTTCCTGATGTCTCCTGGGACTAAGATGGCTCATGACTATCCAAATATACAAACCTCCTGCAGATTAATTAGATCATTGGTTGAGACTAAAACCTGACGAAATAAGCGAGCTCGAAAGGTTAGCTCCTTGGAGCACTCAAGATCTGACAGTGAGAGTGTCTGCAGCAACAGGGAACATCTGTACAAATATGTAATTACTTTTATTAAAAGAGATAGACACTGGATAAAATTCATCTTTTTCTATGTTAAAAATATTGGAATGTATATTCGTATTGCCAAAATCAGTAAAACGGCTTAGACTCGGATTCTACGTACTTAAATGACCACGACTAAGCAAGCTGATGTACTCCTGAATCGCAACATTACAGGTGTAGTCGCCAGACAGAGCATTGTGAATACTGATGCAAAGAAATTGCTGAGGGAATGGTCTGACGAAGAAGTAACTGATTTTGGAGACGGCACTGAAAACCCAACTGCCTTTAATATGACTCTTGATTTTCGGAATTTGGCGGAGCATATTAAGGCAAGGATTGTCCATCTAAAAGTGTGGTCATAGTTGTCAAAACCGAACGGCGCTCCGAAGTCAACTTCTATGAAATGCCTCTTCAAACCATTCACGTTTTGTGCAACAACGATGCTCCCACCACACAAACGCCCTGCCGGAGAAATACACGCAGCTGACTTAACTGATGCCCATTCTTGTACATTAGATTATGCAAAAAGTATGTTTCCCTGTAAATAATACCAGTTTACTGTCTAAAGACTCAGTTTTTCTCTTAAACAATCTGCACCTCACATAAATTTTGGATCTTCACATAAAAAACATTTCTTAAGGGATTGTAGTAAAAGGAAATTTACTTACCACAGAGCATCAGTATACATTTACAGCTGAAAATCTTCTCGCAACACATTAATCAAGATTTAAATAAGTGAATTTACATATACATATAGAGTAATATTTAATTACATATCCACTGGTCATGATTTTCATACAGTCAGTGACGTGAGTGACTGAGCTGACAGTGGACCTAAGCTAAAAGTAGCTCTTAACACAAAGCAAAAACCTGTTCAGCATTTGGTGAGGCATGCTTACTTTTAGAAACCTGTAGTGATGCTTCCTCTGCCTTTGGTGTGGTCACCAGACAACTCTTCGCTGCCCAGAAGGGATGTGACAGGAAATTGGCCTTCTTTACTGGCGCAAGACGTCCATCGCTATCTTGAGGAATCATGGTCCAGGCACAAAAAGATACAGTTGTCCTTCCACTGGGGTAGCAGACTACACACAGTGAAGCTACTAAGTGGTACTAGTCGAAGTGGCGACATAGGTAGACTCTAGTTACCAATTCAACACTGCGAAGACAGGAAGATGGCATTAGGACTTTCTCAGGGCGGAAAAAAAAAAATCCGAACGGGCATTACCTGGCATGGCGTTCCATCCAATGCTTATATCACGACAAGGTCATCTTCGGACTGACACATTTTAGTGGAAAAGTGTTGACTTCCAATACAGAGGAGATAAGTGTGGTTACTGTGAGCCAATGTGTAGTGAGAGTGTGAGCAGCAGAATTCTTGAAGTGTACATCGAAAAGCTTGTTTGAAGCTGGGGCCTCAGGATCGTCCCATCGATGCAAGCAGATAAAGTGGCCCCTGCACAGTTCTGCACTCACGTAACAAGACGGTAGATACCGTCTTGAAGCCTACTCATTCAGTCAGTGGCATTATCCCATACAAAGAACCACGGAAAGTAGAAGTAATGTGTGGGCTTACAACACAAGGTTCTGAGGCACGGCTCGTCCATTTTTAGTCGTCACATAGTGACTTACTTCTCTGAAGGTAAAGAGTCGCCACAATCTTCAGTCCGCTGTCGGACTGTGCCGACGAAAGCGTCTATGGTGAGCTCACTCATCTGGCCACACAAGGCAAGTGCCAAACTGTGCTTTCCAGTATTACAGCATGTACAGGGGCTGGATTATCGGCTCAGGCGATAGGTCAGTCGCCCCTACCAACTGCCATAGGTTTGCCACTGCTTGCACCGTTACGCGTCCGGTTTGAAATATTCGAACACTTCAGAGAGCACACTACATCATCAACATACTTCTTCGCAATCCCGTAAGTAGAACCAAACAATTTACTTCTTGACACTAGTTCATACCGTTTACGAAATAATTAGCGGGACTATAGCCACAATCATTGTTGTTATACTACATTATAAGTCAATTCTCTTTAAGAAAGGCAAACAGGGGGAGCAAAGTGCAAACTAGTCCAAGGCGATTGTTAGACTGTTTCACAATAAAGAGTAAAAAGTTCCAGCTTCGCCAAAATCATTACATCTAGCATACTTATGATGTAGTGATTGTTAGATCAGTCCGTGTGTTTTGTACTAATGATGTGATTTCATCTCATGACTGGTATAGTAGGCGTGTCAAAATTATAATTGTGTCGCACTCACTAAGATGATCATGTGTGTGACGGAGAGAGGTGATGTACGCAAGATAATACTGTAAAAGGCATCGCTAGCTATAACTGTAGGCTGACAATAAATCATATCGTCTCTACAGGTTCCCCTAGGCGTAAACAGCTCTCAACGGAAGACCAAATCTCTCCTATAAAATCGGCCGTACGCGTCATAATCACACAGTGCGCAAACCAATAGACTCCTCCTAACGTCACTATCATCAACTCAACGTTTCCTTCACGAATGCATACATTCGCACTCCTCTAAACTCTTTCTCAAGTGGTAGAGACGAATAGTCCCTCATTTATAATTTAAATCCAGCATCTGACAAGAAAAGTATTATAGCGACTCACACATTGATCAAAATGGTTCAAATGGCTCTGAGCACTATGGGACACAACACCTGAGCTCATCAGTCCCCTAGAACTTAGAACTAATTAAACCTAACTAACCTAAGGACATCACACACATTCATGCCAGAGGCAGGATTCGAACCTGCGATCGTAGCAGTCGTGCGGTTCTGCATTGAAGCGTCTAGAACCGCTCGGCATACATTGATCATTCAACGTAGATACAAAAATGAGGTACCGTGTAAAATAATTTAAAGTAAAGGTAAATTGTGAGGAAGGATACATAAGAGCTGATTACCTCGCGTAGTATTCGTGATGCTACTGAAAGAGAACGGACAAACGGTCACAACTCGGTAGGCTTTGCCGATGGTTCTCGGAATCCACTGCGACGCACTATGATCTAGAGCATGTCGAAAAAATGTATTACACTCATGAACGAAACAAATGTTTCCCCAAGTGGAAGTGAGAGCAAATCAACTGTGCTCTCTGCCACATCTCCAGCACGATTGCTACGTGGCATGTCTATTCCAATGCCTACGCAAACAAACAATTAAACTTAATACTTTCAAAAATGCTCAGTCGCCATGGTATTAACAAACAACTGGGTTAGCTCGCTATTGCTGTATTCGTTGTCCAGATATTGGTTTCTCTTCAGAATTTCGTCTGAGGAATCTACATACGTCTGGAAGAGTGTCGCTGCCAGTGGCAGAGACTTAGCTATGCTCATGCGCAGCTGGTTTTGCTCACCATCAGACTTGTATAGTTTCATAATTTCTGATTCGAAGCATGCTGTTCCATCTCTTTTCTCAATCTATCTACTTCGTTTCTGAGCGACACAAACTCTTCTGTCTTTGAAAATTGTACTCGTACATATCCAGTGCTGTCCGATAATGGTAGCTCCCCAAGACTCCGTACCTAACTTCGTCAATCGGTCCGAATTTAGAGTCTACTTTTCTATATACATATTTCAGTTTCGACCAAAATCGCTTTCTGTCCTCCCCCTCTTTTTTCCGATCCTCTTCAACTTTGCTTTCTCTTTCCTACATTTATTTCCTATCTTATTCGGCTTTTTCTCTGTCTTGTCCGGCTTCTAGTAACACCGCCTTTTAGCCAGAGTAGAACGTCCACCATATTTCCTATACATGAGCTGCTCTGTGTATCGTTCACCCCCTGTTTCGCATGCAATGCTATCGTCACATTGCTCAGCTATCTGTATGTTTTGCTGGGTTCCTGACAAGGAACCTGCAGCTGTTGCGTCTCCCTCGGAAAATTCTGCACTGATATTCCCAGTATCTACTCGGACACCATCTCTGCGCAATATCGTTCTCTTCAGCGTTGTGTGTGTATGTGTGTGTGTTGCACCGGAAGGTGAATTCGTCACATTTGGCAGTTCTCTGAGGGCTAGTCGGCAACTCCTTTCAAAGGAGAAAACTGCATCCTTAGCCGAAATAGACGGCCAGGGACTTCCTACAGACGCTTCTGTGAAAGGCGCCACCCATGAATCCCGCCTCCTTCCACAAGAGCCTTTGTGAAAGACGTGATAAACCTCCTGTGGTCGCGCCGGAACTGTTATGCGGCCACTCAGCCCTCTCGGTTTCCACCAGGGCTAGCTGAAACCTTCCTCCATAGCCAGCCAGTCTTAGGCTTTCCTTAAACATAACCAGAAATGAGTATAAAAAGATAAACATAGCAACACGATATGTGAGTGCTATGTCACACTACTAGCTATTTCATTTCCTGTTCCACTTGCAAATAGAGAGTGGGCAAAACTGCTATGAATATGTCTCCATATAAGACCTAATTTCTCGTATCTTATTCTCATGGTCTTAACGCAAAATTTATGATGGTGGCAGTAGAATCGTTCTGCAATCATTCTCAAATTCGGTTTCTCTAAATTTTCTCAGTAGTTTTCCTAGAAAAGAACGTCACCCTCCCTCCAGAGATTCCCATTTGAGTTCCCAAAGCGTCTCTGCAATGCTTGTGTTTTGCTTGGACTTAACGGTAACAAACCTTCCTTTAATCCGACTTGGTGCGGGTCTCAGACACTCGAGCAGTACTCAAGAACAGGTCACACTGGAGACCTATACGCAATCACCTTTACATATAAACCACAATTCCCCAAAATTCTCCCAATAAACCTAAGTCGGTCATTCCCCTTCTTAAACCAACTCTCTCATGCTCGTTTCATTTCATATAGCTTTGAAACGCTACACCTGGATATTTAAACGACGTGACTGATCCAAGCAACATACTATAATGCTGTATTCCAACACCAATGGTTGGTTTTCCATACTCATCTCCATTAAACTACATTTTTTCTACATTTAGAGCCAGCTGCCATTTATCACACCCATTAGAACTTGTTTCTGAGTCACTTTGTATCCCCTTACAGTCAATCAACGACACCACCTTCCCGCACACCTCAGCGTCATCAGCAAGCAACCGCAGATTGCTGCCCACTCTGCCTGGCAGATGATTTATGTATGCGGCACTACTGACGAGACTCTTGTTACTGATGAACACTCACCGTCGAGGACAACGTACTATGTTCTGTTACTTAGCCGGCAGGTGTGGCCGAGCGGTTCTAGGCGCTTCAGTCTGGAACCGCGCGACCACTACGGTCGGAGGTTCGAATCATGCCTCGGGCATGGATGTGTGTGATGTCCTTAGGTTGGTTAGGTTTAAGTTGTTCTAAGTTCTCGGGGACTGATGACCTCAGATGTAAAGTCCCATAGAGCTCGGAGCCATTTGAACCATTTCCATTACTTACTGTTGCTGCCACTCACATGTCTGGGAAAATATTCCATATGCTCGTAACTTCGTTAACAATCTGCAGTGGAGAGCTGTGTCAAATGCTTTTAGGAAATCTAGAAATGTGGAATCAGCCTGTTGCCCTTCATCAATAGCTTGTAGCTTATCATGTGAGAAAAGGACAAGCAGAGTTCTTCGAGAGCGATGCTTTCCAAAACCGTGCTGATTCCTAGACAGAAGCTTTTCGGTCTCAAGGAAATGTATTACATTCGAACTCAGATATGTTTAAGAATTCTGGGGCAGACTGATGTTAAGGATATTGGTCAATATTATTATTATTATTATTATTTATTTTATGGCCTTCATTGTCCAACTCTAGTCAAAAATACAAAGTTGTAAACAAGTTGTTACGCTGGGATACAATTTAGTTCAACAATAACTTAATATTATATTTAGGTAATATAATTATTAGAGTCTATTCTTATATGAAAGGTGTTTTGCTCTTCTGCCTGCCCAATATTCATAATTCTTTCAGATATTTTCTTTCTTTCTTCATCTGAGACCACTCTTCCTGTACTCCTTTTATTGATTTTCATTTGTAGTCTGGTTTGCGGGTCTTGCAGTATTCTGGTTTTCTCTGTCTTGTTTTTTAGGTCATCTACTGTAATTTGAAGTTCTTTTATATCTTCCTTAATTTCTGTGATCCATTTAATGTCGCTCTTGCTATTCCACAATTTTTGTATTATTTTTTTAATAATTCTGTTTTCTGGAGTTCTCATCAGATGTTCAAAGAATGAGATGGTGTAACTGTTTTATAGTGTTTTAATTTTGCATCTATAGATAGGCTTTTTTGTTGTATGTAGTTTTGGTAATGTAATTTGCGTAGTTCAGTTTTTTATTCTATTCTGCCATGATGGCTTCTCATTTAGATTGTATGTTATTATTTCGCCTAAGTATTTAAATTTATCAACAGTTTTGATTTCCTGTTCTCCTATTAAAATTTTGTTTGCAAGTGGTGGATCAGTTAGCATTCATCTCCGTTTTTTTAAATGATATTCTAAGGCCTACTTTCTCTGCTATTTCTTGTAGTTATTTCACTTGTTGCCTGGCTTCTTGAACGCTGTTGGCTAGGAGAGCAATATCATCAGCGAATCCCAAGCAGTTTAAGCTAATGTGATCTTTTGCACTTCCAATTCTTGTCATCTTTGGATTGTCCTTGTACCATTCTCTCATTATGTATTCCAGTGCACAGTTGAACAGTAATGGTGATAGGTAGTCACCTTGTCTTAAGCCTGTTTTTATGAGGAATGGTTCCGAAATTTCTCCTCTAAACTTCACTTTTGATTGGGGTTCGTTAGAGTGAGTTGTATTATTTTAATTAGTTTTGGATGGAGTCGTAGATTTCTTAAAATTTTTCATACTGAAGGTCTGGGGAGACAGTCATACGCCTTCTTAAAATCTACAAATGTTGTTGCCAGAGGTTTGTTCCGTTTCTTGTAGCATGCCATAATCAAATTTAAACTAATTATCTGCTCAGCTCCACGGTCTGAAACCTCCCTGATTTTCCTCTAACTCCTGTTCTAATTGCTCCTTGATTCTTTCATATAGGATCTTGGATAGAATTTTGTATGTGCAGTCTAGGAGAGAGATTACTCTGGAGTTGTCTGGGTTGCTCTTATCTCCCTTTCTGTGTAGTGGGTGGATGATAGCTATGGTCCAATGTTCGGGAAATCGTTCTGTTACCCAAACTTTTGTTAGAGCCATGTGTAAGGAGTTCTTGACTGTGTCACTTGCATATTTCCACATTTCAACAAAAACCTGATCTTCTCCACATGCCTTATAATTGTTTTGTTCTTTAAGAATGTTTTCTACTTCTTGGAAAGTTGTAGGGTCTAGTTTGTTAGGTTTGGTTCTTTTTGGGGGTATTTATGTTGATTTGTAAGGGTTCTTTGGGTTCCTCGCAATTCAGAAGTTTGTTAAATGCTTTTGCCATGATTTCAGCATTTTCCTTATTACTGTGTGTCATTCTTCCATCTTCATCTTTAAGTATTATTGTAGGGGCCTCATATTGTTGTAGTTGTTCCCAAAGATTTTATAATAGTTCCTGGAGTTGGTTTTATGATAGTTACCTTCTATAGAGTTTATAAAATGTTTATGAAATCCTCTCTTGATTCTTCTAATATTTTGCGTGAATTTTTTTCTTTCATTTTTTAGGTTCATGGCATTTTCTTCAGTTTTATGTGTTTGAAACTTTAACCATGATTGGTGTCTATCTTCATGGAATTTGTCACATTCTGATGTCCACCATGCATGTTTTCTTCGTGGGTTCAAGGGGGCTAGATTCTCTGCTTCTTCTTTAAGATTAGGCACTAGTAGTTTTAGGTCATCTGTTAATTTGATGGCTTGTGTTATTTGTTGGTACTCATTATTTTTAATTGGCTGATGTGCGTCAAACCTCCTTTTTATTTTATTAGTTTTTTCGGTCCTTTTCGTTAACGGAGTGAATTTGATTTTAATTTTAACCATATAATGGCCTGAGCCTGTGTCTACTCCTCTCAGTACTTTAACATTGAGGATCTCCTTATGAAAATTTTTTTCCATACAGACATGGTCTAGCTGCCACTCGCCCTTCCGCCAGTCTGGATGTTTCCATGTTTAAAGTTTACTTGGCTTCCTCTTAAAGTATGTTGATTTAGATATAAGGTGGTGTTCTCTGCAGAGTTCTACATTTCTTTGACCGTTTTTGTTCGTAAATTTATGTGGACTCCATTTTCCAATTATATCTTTATATTTCCTTTCTTTTCCCAACTGAGCATTGAAATCTCCCAATAAGATTTTTACATTTTTTATTTACTCTGTTCACAGTTTGTTCTAGAACGTCCCAAAATTTATCTACCTTTTAATTTGTTTTTGTTAGACAATTTTTTCACTTGTTGGGCATGAGCATTTATTATTGTATAGGTTTTATTCATTGTTTTAAAGCTTGGAGTCGCAATTCTTGATGATACTGCTTGGAAATCCGTTACTGAATTTATTATTTTTATGTTTACTAAAAACCCTGTTCCAAACTGGGGACATTGTTTCATTGCCCTCGGTCCTGGTTTCCCATTATAAATTCTGTATCCTTCTGATTCGAATGGATCCTTTGTGGTGTTTCTCATTTCTTGGATCCCTGTTATTAAAATTTTTTGTTTATTTAGTTCATCTGTGAGCTCCTTGAGTTTTCCGGTTTGAAGTAGTGAGTTTATGTTGTGTGTTGCTATATAATTTATTTGCTCATGTTTAATCTTCTTTTTGTGTTTTAGTGTGCATTTGGATGGTTGCAAACGCTCCGATTCGTTGGTGTCTTCTACTTGACTACCAACCGAATCCGATGTAGCCTTTTCCTGCCTTTTTGACCAGGACGGTGGAATTTTGTTCCTAAAAGACCTTTCCATTTTTGACTTTCGAAGGTTGTCAACCTTAGTTGGAGCAAGCTGCGATTTACAACTACTGTTGTTAACCGCAGAGGGTGTGTTTGGTCCGCGAGAGCTATTTTATTTCACTCAAGTCCGCCAGTAAACCGGTGAGGACTTCCCTATCTGCCACCTGGGACGGAGTATCACCTCTCCTCCTACTATGACAGCATAGTAGGTTCGTGGACATTGGTCTATAATTTAGATTGTCCGTTCTTTTACCCGTATTATATACAGGCGTGGCCTACCCTTTTTTGATTCCACATTTTAGGATTTCCAGAAGGCTTTCGATACCGTTCCTCACAAGCGTCTTCTAATCAAACTGCGTGCCTACGGAATATCGCCTCAGTTGCGCAACTGGATTCGTGATTTCCTGTCAGAAAGGTCGCAGTAATAGATGGAAAGTCATCGAGTAAAATAGAAGTAATATCCATCGTTCCCGAAGGAAGTGTTGTGGGCGCTCTGTTGTTCCTGATTTATATTAACGACGTAGGACACAATCGGAGTAGCTCTATTAGATAGTTTGCAGATGATGCTGTCATTTATCGTCTTGTAAAGTCATCAAATGACCAAAACGAATTGCAAAATGATTTACATAAGATATCTGTGTGTTGCAAAAAGTGGCAAATGACCCTGAATAGAGAAAAGTGTGAAGTTATTCACATGACTACTAAAAGAAATCTGCTAAATTTCGATTACGCGATAAGTCACACAACTCTGAAGGCTGTAAACTCAACTAAATACTTAGGGACTACAATTACAAATAACCTAAAATTGGAACGATCACATAGACAACGTTGTGGGTAGTGCAAACCAAAGACTGCGATTCATTGGCAGAACATTCAGAAGGTGCAGCAGGTCTACTAAAGAGACTACTTACACCACGCTTGTCCGCCCTATCCTGGAGTATTGCTGTGGGGTGTGGATCCGCATCAGGTGCGACTGACGGATAATATCGAAAAAGTTCAAAGGAGAGCAGCTCGTTTTGTATTAGCGCGAAATAGGGGAGCTAGTGTCACAGACATGTTACCTAAATTGGAGTGGCACTCATTAAAACAAAGGCGTTTTTTGTTGCGGCGGGATCTTCCCACGAAATTTCAATCACCAGTTTTCTCCTCCGATTGCGGAAACATTCAGTTGGAAGCTACCTACGTAGGAAGAAATCATCATAATGGTAAAATAAGAGAAATCAGGGCTCACACAGAAAAATGTAAGTGTTCGTTTTTCCCGCGTCCCTTTCGAAAGTGGAACGGTGGAGACACAGCTTGAAAATGCCAGGCGCTTTATTGTGAATAGCAGAGCAATCATGTAGATATAGATGTAGATGTTTTTCAGGTGTCTAGATTTTTACGCTGTGCGAGACATCCGTTATAAATACCAGGTAAGTAAGTGGCCAATGCCGCCCAGTACTCTTTGTAAAACCGAAAGGCCTTATCTTGCGGACCTGGCGACTTATTACTTTTCAACCCTCTACTCCAGGAATGCTGTCGTCCATACGAGAGTCTTTGCAATAGTCAAACGACAGTATATTTTGTGATTGTCCTGCGTGAACAGTTTCTAAATCGGGAAATTTAAAATCTTGGCTCTCCCTCTGCTGTCTTCTGACGTCACGCCAGACTGACCAACGAGTGACTGAATAGACGCCTTAGCCCTGCTTAGCGATTCTGCATAGGGCCAGATGTTTCTTATGTTCTCGGCCAGATTTTTTGCTAAGGTATAACTGTGGTATTTTTTGTATGTTTTGAGCATAGATCTTTTCAAAGAAGCACAAGTTTCTACTAACCTTTGCCTATCGTCATTTGAGCGTTCTCTTTTGAATCGAGAGTGTAAGAGTCTTTGCTTCTACAGACTTTTTCCGAATTTCATTGATAAACCACTGTGGGACTTTTCCGTCCTTAATCCACTTGCTAGGCACATATTTTTCCCGAGCTCGAGTTGCAGTCCGTGTAAACTTGGCTTATAATTCCTCTACGTCCATCATGCTGGAACTAAATGATGCCATTTCGTTGTCTAAATGAAATGCTAGCCAATTCTTATCTGCTCTTTCTAGCCGAAACACTCTCCTAGCCTTCTTGACTTATTTATTAAGCAAAGTAATCATAGTCGCAATGATGACATCATAACTTTCTTTGAATTACTCTAAAAGACAGTCGTAGTGGTGTCATCCAACAATTATGTTGATTTCACCTAGACCTGTTACACGCGACCAGATAACTTCACTATTACACTCACATTCTTCCTGAAGAGAGACAACATTTTTGTCTGTATCTCTAGAGGTCTGGAATTTACGGACTGGCTGATAATGTTCTTAATCAAAACTTCTTCCGTTGACACGAGAATAGACGGTTGATTGTCACTCGCCTTCAGCTCACTTCACCTCATACCTCTTGTCTTCTCGACTGTCTATTCCATCACTTCTTGATTCTTAATTTTCAGCTGGTCTGTCACCTCAGATAATCGCCGTTTAATATCCATGGACTTTTAGACCACCCTCACTTTTACTTCCTGTACTTAATTTGCTAGTTCTTCAGCTCTGGCTCCACATATGATTTTTAACTGCTCATCCTCGCCGAGCTGAGCCACTTGCTGTGTTACAAACACTCACCGTTCCTCCAGATCTCCCACTATCTTCTGTGTCACTGTGCTCATAATCTCAACCATTACCCTCGTTTTTTCTTGTTTTTTTTTCCTTCTATTCTTATATACACCACCATTTCATCCGTACTGTTCTTCACTGTGCTTTTAAGATGGTCGCCTATGTTCGTCACCCCTTTCTCGTTCCTTGTGCTTAACTCCGCACTTCTTGGGTCCTGTTTCATGCAACCATCTCTACCGCATTAGATTGGTCTTCTCTTCCAGAAAGAGCTGAAGACATACCAGTTATGCTAGAATCTGACAGATTCGTCTCTAGCACTGCTTGTCCGCCGAAACTACGTAGGATAGATCCACCCTCACAGTCCAAGGTTATTCTGTTCTTGTTCATGTGCCCATCTAGCGGAACCCCCGAGACCATTCTCATTTGCTGTCCTGATAAGATCTACCGGCTCCTCTACATCAACACTTACTTCAGTTGTTCCTTATGTTTTAGTTGTATCAGTGGTAGAATGATCTTCCAGACTAAACTCGATTCGAAATTCAAATGGCTCTGAGCACTATGGGACTTAACTTCTGAGGTCCTCAGTCCCCTAGAATTTAGAACTACGTAAACCCAACCAACCTAAGGACATCACACACATTCATGCTCGAGGCAAGATTTGAACCTGCGACCGTAGCGGTAGCGCGGTTCCAAACTGTAGCGCCTAGAATCGCTCGGCCACTCCGGCCGGCCAACTCCATTCGATTACTGCTTAATTCATTCCGTCCGATGGCCTTTCCTTTCCTGGTTACTACCTCGAGTACTCCCTTCAAGTAACCTTGATCAGTAATTCTAATCTCCCGCACTCTCTGTTGCAGCAAAGTCCATGCTTACTTTTCGTAACGAAACAGTTCATCGGTTACGAGCACCTTCCAACGAATGCGGCGCTGCACTGAACATACAGAACACACGCAAATCAAGTAACTCAATACCAACAGGACGGATACGTCGATTTCCCCACCAAAACCCTTTTTCAGTATCACAGAGTACGCCAGGAAGGATATCAGTGAGTTGTTGTTCCCAAGCTACAGGTGACTTTTCAGTGGCCTGGCCATTTTCTACTTCAGGATAATCTCTGACTTACAGCGGGTTTCACATAATATTCAATCGCTTATACTATCGTAATCGAAACTCATTACCGACAATTATTAAAATTTTAATCTCATCGCCCAATCAAACGCGGCCTCTCCGTTTCCCTTCAGCGTTCCTAGTCCTCTCCACCCAGCCAGTGCATCTATTTACTTTCATCTCATGTTCAACCATGCCCCTTCCCCACTATCTCTAGCAAGACGCCCATATCGTCTGGATACCGAACAAAAATCTAGCGAAAACTGATAGTATGGCGCGTATGTTCTGTCAGATGGCACTTTTCGCACCAAGTGGTGTACACACCACTATCTGCTTCTCTGGTATTACCCCTAAACTCCGTATAAATTTTCAGATGCCCCTGATCTACAGATCTGCCATTCAATCCCTGCTACTGAGTCGTACCTGATTCTTCATTACATCTATTTCCCATATGTTAACTCGTCTATTATGTACTATACTAGCGTTCACACCGATTTAATATGCACACCCCATTCATACTGTCACAGAAATACACTCTTAAAAAATTTTGCAACGTTGTACAAATACTGGAGAGACGTGAGTAGAACACACACCTATAAACCGGAATAACTGGTAAAATCTGAGAGGAAACACAAGAAAATAACTGAAATGTGTCAGGCGCTAAAGCTATTGCTCTCTCCGAAACGAAATCCTTAAACTGCTACACAAAATTTTCGCTAAGCTCTAGAACGAAACATCACAAAATTCCCCAAAGATTGTTCTGTTCACTCACTTCTTTAGCAAATTTGAGACCAGCAGCTCATTAACTTACATATACTGTGCTACGGGCACCCCAACAACCGAATTTATAACAGGAACAATCATCAGGTCGCAGTACACAAAAAAATATTACGATCAGGAAATTTAGTCATTTAACAAATTGTCAAATGTGATGGGATGTAACCTAATGCGAAAACGTTACAGAGTTTATCGCTTTAATCTACCACTGTATTTCCCATAGTGAATAGCAAACAGTGTAATGCAAGCTGCTACTTCTGTGAATACCTAGGAAACTGTTTACCGGAAAGAAACTTAAGCAGCATCACCGCCGATATACAGCAAGACGAAACTTGTCTGTCGCGATCAGAACATTGTCTATCAGTAAGACCATAGAGAGGGTCGTCAGTTTCATCCAAGACGGCACTGGCACTTGGTTAAATATGAACAGTGGCTTTGATCTGAATCGAATGAAACTGTTCGATATGCAGATCACCCTCTACAACTCATATGTATTTAATTAACGGCAATTAATGAAAAAGAAAAGAAAAAGGGTGACCCTGTGAGTTTGCAAGTGGTTCTTGTTGAAGTTAATTGTGATCTACATCTACGTTACTACTCTGCTATTCACAATAAAATGCCTGGCAGAGGGTTCAAGGAACCTCCTTCAAGCTGTCTCTCTACCGTTTCACTCTCGAACAGCGGGCGGAAAAAACGAGCACTTACATTTTTCTGTGCCAGCCCTGATTTCTCTTATTTTACTGAGATGAACATTACTTCCTACGTAGGTAGCTTCCAACTGAATGTTTCCGCAATCGGAGGAGAAAACTGGTGATTGAAATTTCATGAGAAGATCCCGTCGCAACAAAAAACGCCTTTGTTTTAATGAGTGCCACTCCAATTCACGTAACATGTCTGTGGTACTAGCTCCACTATTTTGCGCTAATACAAAACGAGCTGCTCTCCTTTGAACTTTTTCGATATTATCCGTCAGTCCCACCTGATGCGGATCCCTCACCCCACAGCAATACTCCAGGATAGGGCGGACAAGCGTGGTGTAAGTAGTCTCTTTAGTAGACCTGCTGCACCTTCTGAATGTTCTGCCAATGAATCGCAGTTTTTGTTTGCACTACCCACAACACTATCTATGTGATCGTTCCAATTTTAGGTTATTTGTAATTGTAATCCGTAAGTATTTAGTTGAGTTTACAGCCTTCAGATTTGTGTGACTTATCGCGTAATCGAAATTTAGCAGATTTCTTTTAGTAGTCATGTGAATAACTTCACACTTTTCTCTATTCAGGGTCAATTGCCACCTTTCGCACCATACAGATATCTTATGTAAATCATTTTGCAATTCGTTTTGGTCATTTGATGACTTTACAAAACGATAAATGACAGCTTCATCTGCAAACAATCTAAGACGGCTACTTAAATTGTCTTCTATGGCATTAATATATATTTTGAACAATAGAGGGTCTATAACACTGCCGGCCCGTGTGGCCGAACAGTTCTATGCGCTTCAGTCTGGAACCGTGTGACAACTATGGTCTCAGGTTCGAATCCTGCCTTGGGCAAGGATGTGTGTGATGTCCTTAGTTTAGTTACGTTTAAGTAGTTCTACGTTCTACGGGACTGATGACCTCAGATTTTATGTCCCATAGTGCTGAGAGCCATTTGAACCATTTGAACCTATAACACGAACAAGGGTGAAGGTGTTCATCTCCAAAAACTGAAGTGCACGAACTGTAACTTACACCACTGTTAACTACAAAATATTCCACTGGAGTAGCAACACATGATAAACAAACATAATAGTTCATTCTCTTACAAACTGGAGATAAGTAGAAATCGATACATGAAATCTGTATAATCAGACATTTGCAAGTAACTAAGCAGCACAGTGAATGGGGAAGGGGAGGAAATGGTCTGGTACCTAACTCACGAGTTTATTCGTGCTGTCTAAGTACATGACTTCGTGTCGGATATGATGATTGTGTCATTCTAATGGGACTTGGAAAACACATCCAAGACCCATACAACTCAGTCATGGTTAACCTGTCTAACGCCAGAGTTTCATTTAAAGCGACATACCCATTGCTTTAACTGAAAACGGGCCAACTCTTGTATCATCATTAACCTATCACTCCCCTTTGCTACCAAAACTTACTAACTTTGAGAGGCAAAACGATAAGCTGCGACTTAAGGAATGGCAGAAGTCATTTGCACTGCAAATGGTGACTGTGGCCCACACAGAAGATGAATTTCTTTCCTCATTCCCTATTCAGACGAAGAGAAGTGCTACAGCTCGATCCCGACACTAGTACTTCCCTACTTCGTGTTCAAACCAAGAATACTTTAAGAAGTCTGCAGAAAGACTACCTAAAATTACTGTTTTTCCTATCAGACAGAATGCTAGAAACGCCGCCAAAGAGAGGCTACGTAGCAAACAGATCCCTCTCTTCTGAAAAGTTTGTCATAACTTGAGCCAATCTCTTAAATTTTCAGTTTCATCAAACTTACAAAATTTGGCGATAGACCCCCATCTTAGAAAACTGAGGAAGCCTTGGACATTATGAGGGAACTCCAGTTCCCATCACTACGAAAGTCGACACCACTTCTCCCAGTCTGCTTAATTTTTAGGACATCGTCCAGTCAACGAATGTGCTATTTCCCATGTCAAAAACTAGGATAGACACGAGGATGGGTGTGGTGAAATACAGCAGCAGGTCTATGTGCGAGACAGTGCTCCACCTCATTCACTAGATTTTATCTGGAGTCGACGCTTCTACCCAAGTACCCTATAAGCATCCACTTTGCTTGCCTGTTCGGAACCAGCGGCGACATTGTCAATTTCCAAACTGCGCCTGATGTGCACGTGATTGCAACTCATACAATCTCCCCTAGATATCTGTAGTCAGCAGTACTGTCCAAATTCCCTGGCCACATACAGTTTTCATAAATCGGCGCCTCACCCAATAGCGTCGGCACCTGTTCATAGTAAGCCGAGGGTGACCGACATAAAGGCAAGGGGAAGCTTCACCAGTCATGATGGCAATGCACTTATCTGAGGGCCTCAGACAGCTGCTGCCCAGTCCCATCCTGCACAGCAGTATCGTTCCAATGCCGGCTGCCTCACCACGACCAGCAAATTTACTACACAGATGGCCCATGCAATCCAGTACATGAAATTAAGGGAAAATATTTTTGTTAGGAGAAGTTGCAGCCTAGGAAACCATCATCTTAGGAACATTTGCATGTCAAAACTCTCATTGTACTAACAAACGAAGGGAAGAAATCTATCTCCCGATTAACTAGTTCTCTTAGTAGAAATGAAATCTGGCCGCCTCGAGCCTGACACGTTTCGGAACAATCACTCACTAATTAATTCGGCATTGTTCATCTCCCAACTTGCATAGTTCAGAATCACACCGCCCACTAGTAATTAACTAAGCCATGCCAGTTTGTAACATTTTGAAGACACAGCACAGCAAACCTCAGACATGCATTAAGTTTAGTGTATGCAAATTCAAATGATTAGCATTTCTGTGCAACCCCACATAGTAGATAGCAGTGATGCCATTTACATTTTTTGAATTAGAAAAGATTACAAAGCGGGCTTTTCATCCGCAAATCGCATTTTAATGTTAGTTGTTTCTGAGAAGATCGTTTTCTGTCTCATGAATGAACGAGAAACGTCTATCAGTACGTGTTAAATTTTAGGAACACCATTATCGTAACATATCGAGACACATGTTCACTCGGCTGTGCAAGATCGCATAGACATGTCACGTACCCTATGTCAGGAAATGGAGCTGTTTTCACCAAGAGTGGTTTTGTTGTGTACATAGTTCGGCGTAGTCAGCGCGTACACAACTTTCCCACTAGAGCGCGCTCCGCTAAGCACAACAGCGCAGGCGCAGCGCTCGTCCGTCTCCGCTCTACGCGATGGCGCTGCAATGAAGACGGACCAAATTCTGCTTCCGCCGATCCGCGTATTAATATGTAACGCAGCCAATGAGATTGATGCTAACGTAGAACCTTTTCTCCTCGCGCATCACACTCGCGCAGTGATACCTGAACGCTCGAGGTATTATAACGAGTGTACAGACCTCCGATTAGTCAGTCTGCATTAGTCTGTACCAGTCTATAGTCAAGTTTCAGTCTGCGCCTAATAAGATTATCATATTCCTGTACATAGCCATGAAGAGAAATGTATAGATACTTTGTCAAGTATCAGAGATATGTGAGAATAAGATTAACGTACCAAGACCAAAGGAACTTCAGATTGTCAATTGCAAATAGCATCCAGAATCAAGTAAGGTTTATGATTGTTATTATTTTAATAAATGAGTGTTAAAATTAATTAAGATCTGTTTAAAGTTGGTCACCGTCAATCTGCTACTCTAAGTGTGCAAGTGGCATTTCTATCATCTGATCTAACGGCAGAAGATAAACATGCCACGATAAGACCACGAGACATATTGCTGATACTCGCCTACTTCGTTAGAGCGACAAGTCAAATAATCTGATGGTGTGTGTACCGAAGGTCTTACAGTACGCACACCACAGGTTTGGCTGTTCGCAGCAAGAGAGGTGTCCAAATGGATTGTGCAATGATGTGTGGAGCACTGCGGACTCCCTTGACATGTCAGCAGAGACAGGCACACTGACATGGTGTGCCCATCGAAAACACTGGACTAAGGAATGGCGCCATGTCATCTTTTCAGAAGAGACCCGGTTTTGCGTACAGCATCCCGATGGACATGCCCATGTGTGGAAGCTCTGATGAGAAAGAACTTTGCCGGATTGCTTTCATCAATGTTGTACGTTTCTAGCTTCTAGGGTGATGGTCTGAGGCGCAATTGGGTACACAATACGATCAGATCTAGTTAGCATAGCCAGTTATTTTGACAGCATCTGTTATATTCCTGACAGATGAAGCCGGTGGCTGTGTCCTATATTTGAGGTTCCCATGACGTTATCTTTTAACAATATTACGCAACACCGAGTGTGCCCTTTCGGTCCTGACCTAGAACGATACAGGAAGTGTTCGATGTTTCCCTAGTCAGCACGTGTTTCAGATCTCCGACCGACTGAAAACATTTGGAGCTTCAGAAAGGTTGGTATGACACAACTCGTCAGCCACTACGACTGATAAATTCTGTCACAGAGCTGAAGTGGAAAGGAAGAAAATACCAGTACGTCTCACCAAACCTCAGATCGACTCGATGTCTAGCCCCGTTAGAGCTACTGGTGCTGCTAGAGGTGGCTGATCTTTATGCTAAATTTAGCACCCTAAACGCCCTCAAACCAGCTGTAAATGTAATAACGTTTGCCTCATGTTACACTGCATACACTCAGTAACTAAAATTTTATTATTTACTAACCTTCTTGGTGTTGTCACTTTAATTCGCAACACTGCACTTGCAAATTTACATATTTCCTGTTTTTAAAGAGGAGGCGGTTTGTGACTTTTATGCCGGAACTTAAAAATGCACTCAATATGTTCTATAGCATTGATATCTGGCGAATATGAAGGCTAGACTTCATCTTGGATTCAGTTTGATGCGTCTCAGACAGCTGGTTTTTGGAACATGTGTCATGGAAATTGCCACTTGGTGTCTTTTGTAAGAACCGTAGTTCCTAGGAAGGCGTAGCTTATTTGACAAAGAGTAAAAACTGATGAAATTAGATCAACATGCAGCAGACGGGTAAGGCGGAAGGAACGAACAACCATGAGCAGCATTTAACTTATGACTGACTAAGAGGTAATTAAAACGGAGCAAAGACTCAGAAGAGACAGATATGGGGAACAAAATCGGCAGTGTTCTCTCTCCAGGTTCCTTCTCAACAATCACCAAAAGTAATTTAGGGCTACATCGCAAAATCTAAATCTGATTGGCCAGTAGAAATTTGAACCTTGGTTCCCACGAAACCTAGTTCCATATTTTTACCACTGCGCCATTTGGATAGGAAATAACATTAGTAGTACGATGGTGTTATACACTATCTTTCCACGCTTTTATTACATTTGAAATATATTAATTTTGACTTACAAAAACATTTTCTACAGCAATACCTTTATTTAAATCGGTTCTCGGAAAGACTGTTATCTACTCATCAACTGTCAAAATCTTCTTACATGTTCTTACCTCTGGTTTATGTCCACCTCGATAGCTCTTAGTTCCACTTGAGACGTTATGCAGCTCGGACACGTTATTAGAATTTTTAAACTTCTGCAGGCTACCGTAGACAATTATAGGTCAGCATAAACTACGATAGTTTTCCTGATAGCTTTCGTCAGTTAAGGTAGTACCCATGTTACCTGTACGTTAGGTGTGTTCCATACATATGAAGCGTTACCTCATTACTATCGCTTTCTTTACGTGGACGATCAGTATCTTATCAGATTTTTCCTAAAAACCGCTTTAGAAGCTGAGTGATGAATTTTGCGTAACCTAGGAAAAATTTTTGTTCTACATAGTTATCATACTCCTCTCTGTTATTTAAAAATAAATACTTTTTGTAACGAAATTGAACTTTTCAATGCTTAATTCGGGTTTTATTCGGTAATTGTTGATTTGTAAGATGAAACAGAGATGCTGTAGTAAAAATAGTAAACAACACAGATTTATCATTATCGCTAAAACACGTTATTTATTTAACAAAAGGGTAAATAAAAAGAAACAAAAAAACATGAAAACAAAAGTGTATCAAAGGTCATTTCAAAATCTTTCTGTTAGTCATAAACAGCTTCCGCATTTATCAGTGATAACCAGAATCTCTTGCCTTTGATCACGATGTAGAAAGTTCTAGAGAATACAAAATGACAATAATTATATGTATTTCTTACGTTTGTGCATGTAAACTGTACTTGCATCAAAAGTAACTGCTTCGGTTACATAAAAGCGCAGAGGTTACGTTATGAACTAATTTTTATAACTTTTAAAATACAAATCATATTCAGCAAGGACATGAAATACACAGTGGACTAACACTGAATCATATGCTGTTCGAATTATGTGCAAAACAAACAAACAGAAATCGTGTGCTCCCAGTTTCTCTCCCACACATTCATTTATGTTTCTTTCCCGACCAGTGCTACCAATACAACCGGTAATCCCACCAGTTATACCTATTTTATGCAGCGTATCAAAACTATCAAACCGCAGTTTTGGTAGAGCGCGACTGTACATATAATACATCTGTTTTGCCGTAGCATTTGCTAGCAGCGGAAAGCAGTTGTTTAATACGTGTTCCGTGTAGCATTTCGTTCTTGTCTTTCTCTTATAGTGTTTTGTGTTGTTGTGTGCTAGCGTTTCCGGCTGCTTATTATTCATGATTTAAAAGAGGTTTTGACCAAGTATGGAGACGTGAAACATATCCGTAACGAACATTGGTCCAGCCAACATAAAGTGCAGTGTTTAGTGGTATCAGATCGGTTAACATGCAGGTCAGACGGAATACAAGATGCAAAATGAATGAGCCCATCAAAGAACGATTTGACCAAGACAAGTTTTCGTTTTAAAAATTAATTAGAGCAGCGCAGGAAACAGGTTTTAGTTGAACTAGTGATGGAGAACCAAGATATGGATACTGAAGGGTCAAACATTATCGTGGTACTCTAACAGGAGCAAAAACTACCAACTGTCAAATTTTCCTTCGTTTCCCCCAAAACCGTAATCAGAAGAGCAACATCCTGTATCTGATGTGCAGCCGCTAAAAACAAGAGGCGTCGAGCGTATGATAGAATCAACACGGACGAAGATGTACTCGATTTAGAACAGGTCTTGCGGAAACAGGGTCCAAAATCGGTACTTGAAACCAATGGCGACGCAACGAGGTGCGGAGGATTAGGGAGGTATATTCCCCCTCCACCTGAAATTCGGAAGCCGGCCGATGTGGTCTAGCGGTTCTAGGCACGCAGTCCTGAACCGCGCGACTGCTACGGTCGCAGGTTCGAATCCTGCCTCGGGCATGGATGTGTGTGATGTCCTTAGGTTAGTTAGGTTTAAGTAGTTCTAAGTTCTAGGGGACTGATGAGCAGAGTAGTTAAGTCCCATAGTGCTCAGAGCCATTTGAAATTCGGAAAATATATGAAAACGCAACGTTTTTATCAGTTTACAGAAGCATAGCATAACAAGAAATGAAAATACTAACGAAATTGTTTAAAAGCTGCTGTTCCTGAAGACCTTACTGGAAACCTCCCCTCGTCAAGAAACTTGGAACGGCAGCTAGAATAAATACCGGGTGATCAAAAAGTCAGTATAAATTTGAAAACTGAATAAATCACGGAATAATGTAGATAGAGAGGTACAAATTGACACACATGCTTGGAATGACATGGGGTTTTATTAGAACCAAAAAAGTACAAAGATTCAAAAAATGTCCAACAGATGATTAGAATAGCAATAATTAGCATAACAAAGTAAGACAATGCAAAGATGCTGTTCTTTACGGGAAATGCTCAATATGTCCACCATCATTCTTCAACAATAGCTGTAGTCGAGGAATGATGTTGTGAATAGCACTGTAAAGCATGTCCGGAGTTATGGTGCATTGGCGTCGGATGTTGTGTTTCAGCATCCCTAGAGATGTCGGTCGATCACGATACACTTGCAACTTCAGGTAACCCCAAAGCCAATAATCGCACGGATTGAGGTCTGGGGACCTGGGAAGCCAAGAATGACGAAAGTGGCGGCGAGCACACGATCATCATCAAACGACGCGCGCAAGAGATCTTTTACGCGTCTAGCAATACTTTTTTTTGGTTCTAATAAAACCCCATGTCATTCCAAGCATGTGTGTCAATTTTTACCTCTCTATCTACATTATTCCGTGGTTTATTAAGTTTTCAAATTTATACAGACTTTTAGTCACCCGGTATTTAACACTGTAATTTAAGGATAGCCTATGCCATTGTGCACGTTATATTTTAAAAGCAATGAGGCGCTTAACCGTTTTGTCCTCAGACCACAAAAACTGACAAAACAGATGTTCATTCTTCTTCCTCTAGGAGATATTCTTAGTTAAAGGATAATCTGAATTTCAATAATTAAGGATCCTAATGTCAGAACGTCCTGAATGCACCACTGGTCATCGAATTTGATACAGGTACCACCTGTTCCTTGTATGCTTTCCAACGCCAGCTTTACTGACGACTGATTTATGAAATAAGCTATGGATTTTTTATCTGTTTACGAGTTCGGTGAAGTACGAAAACTGAAGAATATTTTGTCGTAGTGAGATATGGATTCAGCTCCCCCTACGCCTTGATTGCTATAACCAAACCGAGTTATTTACACACATCAAAAAAGTTTTTCACCACCGCAGTTCGCAGAACTCCTCAACGTTGACGTTGACTGTGGATATCGCATCACAGACACAATCCCTTTGACTGTTCAGAGATGTCACTAAACCCGCCCAAAGATATAAAAAACTATGCATGAGCAGCGCCTATTAGACGGAGCGGGTCCGACAGCCGATCAGTTCCAGTTATTCCACCAGGAAGGAGGTACACGGTTCGTGTTGTCTGTAGTTCAACCACGTCTAGACGCTCAATACCGTGGTTCGATCGCGTCCACATTGTTACTTCGTGCCAGGAAGTGCTCTCAACAAAGGAAGTGTCGAGTCGTCTCCGAGTGAACCAAAGCGATGTTGTTCGGACATGGAGGAGATACAGAGAGACAGGAACTGTCGATGACATGCCTCGCTCTGGCCGCCCAAGGGCTGTAACTGCAGTGGATGACCGCTACCTACGAATTATGGCTCGGAGGAGCCCAGACAGCAACGCCACCATGTTGAATAATGCTTTTCGTGCAACCACAGGACGGAGTGGTACGACTCAAACTGTGCGCAATAGGCTGCATGATGCGCAACTTCACTCCCGACGTCCATGGCGAGGTCCATCCTTGCAACCACAACAACATGCAGCGCGGTACAGATGGCCGAACAGCATGCCAAATGGACCGTTCAGGATTGGCATCATGTTCTCTTCACCGATGAGTGTTTCATGTCCCTTCAACCAGACAATCATAGAAGACGTGTTTGGAGGCAGCCCGGTCAGGCTGAACGCCTTAGACACACTGTCCAGTGAGTGCAGCAAGGTGGAGGTTCCCTGCTGTTTTGGGGTGGCATTATGGGGCGGCCGGCGCACGCCGCTGGTGGTCATGGAAAGTGCCGTAACGGCTGTACGATACGTGAATGCCATCCTCCGGCCGATACTGCAACCATATCGACAGCATATTGGCGAGGCATTCTTCTTCATAGATGACAATTCGCGCCCCCATCGTGCACATTTTGTGAATGGCTTCCATCAGGATAACGACATCGCTCGACTAGAGTGGCCAGCATGTTCTCCATACATGAATCCTATCGAAAATGCCTGGGATAGATTGAAAAGGGCTGGTTAGGGGCGACGTAACCCACCAACCATTGTGAAGGATACACGCTGAATCGCCGTCGAGGAGTGGGACAATCTGGATTAACAGTACCTTGATGAACTTGTGGATAGTATGCCACTACGAATACAAGCATTCATTAGCGTATGAGGACGTGCTATTGTTTATTAGATGTATCGATGTGTATAGCAATCTGGACCGCCACCTCTGAAGGTCTCGCTGTATGGTGGCACATCATACAATGTGTGGTTTTCATGAGCAATAAAAAGTGCGGAAATGATGTTTATGTTGTTCTCTATTCCAATCTTCTGTACAGGTTCCGGAATTGTCGGAACTAAGTTGATGAAAATTTTTTTTTGATTTGCGTATTAAAATTTTACCCACGTGCGCTTCATATTATGGATGTTTAGTTGGTACTGTACGTCCAGGTAACAATGAGTAGAATAACAGTGACATTGCGCCAGTCTAAATTCTCGCTATGAATTAGATGAATCGCTGGTATCTGCTATCTTTGTATGTTTCGTACGATCTTCTGTGTTGGTACCCATTGCATGCCGTCGTTGTGGCGTGGCCGTTCGAAATAAGTCATACGGCTTGCTACAGGTTATTAAGAAATACAGGATATTGTTGATTAGAGTGTTGTATTTAGTGTTCAAAAAGGTTCAAATGTGTGTGAAATCTTATGGAACTTAACTGCTAAGGTCATCAGTCCCTAAGCTTGCACACTACTTAACCTAAATTAGCCTAAGGACAAACACGCACACCCATGCCCGAGGTAGGACTCGAACCTCCGCCGGGACCATCCGCACAATCCATGTGTTTAGTGTAGTTAAGTTCTTAGTTACTTAGTAATGGACTTGAAAAACAAATAAGTTTGTTCAGATTTTTTTTTTCGTCTGCGAACAAAGGAAAGCGTTAAGTCGCAACAGAAATTATAAGGGTAGTGAACATCTCTTCAGAATCGGACGAAGACATTCCGCAACATTAAAGAATAACTCAGCTAGATGTAAGCTAGCTTTGCCAACTTACAGAACCGCAACCAGGTATATAATATTCACGACAATCGCACATACCCTAGACAAAACTACAACCGGTATGACATAGGTATCTTTTCTACACAGAACTGCCGCCACGAGGATCAGGAAATATATAACTACACTCCTGGAAATGGAAAAAAGAACACATTGACACCGGTGTGTCAGACCCACCATACTTGCTCCGGACACTGCGAGAGGGCTGTACAAGCAATGATCACACCCACAACACAGCGGACACCCCAGGAATCGCGGTGTTGGCCGTCGAATGGCGCTAGCTGCGCAGCATTTGTGCACCGCTGCCGTCAGTGTCAGCCAGTTTGCCGTGGCATACGGAGCTCCATCGCAGTCTTTAACACTGGTAGCATACCGCGACAGCGTGGACGTGAACCGTATGTGCAGTTGACGGACTTTGAGCGAGGGTGTATAGTGGGCATGCGGGAGGCCGGGTGGACGTACTGCCGAATTGCTCAACACGTGGGGCGTGAGGTCTCCACAGTACATCGATGTTGTCGCCAGTGGTCAGCGGAAGGTGCACGTGCCCGTCGACCTGGGACCGGACCGCAGCGACGCACGGATGCACGCCAAGACCGTAGGATCCTACGCAGTGCCGTAGGGGACCGCACCGCCACTTCCCAGCAAATTAGGGACACTGTTGCTCCTGGGGTATCTGCGAGGACCATTCGCAACCGTCTCCATGAAGCTGGGCTACGGTCCCACACACCGTTAGGCCGTCTTCCGCTCACACCCCAACATCGTGCAGCCCGCCTCCAGTGGTGTCGCGACAGGCGTGAATGAGAGTCGCTTCTGCCTTGGTGCCAATGATGGTCGTATGCGTGTTTGGCGCTGTGCAGGTGAGCGCTACAATCCGGACTGCATACGACCGAGGCACACAGGGCCAACACCCGGCATCATGGTGTGGGGAGCGATCTCCTACACTGGCCGTACACCTCTGGTGATCGTCGAGGGGACACTGAATAGTGCACGGTACATCCAAACCGTCATCGAACCCATCGTTCTACCATTCCTAGACCGGCAAGGGAACTTACTGTTCCAACAGGACAATGCACGTCCGCATGTATTCCGTGCCACCCAAAGTGCTCTAGAAGGTGTAAGTCAACTACCCTGGCCAGCAAGATCTCCGGATCTGTCCCCCATTGAGCATGTTTGGGACTGGATGAAGCGTCGTCTCACGCGGTCTGCACGTCCAGCACGAACGCTGGTCCAACTGAGGCACTAGGTGGAAATGGCATGGCAAGCCGTTCCACAGGACTACATCCAGCATCTCTACGATCGTCTCCATGGGAGAATAGCAGCCTGCATTGCTGCGAAAGTTGGATATACACTGTACTAGTGCCGACATTGTGCATGCTCTGTTGCCTGTGTCTCTGTGCCTGTGGTTCTGTCAGTGTGATCATGTGATGTATCTGACCCCAGGAATGTGTCAATAAAGTTTCCCCTTCCTCGTACAATGAATTCACGGTGTTCTTATTTCAGTTTCCAGGAGTGTATATTGTGGAAACTTGAATTCCATCTATAAATTGCAAATTCCATTTTGTCAACAGAAATTTCAAATTTCAGCTCGAATGTTTGTCTGAATTTCAATGGTTAATTTATTTAGAAGCAAAAAATGGAGCTTTCTGTACATTCTGTCGTATTTCTGCAGTTGAATTCCACTTGGGGAAATGCACACATGTTTACTTGAGCTCGTTGGTAAAAAGATCGTTCACAAAATAGAAAAATGCAAAATAATAATTCAGAGATCATGAATAGAGAGCTTATCAAGCGAAAGCCTGCATTTCAGACAATAATTTTATAACGTTAACCTTCTTTTGAACACACATTTGAAATAGTAATAAGTGAAAACAGAGCAAAGCTGTTCTTTATTGTTAATATTGTTTTGTTCTGTGGTAGAGATACATTACCACTGAGATAACACTGGTATTATGGACAGCTGTCAGTAGATGAAGGTGCAAGCGGAATAATAGTAAATGTAGGGTACCATTAACATTCCGAACAGAGGCAGGAGATGTAACTCCAAAAAACCATCTTCGTAGTGTTAATGCGACGTATCTGAGCAAAGGCATTCAGAACAGAATTAATGCCACTGTAGGTGCTTTAGTGTCCAACAAATCTCAGGTTCTCGGTGTTTTTGCACATGAAACTGCTGATATTTGCGGGAAAGAATATTTTCGCTGAAAGTCCGCTACAGAAATATTGAGCTATGCTGTCTTGATAGCCATCTATTGTTGCAAAAAGTATTGCTGGAGCAGGATGTTGTGCACAAGCTGACCTCTCGATTATGTTCAATAATAGATAGGATTTATATCGGGCGACCTCGGTGGCCAAATAATTCTTTCGAATTGTCCAGAATGTTCTTCAAACCAGTCGAGAACAGGTGCGGCCCGGTAACATGATATCATTGTTTGGGAACATAAAGTCCATGAATGACTGCAAAAGGCCTCGTAGCCGAATATAAATATTTCCACACAATGATAGGTTCAGTTGGACCAGAGGACCAAGTCCATTGCATGTACACACTGCCCACACCATTTCGGAGCCACCACCAGCTTGCATAGTCCCTTGCTGACAACTTGGATCCATTATTTCGTGAATTCTGAGCCACACTCGAACCCTACCATCAGCTCTTACCAACTGCGATCGGGACACATCTGACCAGGCCGCAGTTTTCCAGCCATCTAGTTCCAATTAATATTTCTTCCAATCCATATGTGGCATACAGCAAACCAGTGCTTAACAGTATTGGTTAAAAGCACTCTTGGTTGCAATTTTATTATTTTATTTTTCAACTACGCGTTTCGCCTTATTTAGGCATCTTCAGGTTATCTTAATTTAGTATTTCTTAGAAGGATCCTTTAGTCAGTGTAGCCAAAGCGCATCGTCGAATATATCAGGCCAACATCGCCTTCGTTAAACTCAGTAAAGACTTTTCTAGATGAACGTGAGTGACACCAAGATCTGCATAACGCGTTCCCGTTCACAGGAGTAAGTAACAGAATTCGGCTACTCGTGTCCATCTAGAAAAGTTTTTACTGAGTTTATCGAAGACGATGATGGCTTGATATATTCGAAGATGTCCTTAGGCTACACTGAATAAAGTATCCTTCTAAGAAATACCAAATTAAAGTAACCTGATGGTGCCTAAATAAGGCGAAACGCGTAGCTGAAAAATAAAAAACTAAAATTGCAGCCAAGACTATTTTTAACCAATAACAGTTGATATTGTCACGAGTCCAGGACAGGCGCTGCAGACGATGTCGTGCTGTTAGCAAAGGCTCTAGCGTCAGTCGTGTGCTGCCAAAGCCCATTAAAGCCAAATTTTGCCACACTGCCCTAACGGCTACGTTCGTTGTACGTCCCACATTGATTTCTGCTGTTATATTACATAACGTTGCTTGTCTGTTCCACTGACAACCCTACGGAAACGCCGTTCCCTCGATTGTTAAGTGAAGACCGTCGGCCATTGCGTTGCCCGTGGTGAGAGGTAATGACTGAAATTTAGTATTCTCGGTACATTCTTGGCACTGTGGATCTCGGAATATTGAATTCCCTAACGATTTCGGAAATGTAATGTCCTATACGTCTAACCCCAAACACGATTCCACGTTAATCCCTATAGTGCAGCCAGCACCACCACGTCGGAAACCTTTTCACATGAAGCACCTGAGTACAAATGACAGCTCCACCAATGCACTGCCCTTTTATACCTTGATTATGCAATACTTGGCCATCTGTGTATATACATATCGCTAAACCACGACTTTTGTCACCTCAGTGTATGAGCAGTGTCTTCAGTGGATGTGCTGCGAATTTCCCAAGATGCTATCCGCAGGCAATTTATCATCACTGTGTTAATATTTCATTAAATTTAGCTCTTAGCTATTCACGTACTGTTTCCCCAATCAAGAAGTCTTCAGACAACATAAACAGAATCATCGCATGCTGTAGAGCTTTCCCTAAGAGGGAAAAAATCCTGAAGGATATAGTATTATACGTTCATGCCAAAGCAAGAAGAAAAGGTTTAATGAAATACTTCGAGATCCAGCAGATAGAAAGGCTCGATACAATATCTTTGTTTGTTGAACTATTTTCTTTTGTCACTGAATCTCTGTCCGAAACACAAAAATTCCCAGATACAGAAACTCCATGCCAAGCATTTTCATTTTGGGCAGTAATACAGAAACCGACGTTCTTGGTGTCATTCGTGGTTGTGAATAGCCAGTTTTTAGCCTGTCACATTGCTTAACAAGTTTATTACAGTCAAAACAGATAGAAATTAATATATGTCTTGATGTGTCTGAGTATCAAGAAAAATAAATTGAGTATTTTCGATCACATTTTCATATAGTGTACTTTCTGGAATTAAGCTAGGAATTCCAAGAACCACGGGACACAAACACAGCGCCCTAACTTCGAGACAGAGAGTCCTGGAAAGCATTTTAGGCTTTCGGTTTCTCTTCTTTTCATAGACTACTTCAGCAGACAGCTCAAAGAGAGGTTTTTAAATCGTACGAAAAACACAGTGCGAGGGTCAGTTGACAACTTAAAAACTACTGTTGATGCTATTGTACATCAGTGGCTTAATGATGCTGATGCATCTCCAGAGACTTTCTTCAACTTCAGACTGAACGTGTGGAGAAGACATTCCCTTAAACAGAGAGAGCTTCATTTACAGCCCAAACGTGCAATGAAATTGTATTTCCTTGCACCCAATAGGCGGTAAATCTCTTCTGCACGTTGCCGGTAACTACAGTAACTCCAGAACGTTCGTTCTCAACATTACGATATTTGAAGACTTACTTAGGGAGAAAAATGGGAGTAGAAAAATTAAATGGACTAGCCTTGATGTATATTCACAAAAATATAGAAATAAAAACTAACGAAGTACTGGATGAAACGTCTAAAAAGCCTCATCGCCGTCTTCTGTAATTCTTTTTTCTCATTGTCTGGGTGTTAAATACTACTTCAATTCTGATTTTTACATTTTACCAGTTCATCAAATCCCCCCCACCCCTCACGAAAAAAATCAGCATCTAGCCCTGCCTGAAACGAACGCTTCAAAAACACCTACAATAAAAGCAGTCGAAGCAGGAGCGAAGGACGTCACACAGACCAACGTGCAGGCAGTCCTTAAGCCACAACATGCAGATGCCAATTATTTGACGCCGCACGTGCCGCAGCAAGGCATCAAAAGAAGACAATCAGAACCACAAAAACAAACGCTCGATAAGGAAAACATGGAAAACAGTGTTTTGCACAAACAGAAGAGTGTCCCTCCCAATCCCAAAACAAACACGACGAAAGACTTAGTGACATCAAACAGGCAGGAAACAAAAGAGAATGCGGCGGAAGCAGACTGCCTGTAGAGAAAAATATGTCTGCGACGCAAACACAAGAAGCGACTCAAAAACAGATTCCGGTATCGATCAAGCCCTTTCGACGCTTCTATCTGCCGAGATATTCATAGCTAGCAGACGGCGTAGAAACAGTTTTCAGCCAAATGTCACAGTAGTACGGAAGAAAAACAAAAATCAAGGTTCCAAAGACGTCAGACAGTATTGTTACAAACTGTAAAGAAGATCTGTCTGAAACTCAGACGGAATAAGACCACGATCGTTTAGTCAGCATTATAACCAACACTGTGATGTGGGTACTCAGAAACTTATGTAAACTATATATTAACATAATGAACAGATGTGGTAATGCCTATTTATCGATGTGCAGTGTATTGTATACGTAGGTGAAACAAGATCTGCAGAGCTTCGTGGATTGTAATTTTACAGGGTTTTTTCTCAATGATGTTTACTTTCAGTAACAAAACAAAAAATATAATAAGTGGTCAGAGCTGCTGACTGCCATGAGGGGGACCCGGGTTAGATTCCCTGCCAGGTCGGACAGTTTATGCGCTTGGAGACTGGGTGTTATCATCATCATTACTTCATAATCATTGACAGCAAAGTCGCCAATGTTATGTCAAATAAAAACACTTGCACTAGGCGGCGAACAACCACAGATGGGGGTCTCCTGAACAATTATTCCATATGATTATTTCATTTTACCTAGGTCTAGGAATACTTTTTCTGTGAACTACACCATTTGAACTAATAAGCAGTCTGTCAGAATCAGGTATCTGCTATTATTTTCACTGACCAAGTGCAAACAATGTATAAATTAGATATATTATCAATACGCATCTTAGTCTTTATCTTTCTGCAACAAAAATTATGCAGCCAACGACTGTAAGTATATATCCGTAAACATATACCTACCTACATACCAGTTAAAACATGTAACCTACACAGCATAATTACAGAATGCGTTCGATATTGCAATATCCATTATTAACAATGTGTTCCTGACATGAGACTAGCACAAGGTGAATCACCTAAAATTTGCACCACATTCATTGCGGAAATGGAAGGTGCTACTGATGTACGGTTTTCACAGAACGGATTGGTTGTTAGGGGCTAGTATTGTTAGCCTGTCAACATATTGCAATAACACTTGGAAACTGTATTTTTTATGCAAATATAGACTTTTTTTAAAATTGGACAATACCTGCTTACATTAACAGACTAAAATTTTGGTAAATTCGAAAGAATTTCAGCAATGTTTGTTTCAGAATTCTAGTGCGAGTCGTTTACGAGATTCACATTTTGAGAAGTTCCACACTCACACTTGAAGAATGTCAATGGAAACATACACTAGAGTACAACACAAATGCATACTCTAGTGATGTGCAGTCTGACCAGTAACGTGACAATTAATGATCGCAGGTTGTGTTCAGAATGACCATCGGTAACAGTAATACATGCTTCCAGTCTGGTATGGAACGACAGCTGCACACGTGTCAGCATTTCAGCGGAGATGTCGGAGCAGTCTGCAGTAACACACCTTTGCATATCGTCGGGTGTAGTTGGTATGTCTTCGTAGACAGCGTCTTTCAGCTTCTCCGCAGAAAAAGTCTACAGGCATCATATCTGGGAAACGTGCAGGCCAAGGTACAGATCGTTTGCGTCCAATCCAACAATTTTCAAAGAATTCGTAAAGATATGCTCAACTACTCCGTGCACTAGGGGCTGGAAAGCCATCATGTTAGTACCACATGTTACTCGTAGTCTGCTGAGGAACGTCTTCTAGCATCCGTGGAAGATGATCTGCTAGGAAGCTGTGATATTTGTGCACGTTCAATGTTCCGTCCATTGAAAACTGGCGTATGAGCTGATGTTTCACTATCCAACACAATAAGTTTACACATCATGGGCGCTGACGTTCCACTTTCAAAACCAACAGGAATTGTCAACAGCCGGCCGCTGTGACCGAGCGGTTCTAGGCGCTTCAGTCCGGAACGGCGCTGCTGCTACGGTCGCAGGTTCCAATCCTGCCTCGGGCATGGATGTGTGTGTTGTCCTTAGGTTAGTTAGGTTTAAGTAATTCTATGGGACTAATGACCTCAGATGGTAAGTCCCATAGCGCTCAGAGCCATTTGAACCATTTTTTGATTGTCAAAAGACAACAGTGCTTGTTTCTGCGATTTCAATGGTCATGTTTGATAAATGTGGCTTCATTACTAAGCAAGGTACAGGATACATCTGGAGTGTCCTGCCTTAATGCCTATGTACAGAGGTTAAATCGATTCTTATAACTGTTTCCTCGCAACTTTCGATGGAGACAGATGTGATAAGTATGAAACACATGTCGATGGATAACGTGTAGGACACTTGACAGACTCATACCACATCATGTGATTGCACTAGAGATAACGTGTGGATCAAATGCAATAGCAGCTACAACATTAATATCTCCCTGTTCTGTCGCCACTTGTTTCCTTCTGTTACGTTGTCTAGGTGTTATACCACTTTCACACAACTGGTTGAAGAGGCTGATAAATAACTGTCGAGAAGGTTGACATCTATTTGGACATCTTGCAGCACACACTGTACAACAACCAACTGCATTCTTTCTACACTCGCCATTCACCATGAGCGTGTCGGCTTTCTTGACTCCTCGTCGCCAAATATGGGGTCTTGACCATACGTCTCATGTAGGGTGCCTAAAGGATGCTGCGTTCTCGGAATGCTATACAACATTTCAATCAAATAATAATAGCGGTTTTATTTCAATAAAGAAGATTGACAATACTTAACTTTGAAATAATAATAGTGTCGCAAGCAATTGGCGACATTCAACATAAATCCGGGCACTCTGTTATATAAATTGTCATGCAAGTTTGACACACAGTTCGTGGATCAGTAATAACAATTCTTGTAGCACTGTCTGCTAGGCCGTGCTAATACTCTGCGTATACTGTCCACTAATGTCCGGCCGAGGCTGGCAGGAGCGGCGCTTATATTCAGTTCTTACAGGTGTCGCTCCTGTCGTGGCGCGGTCTTAATCAGCACACCATTGGCTGACGTCATTTCACCGCCTTCTCTGGTCTTGTGTTCTTCGCCTTCGTTTCGGCGCTAGTGGTTACGCCAAAACATTTCACCCCCCCCCCCCCCCCCCCGCGCCCTCCGAAAAAGACGGACCGTCGTCGTGTTGGGTTGGGAGTGCGACCACGGCAGGAGTGTGGGCGCAGCATCGGGCCGGAAGCTGGGGTTTCAGGGGACGTCAAGCTTGGACGAGATGAAGAAGGTGGCGACTGCTGCGGTGTGGGCGAGTCCAGCTCCATCGGGAGGACGAGAGGAGGTGGAGGAGGCGAATGCTCCATTACCATGGGGTCGTCCCACGGCGTCATGATGATACCCTCTGGCGGCTGCTGTGGCCGAGCTGTCCTCTGGACCGGTGAATGTTTCAATTCATTTGACGTGAACTGGGGGCCATTGTCTGGCACTATTACTTGGGGTAAGCGTTCGAGGCAAAAAATCAATGACAACACTTTGTAATGGTACTTGAATTACGTAACCATTACGGCACCTCACCTGAACCTCTCGATACCAGTAATATTCTACTGTGTTTATGCTAAGTAGTTGACATATTTCTGAGACAACATTCAGATTTGATTTCATTTGTGATACATCGATATGTTTGTATTGCAATGATATTATTCTTATATGTGTTCTTTCTTTTGTCACTATGATCTTTGACGTACCTGTAACTCTGATTTTTGGGCGCGTAAATGATAGTCAGTTAGTTGTTGAGTTGTTAGAGAGTCGGACCTTTAAAAGATTAAGTCTTGGACGTCATGTTGGAAAGACGCTTAACGTAGTCAGTTTATAAAATGTGAACTTTAACAGTGACTGTGAGAAAGATGTTTTCCAGTATGTTTTGTATTGTGAAGTGGTGTTTTGTGTTTACGTGATATTGCAATTAAAAGGAAGTGTAACTTCATTTCGGAGTGCTGATTATTTTTTTACATCACCATTGTCCAGTAAAAGTGTAATCTCCAAGAATGGTTTGTGAAGCGCATCTACAAAACTTTTGAATATTGCAGGATAAAACCCAGGCCTCTTTGCATCCGAGCTTGGAATCATAACCACCTATATTTTCAACGATTGAGCCATGATTTTACGACGAGACCCGCGTGGGAAACACAAAAAGATGAGTGCCTAATTCTTTCATTATTACATGAAATGACTATTAACTGTGCTCTAATGACACCTGCCACATAATATGACGGTGTTGCCCGACAATGCAGTATTTAGCAGCGTGAGCAACACTACAATCGTTGACCTTTGTTGTGGTAGGGTTGTTAGAACTTCAATTGAGCTATGTGACGTTGACGAGTTCATTGGCACAGCAAAAGGAAACTTGCTATATAAGTCAACCAACGGGTGTTCCAAAAAGGTCTTGCAAAGTCTACGAGCACACATTGCTATGGCGATTGCGACTTAGGCCAAGCAGAAAATTTAGGTGGTGGACTGATTTTCTGCACATGCGTGACACTGTGACGTCATCTGTTCTATTTGGGCACCCTTACCCTGCCAAGTACATTGTCGACTGTGCGATCATTCCCCCATTGTCCTTGGTGAAGTAACTGAAACACTTCTTTTTTCAAAGTTTTAGGTGTCAACACACGTGACTGTCCACTGTCACTTTGAACAAGAATTACAACTTTCTGTACAGCGAGGCTATGCCGACGTGCAAATGATAGGCTCACTACAGAGTTATTCATGCTATTCAATGAGTGAGGCCAAGATATGGAAATGTATTTTAGCAAAATGTTCAAATCTGGGTCAGCTTCCGTGGCCTGTGCAATTTCCTTATAGTTCAGCTGAAAAGACTGAAGCAATTCAGAGTCCTGAGCATTGATGTGACAACAAGATGCAGCAGAAGCGACAAAGTCTGTTTCTGGGACAATCAGAAGACATGAAAGAGCGTCCACATTACCATGTTAAGCAGTCGGACGATACACAATCTTGTACTGGTACTGAGACAACAAAAAAGCCCATCTCAGCAATTTTTGGGCATATCGTACAGGAACCGGTCTCGTCGGATGAAACAAGGACTACAAAGGCTTGTGATCCGTTACTAAGTAGAATTTCGAGGCATACAAAAAGTGGTGCAATTTGGTGACCCCATACACAATATTCAAAGCCTCTTTTTCAATATGTGAGTAGTTACACTGTACTTTGGACAACACGTTTGATGCGAAAGCAATAGGTCTGTCATTATCACTAATTTTGTGGAAAGCGCTGCACCGATTCCATAAGAGGAGGCGTCAACTTGCAATACAACTGGTTTATTTATTTATTTATGCATTTATTTTACCTGGCAAGATTAGGAACTTCAGGCCCTCTCTTAAAACTAACCAGGCATACTCAGATTGAACGAGTTACAGTTTCTACAGAACATTAAGGACATATAACGTATTATGCAGTATTGATGTTAAAGAAAAAAATAGAGATTATAACAGTAGTACAATGATAATTATAACAATCAAAAAATAATTATAACAATCAAGAATAATAATGATAATAATAATAATAATAGTAATGACTATGTATATGAAAGTAAACATACTTTTCTTTTGTGAATGCCAGTCCCATTGTTAGTTGGGAATTTTCTCGTTATGTTCTTGCAGCTTGTGAGTTATTCTCATCGAGCAGAGACATAAGACGATAGAATGGGGTGAAAGAGAGATATAAGAGGTAGATAGGTTAGAGGAAGAGAAATAGAATGGTAAAATTCGAAGCTGTGATGGAGAGGAGAAAGAAAGAGATGAGAGGGGCACGACAATGGTGGCTATACCGTCCCTAATATGTACGTTTTGAGTTCGCTCTTGAATGTTGAGTGGTTCTGGATAAGACGCAGATCACAGGGGAGCGCGTTCCATACTTATGGCTGAGATGGAGAATGACACGGAGAAAGATTTTGTGTTATGTAAAGGTACAGCCAAGATGCTAGACGTATTCTATCTGGTATTGCGATTGGGGAATGATGATAGGTGTTTAATGTGAGAAGATAAGTATTGGGGGCACCAGTGGCTAAAAAATCGATGAAGTAAGCACATCGTGTGGAGATCGCGTGCCATATGTGGGCGTATCTAACCTAGCTGGGAGTATGAAGGACTGATATGATCATACAACCGAATATTGCACACGTATCTAACGCAAGCATTCATCACTAGCTCGAGGCATCTAGAATTTTCACTATTTGTGCCGTGTTGAACTACATCACAGTAGTAAAGATTAGGCAAGACTAGTGTTTGGACTAATTTTTGTTTAACATGGGTTGGAAATATTTTTCTAAATTTTTGAATTGCATGTAGGGAGGAGAGCGATTTCCGGCAAGCTGTAACTGTTTGTTCTTCCCAGTTTAGGTGTTCATCCAAGGTTATTCCAAGGCCTTTAACTGTTTTTTGGTATGGTAGTTGGGTACCATTGAGGAGTATTTGAGGGACTGTTTCGCGAAAGTACCGGCTGATTAACTTTGGATGAGATAAAAGTATGACATGGGATTTCTTGGGGTTTAGTTTCAGACCTAGGTTCTGTGCCCATCGAGAAACAGAGCGAAGATCTGCGTTCATACTCGCTACTGCGTCAGCAATGTTTTTGGGGCTTGCACTTATGTACAGTTGGATGTCGTCGGCATATAGATGGTAGTTGCAGGAGTGAATCATTGAAGAAATATCATTAATGTACAGTGAGAAGAGTAATGGACTAAGGACAGAGCCTTGGGGAAATCCAGAGCGCACGTTTTTCCATTATGACTTTTCCGACCCACAAATGACTTGTTGACTTCTGTTTTTGAGGTAGCTGTCGAACCAGTGTATTGCACTGTTTGGGAATTTAGCTGTTTCATTTTAATTAGTAATATATCGAAGTCAGCTGTGTCAAAAGCCTTGCTAAAGTCAAGCAGTGTTAGGATAGTAGCTTCACGTCTGTCCATAGCATGTTTAATGTCATCAGTTACTTTGTTTAATGCAGTTGCTGTACTATGGTGCTTTCGAAAGCCTGACTGATATTCGTCATGGATGTTATGAGTTTTGAGGTAATCCGTCAGCTGTTCATGAACGATGTATTCTAGGGCTTTAGATAGTGCAGGTAGTATGCTGATCGGCCTGTAGTCACCTCGCGACTTAGGGTTGTCAGTCTTGGGTATAGGTTGAATTAAACTTTGCTTCCACTCAGTAGGATATGTGCTACTGACAAGAGACGGATTGAAGATGTCTGTGATAACTGGAATAATAGTGTCTACGACGTTCTTAATCATGCCAATGCTCACTCCATCATTTCCTACTGCCTCGGAAGAGATTATCATAATTGCCTTGTGTACTGTGCCGGTAGTGACATGTTTTAGGAAAAACTTGTCTCTCGAGAGATTGATATCTTGGGGCTGGTAATTTGTCACTGCGTGGCAGTTTACAGCTGTTCACAAGAGATCGTTTAATTCTTCTACAGACGCTTGATAAACAGCGTCAGATCTTCGCTTCCCTATGCCGAAACTGCGCAGCTTTTTCCACAGTGCAGCAGGTTTTGATATGCCGCATACGACAGAGCGGGCATGTCTGATTTTGGCATTCCTCACGCTTTGCTTGGTTCTGTTTCGGAGTTTCCTATAAGCTTCGTACGTCTCGGGAGTTGGGTTACGCTTGAAGGCCCTATGCGCAACATCACGTTTATTCATTAACTGTCGTAATGCAGTGGTGAGCCACGGAGCGGGAGCTCTCTTTACCTTGACAGTGCGTTGAGGAGCATGTTTATCATACAGTGCAACAATTTTGCGACATAATTGCCGAATTTTTCCGTCTAAAGTCGGTTTATTGCTTATATCATGCCAAGGGATGTCTGAGCAATCCTTTTGAAGAGCGTCATGGTTAACATTTTTCACGTTTCTGTAGGTTACTAGGTGAGATTTTTGTTTGGTAGTATGCATTGAGTAATTTAAGAATATCACGTCATGAGCAGAGAGTCCCGGAGCGGATGTCTGATTGGCGCGGATTATTTTATCTGGTCGCTTTGTTGCTATTATATCTATGAGTTTATCAGGACCAATGTGAACTAAGCATCGATCACTGAGCAATGCATCTTCAGGATTTTGTGAAGATACTTGGCACTCATCTGTCCAAAGAAAGGGGACATTCTTGCGACGCGAGCGATGCAATGGAGCTGCGATTGGTGCAGCATTCGGTACGAACCAAATATAATAATTCATCTTCCCTAAAACTGACTGCAATTCTGTAATATTGCGAGGGACTGGCAAATCTCGTATGACTAACAAATGCTACTGAAGTGGTTGTACACCATGACTGTTTATGACATGACCAAGATACTGCAACTCAGGTTTACAAAAATCACACTTTTCCAGTCTACACTTTAGTCCTGCTGCAGATAACACACGAAATAAAGCATGTAAATTTTCAACATTTTCTTCAGGTGTACGACATGCTACGACAATATCATCCAAATAGTTTCAACAGTTTGACACTTGCGCAGTCAGCTGTTCCAAATACCGTTGGAAAATGGCGGTTGCGGAAGCGTTGCCAAAGGGCAAATGCAAATATTTAAACAAGCCCCAATGATTATTTACTACGCACACTGTGTGAGATTCTTCATCTAGCGGTATTTGAAGATACACATCATGCAAATCAATTTTTGAAAAGTAGCGTCCAGCGCCTAATTTATCGATGAGATTCTCTGGGCGTGGCAATGGATAAGTATCAATGACAGTTTGTGGGTTGACTGTAGACTTAAAGTCAACACAGAGGTGAAGGCAACCTGAAGATTTGGGGAGCAAAACCAGTGGACTTGGCCACTGACTACCTGATATGGGCGCAATAACTCCGCAGTTCTTTAACTTCAGCAGCGACTTTGCCGCGTAATATAATGGGAACGGTTCTGGCCCATCAAAATTTCGGCTGAACATTGTCTTTCAGGGTAAAATATGCAACAAAATAGTTAGCTTTGTCTAAACCTCCAGAAAAAAGAGTTCCGGGAATTCTCTGACCAAGCTAATTACACTGTCGTTTGCACTGAATGCAGACACTGACAACAACTCATGCTCATAAATTAAGGATAATTGCAGAATGCGGTGCCACACAACGTGGCACTACACAAAACTGGCGCTAATAGCATAGGCACATAGGAAACACACACGACACAAATCTGAAAGTCCACGATATTGGTGATAATTTAAGAAAACCGTCCCGAAACGCACGTGCTACAAAATGCCACTGTTTCCTGTGCATGTACCCCGACATCAATATGAGATACGATTACCATGCACACGTGCACAGGCCGCACAACGGGTTAGCATACTCTGGCTAACGTGGTCGAGCAGTTGCTGGGGTACAGCCTCCAATTCTTGCACCAGTGCCTGTCGAAGCTCCTGAAGTGTCATAGGGGTTTGAAGACGTCCAGCGATACGTCGACCGAGAGCATCCCAGACGTGCTCGATGGGGATTAGGTCTGGAGAACACGCAGGCCCCTCCATTCGCCTGATATCTTATGTTTCAAGGTTCGATGGCAGCTCGGTGTGGCCGTGCGTTATCATCCATCAGGCGGACGTACTGGTGCAAAATGACGTCGCGATACACATGACCTGTTACAGTTCCTCTATCAAAGACGTGTAGGGGTGTACGTGCACCAATCATGAACCCACCCCACACCATCAAACCGCGACCTCCACGCAGGTCCGTTCCAAGAACATTAAGGGGTTGATATCTGGTTCCTGGTTCACGCCAGATAAAAACCCGGCGAGAATCACTGTTCAGACTATACCTGGACTCGTCCATGAACATAACCTGGGACCACTGTTCCAATGGCCATGTACTGTGTTCTTAACATCAGGCTTTACAGGATCTCCTGTGATCAGGGGTCAGTGGAATGCACCTTGCAGGTCTCCGTGCCAATTAACCATGTCTGTTCAGTCGTCTGTAGACTGTGTGTCTGGAGGCAACTGTTCCAGTGGCTGCGGTAAGATCCCGAGCAAGGCTACCTGCAGTACTCCGTGGCCATCTGCGGGCACTGATGGTGAGATATCAGTCTTCTTATGGTGTTGCACACTGTGGATGTCCCGTACTGTAGCGCCTGGACACGTTTCCTGTCTACTGGAATCGTTGCCGAAATCTTGAGATCACGCTTTGTAGCACAGGGAGGGCCCGTGCTACGACCTGCTGTGTTTGACCAGCCTCCAGTCGCCCTAGTATTCTAGCCTTCATAATGTCATCAATATGCCGGCCGCGGTGGTCTCGCGGTTCTAGGCGCGCAGTCCGGAACCGTGCGACTGCTACGGTCGCAGGTTCGAATCCTGCCTCGGGCATGGATGTCTGTGATGTCCTTAGGTTAGTTAGGTTTAAGTAGTTCTAAGTTCTAGGGGACTAATGACCACAGCAGTTGAGTCCCATAGTACTCAGAGCCATTTGAACCATTTTGTCATCAATATGTGTTCTTTGAGCCAATTTCAACACATAGTCACCATTAGCACGTCTGGAAACGTCTGCACACTTACTCGCTGCACCGTACTCTGACATGCACCAACACACCTCTACGTATGTGGACTGCTGCCAGCGCCACCGTGCGACGACCGCAGGTCAGATGCTCCGCGTGGTCATACCCCGAGGTGAGTTAAGGCCTCAAACCGCCCACCAGAGCGTTGTTTCACCATGTATCAGAATTTTCCTTAATTTATGAGCATGAGTGTAGTTACTTGGTGGAGCAATAACCTGGTCGTAACTAAGTTCACTCGGAGTGGCGTTAGGAAAGAGTTTTTGAATTAATCTGAACACTGTACTTCATAGCGTAAATAATAAATATGGAAGTTTCACAGTACCTGGAACATTGTGTGCTAGTAGGTGTGCCTCAACGAGCAATTCTTCTTCTTGTTCACAAAATTGTCGAAAAGGTGGTATAGCAGCCGTAGTAGGTCGTGCCTGTTCTATCGGGCGTGCAACGTTGGCCAGTAGCTACTGCGCCGTGTTGTGCAGTGTAGATATTTGCTGCATCTGAAACCGAAACATCTGCATTAGCTGTGTGGCATATAACGCTTGCAGTTGCGGCGTCTGAGCAGGGGGCGGGACAGGTGGGGTGGACATGTTGGAAGACACGAATGCAACCAACAGAAGAAAATACGTACAAAGAAATTTTCTGCATTGTGCACCAAATACGAATTATCAAAAATGACTAGAAACTGTGAAGCAATATGCGCCCTGCTAAGTGAAGAGGAGAGAGAATTAAGGCGCGAGCATGATATAAACAGGAATTTCGTGGCCGTTGGGCCCTGGATTCGGTGGATTCTCATCGCCAAAATGTTGATTCCTCGTTGCCAAATGTGGGGTCTTGCCCATTCGTCTCATGTAGGGTGCCTAAAGGATACTGCGTTCTCGGAATGTTATACAATCATTCAAGCAAATAGCATTTACTAGTTTTATTTTAATGAAGCAGACTGACAGTACTTAACTTTGAAATAACAATGGTGTCGCAAGCGATAGGCGACATGCAACATAACTCCAAGTCCTCTGCTATATAAAATGTTCATGGAAGTTTGACACACAGTTTGTGGATCACTAATAACAGTTCTCGTAGCACTCTCTGTTAATCTGTTAATTAGCTTACATTGAGAGCCTCTGAATACCAATCCATTCTGTGAAAACTACACATCAACAGCACTTTCCATTTCCGCAGTATCTGCGGTGCATGTTTTAGGCGAGTCATCCTGTATATTGCTCGCCAGCTCGTAGTAGTTACAAACCATCAACTTTGAATGTAACCTTCGCCCTCTGCATGTCTAACACGTGCGGGGTGTACCTCGTGTAAGTGCAGATATTTCTGTTTGTGACTAATGCCGTTGTACTGAACAACAATACATCAATATTTACTTCATGTGCAGACTATTAATTACAGCTATTAGGAATAGTATGTGTTTAGGTTGGTCGGTACCTCCAAGTAGGTGTGACAAGTGCAAGCCATTAATCCTTGGACACAAAACGGTTAATGTATGTTGTCAGGCACAGAACACTTAGTGGCAGTTATCATCATGCAGGTAACACCAGGTCGTACAGTTTGTGACAAGTCTGTGGGAACGCTGTTCAACACAGAGAGGAAACAACACACACGTACTATTTTACTCTTCCTCATATGCTTAAACAATTATTTTCGTTCAACGTTACTAAAGAATTTTTAAGCTTACACTGATGAGCCAGAATATTATGACCATTACTCACCACGAGAGAGGGTGGTGCCTGAAGGCACAGTGGGCACATGACGAGTAAGAAATTCTTATAAGCGGAGCAGAGAGGAATAGGGAATCATTCTAGCCACGATACGTGCTACAAATACGGAAATCCACTGATATAAAAGACTTTGAAAAAGGGCATATTTTTGTGGTCCGCCGCATCTCAGAAACGTCGAAGGTGTGTGGCTGCTCGTAAGCTACTGTTATGAGCCACTATAGAAGTGGTTGAAAGACAATGAAACCACAAGTAGGCGTCAATGTGTGTGACGTCCACGACTCATCACAGAACTATGGAGATCGGAAGCTTCTCGCCCTGTAAAGCCGGATAGGCAGCGATTTGCGGCACATTAGACGACAGAGCACAAAGTTTTTCGGAGAAAAACATTCAGATCCACACAGGTGACCCCTTTCCCATATTGACCCAACGGCTTCGTCACTTAAGACTGCAGTGGGTACAGAATCATAGAGACTGCACCGTTTACCAATGGAAACGAGTCGCCTGGAACCTCGGATGAATCACGTTTCTTGTTACACCAGGTCGTTGGTCGTTTGAAGACACGCAGTCATCCAAGCAAACGGCTGCTCGAAACATGCACAGCGCCACTGACACAAGCCAGCGAGAGCAGTATTGTGCAAAGGATTATATTTACCTAGGCTTTCAAGGGACTTGTGGTAGTAATCGAAGGCACCATGGTATCTGTGTACTGTGTGAACATTATCTCGGACCATTTCCATCGTTTGTGCTTGATATCTTGTCCCATGGCGAAGGTCAACTGCCCATATCACAATAATAGAATCGTGCTACAGTGGTTTTAGGAGCGTGATAGTGAACTGACATTGATGTCTTGGTCGCCAGATTTACCTGATATGACACCGATGGAATACATTTTGTACACTATCCGGTGGTAGCACCACGCACACAAGTCATTGGCCCGCACATATAGGGAACTGCCTGATCTGCGCGTAAACATCCGGTGCCACATACTTCCGGAAACGTACCAAGAACATGTCGATTTCATACTATGCATAGCCGTTTTTGTATTGCTTTCAAAATTTAGGCCAACACGCTATTAGGGAGGTGGTGATAATGTTCTGGCTCCATGTACCTACTACTCGTACAAAAAACACTTCCATGCCTGTACTCGATGCAACTGCTCTCGTTGTAGAATTTGCCTTCCACCAAGAAACTCCGCGTTCCCACGTAAAATGTTCACTAAATTTCATAGCCTACTTGTGAGTGTTTAATTATCGTTTTCTTGAAATAAAATACCTTCTTAATAACGTCAGAGCTACATCGTCAAAATTTCCATCTGTAGCTGGCCGTTGTGGACGAGCGGTTCTAGGCGCTGCAGTTGGAACCGTGCGACCGCTACAGTCGCAGGTTCGAATCCTGCCTTGGGCATGGATGTGTGTGATGTCCTTAGGTTAGTTAGGTTTAAGTAGTTCCAAGTTCTAGGGGACTGATGACCTCAGATGTTAAGTCCCATGGTGCTCAGAGCCATTTGAACCATTTTCCCATCTGTATCAAATTAACTGGAGGAACAGAAGGCATAATTCTCTCCGTTTTCGTTACGATATAAAACCTAATCGTGCTCCATGCTTGGCGATAATAAGAATCAGATCAGAGAGCTATGCTAGATTTGACATGTTCTGATTTGCCACAACCAGAATTTTCAAAGCTCGGCCAGTTACCTATCACTCAGGCCTTTGCGTGCGTGTATGCGTAAGTCTAACACTGTAGGGAAATCGGAAGCTCATACTGAATTACAGGCGAAACCGGCACTTAGCCAATCATAAAGTGATAAGGAGCCACACACGAGCACTTTTTAGCATTAGAAACCATGTGTAATACACTTCCGCACTTCAGTGTCTAAGGCATTTTCCCATTAACCATCGTTTGTTGCTTCGCGTACTGAATCAGTTTTAACTGGCGCATCTCAATGTCAGAATGTTCAGTTTATTTCTTCAGTGTTTGTAGCGACACATCTTGAAAACGTTTATGCCTCACCGCTCTCAGATCTTAACGCTAAGTCCCATCCATGGCCGCGGTCAGTCCTCACACTCTCGGCGATGAGCGGCGCGCTAGACAAATGACACAACTTACCGCTCCGAAAACTTGCTTTTAAACGCTTGTCGATGGACCCACATTAATCCTCCACACTACTAAACTGTTAAGACACTCTAAATAAAGGCTGTCAGCCTCGATCTGACCCGCAAGACAGGGTTAAAATTGTCAATACTCACATACTACTTAAAAATGCCCTGTAGTGCTTCAACCACTTTCAAAGGGTTCTCAGTTCCGAGAACCAGCCTGGAAAACGAGAAACACAAACAGACACTACAACGCCTCTAGCTGTTTTCTAGCAATTCTCCTTGATAAAATGCTCCATAAACAACAGTTTAAAGTGAAAAGGAAGACCAATACACAGAACATCTGACTTGAAGAGTTTCCACTCGTCAATGTCGGCTCTTTCGTTAAACAACACATTCAGCTAGTTAATGACTTTACGCTTTTCTATGCGTCCATGTCGACTGAGTACGTGTACACGCAATAACAGTAACACTCGCCTAAGAAACCTTCAAACGACATGTCCACCTCGGGGAAAGCACTAGCGGACTCTGAAATGTTTTCCCACAGGCTTTATTGATCACTGAGGATCACTCAGTCCCAGCTTCATACACTGAACAACAGAAAATAAAAAACACCTGCATTCGTGGGACAACCAAACGCTATTAACCCAGCATAGTAGGCCCATACCACAACCCATTTATTATGATTACAGAGAGCAGTATCTATCATGTCTAGGCTGGACAATGCCACCTTACCCTAGTCAGCATAAGACATCTGTGGTGTCAATGATAGCCAATAGAACTAGCCCAAGAATGCAACCGGGAATGACATCAAACTGTCAGCGGCCTCATATTTCATTATGCAGGAATCAACACAATGCAAACGACAAAGAGAGATCGTCTCGAATTGAAATCCCAATACACTGAGGTGATGAAAGTCATGGGTTACTCTTAATACCACGTCGGACCTCCTTCTGCCCTTCTGCCTCCATCTGCGTAGTCCAGCAACTCGACGTGGCATTGACTCAACAAGTCGTTCGAAGTTACCTGCAGAAATACTGAGAGGTCCATAATGGCGAACGAGTTGCCGGTGCAGGATGTTGTCCACGAGCTGACCTCTCGATTATGTTCCGTAAATGTTATATGAAATTCATGTCGGGCGATCCTGATGGCCAAATAATTTTCTCGAACTGTCCAGAATGTTCTTCAGGCCAATCGCGAATAATTTGGCCCCGTGACGTGGTGCATTGTCACGGGAACATGAAGTCAAGGGTCTCCAGATAGCCGAATGTAATCATTTCCAGTCAACGATCGGTTCATCTGGACCAGAGAAACTAGTCGATTCCATGCAAACACAGCCCACAACATTATGGACCCATCAACAACTTTCACAGTATCTTTTTGTCAACTTGCGTTCATGGCTTCATGGGATCTGTGCCACACTCGAAACTTACCATTAGCTTTTACCAAATGAAGTCTGGACTCATCTGATCAGGCCACGGTTTTCCAGTCGTCTAGGGTTCAACCGATATGGTCACGAGCCCAGTACAGGCGCTGCAGGAGAGGTCGTGCTGTTAGGAAGAGCACTCGCGTCGCTGGTCTACTGACATAGCCGTTAACGCCAAATTTCGCCGCACAGTCCTAACAGATACATTCATCGTGCTTCACACATTGATTCCTGCAGCTACTTCACGCAGTATTGCTTGTCTATAAATACTGACAACTCTACTCAAATGCCACTACTCCCGGTCGTTAAGTGAAGGTCAGCAGCCACTGTGTTTTTCGTGGTGAGAAGTAATATCTGAAATATGATATTCTCGGCATGCTCTTGACACTAGGACTATTGAATTTCCTAACGAATTTCGAAATGGAATGTCCCATGCGTTTAGCTCCAACCACCATTCTGCGTTCAATGTCTGTTAACTCCGGTCGTTCGGGCACAATCACGTCGGCAGTCATTTCACTTCAATCACCTCAGCCCAAATGCCAGTTACGCCAATGGACTGCTCTTTTATACCTTCTGTAACCGGTACTACGGCCATCTATGTATATAAATATCGCTATCCAGTTTCATTTGTCACCTCATTGTATGTGTAGCTACTACACACTACGAATGCAGCCGAAGTCAAAACTTTTCCTCTCCTAGATACTTCCTGAAACAGATTCACACCTCATATTCTTTCCTTTCTCTTCCTACAAGGTTAGTGAAAGGTCTCTAGTGATCGAAATGGTTTTGTCTACAGGGTGTATAGTAACAGAATTCGAACCAGACTGGGAACAATTTGACAACCTGCGGAGTCTCGCTGACTGCGTCAACAGCGAGCCGCCAGAGAGTAATCAATCAGATGGAAGACAACGAGAGAAAGACAGGCAACAGAGACGGCCCGGCGGAATAACAACTCCAACGAGTAAACCAAAACTGAGACAAAGACGTGGCAAATCAAGAACCAAAACAACGTTGTATAGCGAGATCAATACAATAGTGCGGTGAAATCATAACTGAGGGACTGAGCTTTTTTTTTCTTTATTGTTATTGCAACCCCCACGCCCCATAAGGGCGGGGAGTGGGCTGTCGTCAGTACAATATTCGGCCCTTCAACCGAAAGCTTCCTTAATGATATACCAAAATTTATAGAAAAAAGTATGAGGACTGTTTTCGTTTTAAATTAAAATGATTAATGACGAATAGAAAATAGGACGACAAATATACACAATTTAAACAACACAATTGCAATGTGGTGATATTTTTCTATGAAGAAAGCTATGGAGTACTGCACTTTCACTTAACATCTGAAGCACCTGCATTGGGTGCGAAGTATTGTGCGAGGAGAGATTTCTTCCATAGCGGTTGAAGGCTGTGGGTGTAGAGAGAGGGGTCTGTTAGGTGGAGAAACTGTAGAGATAATAGGTAGAAGGTGAAGCGGATGGTGGGAATACAAATGGTGGGAGAGGCAGAGGGTGAGGAGGAGTGATGGTGTGTGAGGAGGGTAATGGTATAATAGAAAAGGGGTTGGAATGAATGGCGAAGGTAAAGGAGAGAGGTGCCATGATGTGGAGCGGGTCAGGTCGGATAGGGTTAAACTTGGTAGGCTGGATAAATATCGGCGCGCATCTTTGGCATCTCATTGTCTGGAAGAAAGAGTTGCTGAAGTGGCTTTAAGATAGAGTATGGAGTGTGTGTAGGTGTAGGGTTGGAGGGATGTGTTTGTGAAGGCGTGGCAGCTTACCGGGGTTGTTGATCAGAGGCGAGACAATGGGCTTATGGGAACCTAATCTGCTGATAGAATAGGAAATGCGGAGGTGTGACTGGCTGAGTGGCTGCGCTGCTGATAAAAGGACAGTCGCGGTCGCTGACAGGCCGGTAGAAAAGGCGTGTCTTCGTAGCTAACGCTGCAGCAGCGACATCACCGCTCGCGGATTAGAGCAGTTGCCCCTACCGACCATCATAGAGGTCCGTGCTTCCGGCGAACTTTCAAACTTGTCGGGCCGGGATATCAGAAGAATACCCACAGATGTGAAATCACCTTCCTAAAATGAAAACTAGTGCATAAACAGAACTTTAAATTCGAGTAATAAGAAATAGGCAATGAGGGACACCTGTGACTTTATGTTACCAACATGTCAATCATTTTGGAAGCCGCCATTTTGGGTGCAACCCGTAATTTTCAAACGAAAAGATTTTCATGTGACATGTCAGGTAGATATAGAATTTCACGAGAGAAGAAACTATCTTTTTGTCGAGCATAGCTTTATTCATTCTCGAGTCATGAGTGATGTTTCATCCTTACAGTTGACTTGAAATCTGATGTCGCTGACATAAGCCGAACACACCGAGATCGTCCTGATGTGAGGAGAGAGGAGCATCCGTGTTATCGCAGAGGCTTTCGAACACCATCTAGACTGAGTTCCCATTACCAAAATTGCGGTGATCAAACTTCTCAAGAAATTCCTTGGAAGTAGTCCTGCTGCAGACAGATCGAAAGATGGATGATCGAATTCGGCTACGGATGAACCAGCATCAACCGCTTTTCTGGCATCGCTCAGTAAGAGTCCAGAGCGCGGTACTCGCCGCTTCTCACAAGGTACTGGGACCAGCAGCACATCAATGACAATTTTGGCCCTACATAAATGACTCCATTAAAAACTACAGACAACAGACTACAGTCAACGTGTCTCTGAGGACGACCCAGATCGTCCAGTTAAGTTGTACAGTGTCTGACAAGCTAGTAGCGTTGGCACTCGAGTCCTAGTTGGACTGAGCTGTTCAGCAACTCGACGTGGCACTGTTTCAAGACGTTGGAAGTCCCCTGCAGAATTACTGAGCCATATTTCCTCAATAGCGGTCCATAACTACTAAAGTGTTGTCGTTGTAGGATGTTCTGCATGAAAAGACTTCTCGATTATGTCCCGTGTTGAAGGATCTGGGTGGCCAAATCATTGGCTGGAATGGTCCATAATGTTCTTCAAACCTATCGCTGGGGCCCTTGTAACACGTTGCATTGTCATCCATAAAAATTCCATGGCCGTTTGGGAACATAAAACCCATGAATGACTACAAATGGTCCCCAAGTAGCTGAACATAACCATTTCCAGTCAATGATCGGGTCAGTTGGACCAGAGTACTCAGACCAACCCGCGTAAGCACAGCTCACATCATTATTGAGCCACCACCAGCTTGCACATTGCCTTGTTGACAACTTGGATCCATTGCTCCGTGGACTACGCGCTACACTAGAACTCTGCCATCAGCTCTTACCAACTGAAATCGGGACTCATCTGACAAGGCCACGGTTTTCCAATCGTCTAGAGTCCAATATAGAGTCACGAGATTAGGAGAGGCGCTGCAGTTGATGTCGTGCTGTTAACATAGGTACAGGCGTCGTTTCCTGCTGCCATAGCCCATTATCGTTAAATTTCGCCGCACTGTCTTATCGGATACGTTTATCGTACGTCCAACGTTGATTTCTGCGGGTATTTCACGCAGTGATGCTTGTCTGTTCGCACTGACAACTCTGCGCAAACGCCACTACCGTCGGTCGGTAAGTGAACGTCGTCGGCCACTGCGTTATCTATTGTGAGAAGTACTACCCGAAATTTTGTATTCTAGGCAAGCTCTTGACACTGTGAATCCAGAAATACTGAACTACATAGCGATTTCGGAAATGGAATGTCTCATGGATCAGGTACAACTAGGATTCCGCGTTCAAAGTCTGTCAATACCCGTCGTGCGGCCCCAATCACTACGGAAATCATTGAATATAAATTACATGAGTACAAATGACAGCTCTACCAATACACCGCCCTTTTATACCTTGTGTACGTGATACTACCTTTTGTGGTTTGCAGGAGAGCCAACAGTGTGTTACTAGAGAAGGCCCAAAGGCACGCGATTTAGCTCACGTAGGCTGGCGTGAGGTCTGGAACAGGACAAGGAAATTACAATTTAGAAACAACGGACGTAGCTGGTGGAATACTTAACTTTAATCCATTAATGAGGAACGTCGCTCTTGATGGTACATAGTTCACAATATCAATAATATGGCGCCTTGCTAGGTCGTAGCAAATGACGTAGCTGAAGGCTATGCTAAACTATCTTCTCGGCAAATGAGAACGTAAGTAGGCAGTGAACCATCGCTAGCAAAGTCGGCACTACAACTGGGGCGAGTGCTAGGAAGTCTCTCTAGACCTGCCGTGTGGCGGTGCTCGGTCTGCAATCACTGATAGTGGCGAGACGCGGGTCCGACGTATACTACCGGACCGCGGCCGATTTAAAGGTTACCACCTAGCAAGTGTGGTGTCTGGCGGTGACACCACACTACTGTCATGTGTGGATGTGTATATCACATCACTTTTTCAGTATACAGTTTAAATGTTTCTCCTATCTCTTCTTTTTTGCCGAACGTTCTTAAAGAACTACTGAAATATGAACATTTCGGAATACGACCAAACAATTTAGTAAGTGAAAAAAAAGATTTGCATAATAGAAGGTTGTTAGACAACTTCAGCCTTGTGGTGATTTCCCTAAATCACTCCAGGCAAATGCCGGGATGGTTCCTCTGAAAGGGCACGGCCAACTTCCTTCCCCATCCTTCCGTAATCCGATGAGACCGATGACCACGCTGTCTGGTCTCCTTCCCCAAACCAACCAACCAACCAACTTTCAGCCTTGTGTTCATCACGCTTCATAGTGAAGGATACGCAGACTAAAGTAATATCGTTGTATATGTAACCAACTCAGTACAAGTGTTTGACGCTATTCGTTCTCGATCTGTTTTCAGCAGCTGTGAACAGTTTCGCCAAGTCCTTTTGTGCAGATCATCAACATGTTGATACCTACGCGCTTCCGGAGGTCGCTCACCTATATGATGGACACCTCCAAAGCATTATTTGATACACACTAAAAGTTTTACACGCTCTCATAACACGTAATTGGCAATATCTTTGTTCGATATGGCAGCAGGGTGAGTCTCTAAGACCTTTGAGGTGGCACGTTCCACTCTGGTAATGGCAGTTCGTATTTGACACAAACGAGAATGGTATCTTAACCTGTATACACTCAGTGATGACTACCTTTTGTGTACATGATTACCATGTTTTCACACTTTATTTTACGGAAGAATCACTTACACCCAGTCAAGTTCGCACTGCTGTTATCATTTTAAAGTTCTTTATATAGATCAGTCCACCTCCGTAGACGAATGGTCAGCGTTGATGACTACCGTGCGGTGGACCCAGGTTGTATTCCCAATACTTCCTAGAGTTTTTCATTGGTGGGAGGAGTGGTACGGGTTGCACACACCTTCTTGATGTCAATTGAGGAGCTATTTGACCCAGCAATAGCTACCCCACCGTCTGGAAAGACTGCAAAACGGCCAACAGAGAGGTGTACTGACCACACGCCTTTCCGTGCCGCATCCGCAAGGCAGGGGATGACACAACGATTGTAGACATCCCTGGGCCTTCACTGCCTGGCGAGCAGCTTGTTATACATGTTATAAGCTCGACTGCAGGTCGACGGCTTTATATTTTCCCGCTGCATGCCGATATTTGTTTTTTTGTCGCTTCTTATCAAGATTAAATTAATTACAGGCCATTCACAGCTGTCGGTGGTTGACAATGGCATAAGAGCCAAAATTGTACAAATATCATTTACGGATGTGGCTGGAATCATGTTAGTCTTTCAAAAAAGATTACCTATTTATTTGTCACAAGCTAATTTCTCACAGCGGGTTAGCATGTATTAATGAAACACCATGTTCTCTCTATAGTTAATTCGAAGCTACGACTCGTGATTCAAATAGCTGTGAGCACATGAGTCCCATAGGCTTAGAACTACACTCCTGGAAATTGAAATAAGAACACCGTGAATTCATTGTCCCAGGAAGGGGAAACTTTATTGACACATTCCTGGGGTCAGATACATCACATGATCACACTGACAGAACCGCAGGCACATAGACACAGGCAACAGAGCATACACAATGTCGGCACTAGTACAGTGTATATCCACCTTTCGCAGCAATGCAGGCTGCTATTCTCCCATGGAGACGATCGTAGAGATGCTGGATGTAGTCCTGTGGAACGGCATGCCATGCCATTTCCACCTGGCGCCTCAGTTGGACCAGCGTTCGTGCTCGACGTGCAGACCTCGTGAGACGACGCTTCATCCAGTCCCAAACATGCTCAATGGGGGACAGATCCGGAGATCTTGCTGGCCAGGGTAGTTGACTTACACCTTCTAGAGCACGTTGGGTGGCACGGGATACATGCGGACGTGCATTGTCCTGTTGGAACAGCAAGTTCCCTTGTCGGTCTAGGAATGGTAGAACGATGGGTTCGATGACGGTTTGGATGTACCGTGCACTATTCAGTGTCCCCTCGACGATCACCAGAGGTGTACGGCCAGTGTAGGAGATCGCTCCCCACACCATGACACCGGGTGTTGGCCCTGTGTGCCTCAGTCGTATGCAGTCCTGATTGTGTCGCTCACCTGCACGGCGCCAAACACGCATACGACCATCATTGGCACCAAGGCAGAAGCGACTCTCATCGCTGAAGACGACACGTCTCCATTCACGCCGGTCGCGACACCACTGGAGGCGGGCTGCACGATGTTGGGGCGTGAGCGGAAGACGGCCTAACGGTGTGCGGGACCGTAGCCCAGCTTCAGGGAGACGGTTGCGAATGGTCCTCGCAGATACCCCAGGAGCAACAGTGTCCCTAATTTGCTGGGAAGTGGCGGTGCGGTCCCCTACGGCACTGCGTAGGATCCTACGGTCTTGGCGTGCATCCGTGCGTCGCTGCGGTCCGGTCCCAGGTCGACGGGCACGTGCACCTTCCGCCGACCACTGGAGACAACATCGATGTAATGTGGAGACCTCACGCCCCACGTGTTGAGCAATTCGGCGGTACGTCCACCCGGCCTCCCGCATGCCCACTATACGCCCTCGCTCAAAGTCCGTCAACTGCACATACGGTTCACGTCCACGCTGTTGCGGCATGCTACCAGTGTTAAAGACTGCGATGGAGCTCAGTATGCCACGGCAAACTGGCTGACACTGACGGCGGCGGTGCACAAATGCTGCGCAGCTAGCACCATTCGACGGCCAACACCGCGGTTCCTGGTGTGTCCGCTGTGCCGTGCGTGTGATCATTGCTTGTACAGTGTCCGGAGCAAGTATGGTGGGTCTGACACACCGGTGTCAATGTGTTCTTTTTTCCATTTCCAGGAGTGTACTTAAACCTAATCAATCTAAGGACATCTCACATACCCATGCCCGAGGCAGGATTCGAACCTGCGTTCGTAGCAGCAGCGTGTTTCCCGACTGAAGCACCTAGAACCGCTCGGCCACAGCGGCCGGCTACGACTCTTGTTTAATTGTCTTTTTTTTATTAGAAGGTGTGAAACAGTCCCACACTTCTAGCTAACTCTCAGTGTCGATTGCAGGAACTGTTTCCTTTATTGCTGGATACGAACAAAAGACGTTTACTATTCATTATCAGCAGTGCGCGTTTGACAGAGGAACCAGAACTCTAACTTGACAATGTGTACCAAAACAGCGCTCAAAGGAACTCAGCTATGATACACGCGACAGTAGGGAAGGGTTCCTGTAGGCCTCGTGTAGATCACTGGTTTGCAAACTGTGGGATGTGTTCCCCAAAGAGTGAGGGGCAGACGTGAGGACGTTTAGGGGTGGGCGCGGCTGGGGCGAGCGGTACCAATGCATTACATTTTTTAAAAAAAAGAAAGAGTAGCTATTTAATCAAGACAAATGTGTTGGTACTTACGACGAACTGCTCAGTATTTCCTATATGCTCTGAGATTATTTTAGTCATAGATGATCAGCCTGATTGTAAGCGCTGTGACTGACCGTAGCCAATCCCACCGCTGGAATTCGTAGCGTACGAGTAAGAGCACACTTGCGAAAACTAGGCCGATCGTCGAACATCGGTCCGATTCGGAGCACATCGCACCAAATCTCTTCTGTATGGGATTTCTCGCAGCTTCAACGATATGGTAATTTTTGCCAGTAGTTGCTTTGTTTCTGAGCAGCGTTGGCGCTCGAGTCCTAATTGGACTGAGCTGTTCATTCAGTATCGATCAAACAAGTAGTTTAGTCGTGCGTACTTTTGATGTCAAAGTGAACCGTCAACTCGTAAAGCTATTTTTTTTCTTTACTTCGTCATTAGTTTGTCGAAGAAACACAACGCTGTCATGATTTTATTAAATAAGGTTTTGTTGTTGAACAAAACAATGGTGTGGACCAGCCGAAATGTGTTATTCGTTATGAAGTATTCAGCAATCATGCCATAAGATCTTGTTGTCTCGAACGACATTTGCGAGCTAAACGTAGCGTTTTAAAAGGTAAGCCGATGGAGTAGTTTGCTGCGAAATGTGCGAGTTTGAAACGTATAAAGTGGGATATTACTGAATCCAGTGTTCAGTCTCCTGAAAAAGCGATCCTAGCTTCCTATGAGTTACCACTACTCAGCGCAAAGCCAAAGAAAAGTCATATTTTCTGAGCAACACTTGTCAAACCCTGTTTGATGAAAGCAACGGATATTGTGCCCGCCCGGTTAGCCGTGCGGTCTAATGCACTGCTTTCCGGGCGGGATGGCGTGCTGGTCCCCTGTACGAATCCGCACAATAACCCTGGGCTCGGTATGGGGCGGCGGTGGGGTGAGTGGATTGGACTGCTGTAGCCTGTTGTGGGATTGTGCACCACTGCGCGTGCCGGCGGGACGAAGCCTCTCCGTCGTTTCTACGTCCCTAGTTCAATACAGTACAATACAACTGAAATTTTTCTTGAACCAGAAAGTAAACAGAAACTTTCACAAATACCACTTTCTGATAATACTGTCAAACGTCGGATTGATGATATGACCGAATACATTAAAAAAAAAAACGGGTAGAGCACGCCGTGAAAGAATTACACTTTTTTGCAATGTCGTTAGACGCGAGTACATATGTTCCAAATTGTTGTCAACTGTTATTTTTCTTTCGATTCATACAAAAAGAAACAGTAAAAAATTAGATGCTATTTTCTGCAGAGCTAACGACTACTTCAAAGGAAACTCATATAACGATGACGATATCTCAATTCTTTTGCAAATATTACCTGATCGGCGTATGCACAGACGGTGTCCCGTCAGAGCTTGGATGTCGCTCAAGATTCGTGCCGACGGTCAAAGGAAAGAACACCAATGTTATTTCATTTCACTGTATTATATACTGTCAAGCCTTGGCAGCTAAGACTATTCCAGTTTCACTCTACGACATCTTAAAACTACACATTGAATTTGTGAATCAAGTTAAAAAGTATGCGTTAAATACTCGTCTTTTTACGACCATTTGAGAAGATTTGGGAACAGAACATAAAAAATTCCTATTTCATACGGAAGTACATTGGTTCTCAGAAGGAAATATGTTAGCTAGATTATCTGAACTTGGAGATAAAGTGATTAAGTTTTTGGAAATTCAGGACAAAACTGAATTGTATGTGGAACTCCGAAAGCGACGTGTCCAAATTGTGTTGTCATTTATGACTGATATTTTCATTGAACTTACTGAACTTGAAACTGCAAGATGGAGATTCGAACATAATTTATCATCGGGATGCCCTCACAGCATACACTGATAAATTGCTACTTTATAAAGATAAATTTGTAGCCTGCAATTACTCCCATTTTCCCTAATTATTTGGAATCCTGCAAGAAGCACTGTTTATGGAAGTGGTCAAGCAAATTGAGACTACGATTAAAATATGAAATCATTTTCAGCAGGTACCTGACGGATTCAGGAACTACTTCCCTAGCTCGTGTGATAATAACGTTTACAGACTGGCAACAGATACTTTTCATTTTGACATAGGTGTGCTGTCGGAAACACAGCAAAAACAAGCTTTGGAAATTAAAAAAAATATTTTGGAGCCAAATATGGCTTTGACAAGACGGTTGAGTCATTATTTTGTGAAAATTTCTGAAAGCGTACCTCAGGGTAGCAAAGCAAGTACTGAAACTATACTTACTATTTTCAAGCACTTAAATGTGAGAAATACAGAAGCAAACTCAATATTACTAGTGATTTACGTTGCGCACTTTCTTCTATTCAACCGAGATTTGAAAATCTTTGCAAAATTATGCAAGCTCATCAGTCACACGGTATTATTTGTTTTTTATTACCAAATGTGTGTGCAAATAGTAAAAACGTCTAAAACAAAATATTTATATAATAAAGTTTATAAACTTTTTTTTTCTCTCTCTCTCTTACTGCCATTAGCCACGCGAATAGTTGAGACAAGCCGTAGTTCGGTTGTCCAATATCGCCCCCATTCGAAGCAGTTTGTATGAACTGTCTTCTGTTTCAGACTGCTCGCAGCCTCACCAATCTATCAGCAGTCACCATTTTTCTTCTATTCATTGCAATGTATTCCAATAGACTTAATTACTTTCACAATATTTGCTACAAATAAGCGCCACGATTGAGACTGGATACCTCTGTAATTAATAGAGCCCCAATTTCCGTACAAATGCCTGTATGGACAATTTTATGAAATAAATTTATACGTCGAAAACGTTTTAACTTAATATCATGTATTTAGAAATTCATAAGGGATACAAATAATTTTCCTGGCTGCAATGGTGATGTAGGAATAAACTGCATAGGCATAAAAGGCGCTCTCTTTTATGATGCGAATTGTGACTAAATTGAAGGGTATTTAAAATTTATGATAATTTCGTTGAACTAATTACTATTTGAAAACTGAAAAATTTCGAAATTTTTGGAAGGTTTTGTGTCATACAATTCTGTGTAGATTACAACACAATAGGCCTAAATCATTCTGTTCCCATGTCTATGTTAAAAAGTTAGTCGACAAAGCAAAAGTGTTTTCTTGTCACCTACAAAGGAAAGTGACCGGAAAAAGTACAGTTCGCAAGTCGGAACATTTCGTACCAAATGGTTCAAATGTCTCTGAGCACTATGCGACTTAACTTCTGAGGTCATCAGTCACCTAGAACTTAGAACTAATTAAACCTAACTAACCTAAGGACATCACACACATCCATGCCCGAGGCAGGATTCGAACCTACGACCGGAGCGGTCGCTTGGCTCCAGATTGTAGTGCCTAGAACCGCACGGCCACTTTGGCCGGCCATTTCGTATCGTTGTATCTCTTTTTCCCATTGGCGCCATCGTCAAAATCTTACTGTTGTGGCACTGAAGATGCTAGGACAGTTGTACTGTGTCGTGGTGTATTGTCTGGCGTTGACAAATTAAATAATAAAGAAATAAGTTGAAACGTCCCCTTAGAAAAATTCTACATGACTGTGCTTAGACTGACACACAATATTTTTAACGCAACGCAACCTGACTTTCAAAAATCCCTACAAGAGAATGGCCCTGACTAACATTAACCTATACCTTTCACAAATCACTTACCTCACCAAAAATCTTCGTTACTCGAACTACTGCAATACAGCGAGCGCCACTACTGCCAGCTAAATAAAAGATTCAAACTACGGAAGGCACTAACTACTGATAGGCATAGTTAGCGAAAGCAAGATTTTAATAGAGAACAAACAATGTATTTACCTTAATAGACATAATATATATATCAGTTCATGACATCCATTCTTACAAATTTCAAAACTCCACCATCTCTCTCCCCACATCCACCACTGCTGGCGGCTCACCTCAAACTGCGCAACGCTACGCGTTGTTAACATCCAGCTGCCCAACACTACAATGGCGAGTATTACAACAATGCCAACCAGCCACTGCTTGCACACAGCACAGCCAGTGATTTTTCATACAGAGCGCTAAGCGGCGTTACCAATAAAAAAACCTAAACAGCGAGTGTCCTCTGACATACGTAATTATTGTATTATCTGTGTCAGCTGATCTTGTACTTCCCGGATTTCTCTTTGGTGTTGCGTATTAATTTGATTCAGATTTTTTTTTTTTATTTCCTAATTTGTTCGAACTCTTCTGTGTCATTAAAGATTACCGGTTTTGTGTCATTCAGATTATCATCTACCTTCGTAGATAAATTATTTAGCTGATCCGAAAGTTCAACTACTTTCTCTGATAATGAACTGATTTCCTCCATGTGTCTTTCTGAACCAATTTTCAGAGTATCTACTGTGTCCTTTAAGTTTTCTCGAGTTTTTGCAAGTTGCGTAACCGAATCGGTAGATGCAACTGAGTCAATTTTAGCTTGCAAGGTCTCATGATTTTCATGAACAATAGTTTGCAGTTCTTTTTTGGCTGCTTAGTGATTCTGTAATGCATGTTCATGCCGTGAAAAAATAGGTTGGAAATGCTCACAAATTTGTGTTTTTATGTCATTACAGACTTTTTGACATTTCGATTCGATTTTATGTAACTCAGCAGTTATATCTTCACGTGTTTGTTCAAGCCTATGTTCCACTGAGTCTAACTTTTGAAGCTTTTGTTCCATTGTGTCTAACTGTTGCTGTGTTTGCCTCTGGTGTTGTTCCATTGTGTCTAACTTTTGAAGATTTTGTTCCATTGTGTCTAACTTTTGAAGCTTTTGCTGTGTTTGTCTCTGATTTTGTTCCATTGTGTCCAACTTTTGAAGATTTTGTCCCATTTATTTGTGATTCTGTTCCATTCGTTGCATTAATTGCAATAATAATGTATTAGTGTCTGGTATCTGTTTCTCTATGTTTTTTGGCAGTGCATTTTCACCGGCAACATTCACATTTTGACAGGCAGAAAATGTGTTTCGACTCATTTGAGAAAACGGTGAGGACCCAAAACCTAGGTCTACAGTATTTGCAATATTGTGTTCTGTCATTTCGGATTCCTGAGGCGAGTTGTTGCTGACCGATCGATCGATAATTGTTCCCTGTTCACTACTTGTTTCATTGTCTACACCATTATTTGCCGCCCGCTCCATTTCCCTATGCACAATTACCAAATTACTACTTCGAATGTCTGTTAATTCACTACACAGTGGTGCTGATAAGCTACGCTCGTCGTCACTATTATTTCTCAGTTTACTATGGAGCCTAGAGTTACGTTTATCACACGCCATTATTGTCACAATATTTCACACAATAACACAGAAAAGCACAAATTGAAGAGCAAAAATAAGTGAACACATTAACATAGCACTGAAAAAAATATCTAGTTAATTGCAAGCGCAGCTGCGAAATACTTGGTGCAAATCTACATGCAAGCCACAACTGTTTTACTGTACAACAATGAAAGACTGCAACTACAGAGCAGATTCTCTCTACAATTACGCGTTAGCAATAAACGATAGCTACACTAATTACACAAACTACAAGAAAAAAATCAGAAGATTCCAGTGAGGTATCCTCGGTTAAGGGTCAACATATGAAATGTGCCATTAGAAAAATTATACATGACTGTGCTTAAACTGACACACAATATTTTCGAGCGCAAAGCAACCAGACTTTCAAAAATCCCTACAAGAGAATGGCCCTGACTAACATTAACCTATACCTTTCACAAATCACGTACCTCACTAAAATCTTCGTTGCTCGAACTACTGCCAGCTAAATAAAAGATTCAAACTACGGAAGGCACTAACTACTGACAGGCATAGTTAGCGAATGAAAGATTTTAACAGAGAACAAACAATATATTTACCTTAATAGTCATTATATATATATATATATATATATATATATATATATATATATAAGTTCATGACATCTATTCTTACAAATTTCAAAACTCCGCCATCTCTCTCCCCACATACACCACTGCTGGCGGCTCACCTCCAACTGCGCAACGCTATGCGCTGTTAACATCCAGCTGCCCAACACTACAATAGCGAGTATTACAACAATGCCAACCAGCCACTGCCTGCACACAGCACAGCCAGTGATTTTTCATACAGAGCGCTATGTGGCGTTACCAATTAAAAAACCTAAACAGCCTACTTACAGAGTGATTAATTACCAGCTTTTTTTTTTAATAGAGGTGGAGCCCCTCCACGCCCACACCGGCATGATGGCCAACACAAAAGGTCTACTGCCATCTCTGCATAATGGTTAGTATTTACTAAAGTGAGGTGTCGCAGGATGTGGGTACTGCGATGTTTGCGTACGTCTGGTTAGGATTAACCATTAATACGCGCTCATTTGGAGATAGATTGGTCGAAATCTGACGAAGGGTAGCGGTTTTAAGGGCAGAGGAAAAAAAGTGCCAGGGCAAGAGCCAAGGGAAAAAAACCTCTGCGATAGTTAGGTCGGGTGGTAAGAGCAGTAGCGGTTTTCTTGCTGCCTGCGATAGGTTGTGCAAGGATAGGCTTTGTTAGTAGTGGGTATCATGCTTGTCGATACCTTGGCGTTGTGCGTTGTGCTGGTCGGCGGCTGGCGCTGGGTGCTGGTACAGAGTCCTCGTTCAGCGTCAGCAAGCTGCAACAGTTAGGTTTGTTATCGATCTTGTGTCCGATAGGTCATATACCGGAGACACAGTGTGAGGGAATGTTGGCAACTTGTTTGTGCGCCTGTGGGCGAGCTCGGTCGGTGTCCCTGCTGTGGCCTGTTGATCGGCTCTAGTAGCAGCTGGTAGTTGCCAGTCAGTGTTGCTGATGTGCAAGGTCTTACCGACGTTTGTCGCTGTTTGCATATGTTAGTTTACCACAGGTGGCTATGCCCTAGCTACCAGTGTCTTTGGCAGCTTGTGTTTCCACTTGTGGTTGTGATAATTAATTACCAGCGGTAATAACTGCATTTATATACGGTAATCCGACACGACCTGATATGCTCAATACGTTTTTCAAATGTTTTTCTCTTCTATGTGCTTAGTGCTACAACACTTTTAATACAGTTTCATTTTTCTTCATACATGTGACTAACGCATTTGAAGGTATTTCTTCCTAGTCAACTTTATACCATTACAGTTTTTTGGTAGGATGCGAGCAAACTCGTCGGTTGGCAACTCCGAACCGGAGACAGATAAACATTCCCTTCTCGCGTCACCCTTCATCGTAGGGGCAATGGTACCCTCTCGCTCTCCTCCACCTGCACGCCCTAGAGATGAAACACTAACTTCAGATGTTCGTACTGTAACAAATACTCAACCACTCATGAACGCGTGAACATCAGTGTAAATTTATGTAGAACTGGGAAGTGTGCTCATCAAACTTACCAGTGTTGCCAGATGAGACCTTGTTCCATAATGAACACAGGAAACAACTTTTAAGAACGGACATTGTTGTTCCGGTTGTTGTACGTGCAGTTTTAGTTAGCAGCTTACCTCAAAGGTGTGCGTGATGCAGAGGGAGTGTTGCCTAGCCGTCGTGTTCGTGAGAGAGGGAATGATTGCTTGTCTCCACACGGTTCTGCCAACCTACAGGTGCATACACTTCCTACGGAAGGTAACTGGTACCCGTCGGTCAACGTTATGGATAAAAGCATGTGTTAAAGTCAAGTAATTATTAATATAAAACTTAAACTGTATTTTGATGCTGCGTATTTTGCTTCATTGTGCAATTTTGATCTTGTGGCAGTTCATGAATGCACGCATGTTTAAGATATGATAGTGCATGGAAATTGGAGCTCTAATAATGAGTCTTCACGAATCCGTTACTTCCGTGCGATTTTTACACCGCAGTGGCTGATCGGTACAAGGTGCGCGCGTCACCTTTACGTTGGCAGTGCCGAAAGAGAAATAAATACATCAGCATTTATTCTTTCACGACCCTCTAGTCACCAAATCCTTACTACTTTCCCTTTTAACCCTCCCCCCCCCACTTCCCTCAAGACAATAAGCTAATCGGTCGCATTTTCATGTGCTTGCTGTATGTAATACAGTATTATAATTGTGAAGATGGCGCAAAGTTTAAATTTTTGGTTGCAAGGGCCGCGACTATCAAAAGTCTGGGTTCTGAGAGGTAAACCGAGAGGTCGTGGGATCGAATCCTTGTCACACCACGGAAATTTTCGGTCTCTATATAGTCCTCACAACTTGAGGAGTCGCCAGGAACGGCACATAGTTCGTATTCCATTTTAAATCGTACGTCCCCGTTCCCCGGTTGGACAACCGCTGTAGATTGAGAAAGCACAAGTCACTTACGAGGTGTACGATTGAAAAATTGCACCCGACCACTGAGCCACAAGGAATTTTTATTAGTAAGGAGGCTCACAAGGTATCCTATGTCAAGACAGGGAGCCAGAAATTAGGCACCAAGAATGTGTGTATTTACAGCTCAATTTTAGAGCACATGGAAAAGTCTCTGAATGTAACATCATAAATTGATACCTTTCAGTGGCCTGTGTAATAAAAATAGTTAAACAAAAGAGTAAATTTATACTGTCCTAAATTGGCGGAAGGCCGCTGCTGATGCAGTTTAGTTACCATTCAGATGTGTGGGTGGCCACGTAACACGCAGAGCTGTAGCTATTTCCTTTATGATAAAAACTGTTCACGTTGATTACCATTTTCAAATGAGCTGTGCAATATGAATGAACAGTATGTTTGTAAATTTTACAGGTTAGTTAGAAAATTAATATTTGTGCTGAAACTACCTTCATAAACGTAAATAAAAGTATTAACGGCACCGGCCGCTGTGGACGAGCACATCTATGCGCTTAAGTCCGGAACCGCGCTGCTGCTACCGTCGCAGGTTAGAATCCTGCCTCGGGCATAGATGTGTGTGATGTCCTTAGGTTGGTTAGGTTTAAGCAGTTCTAAGTCTAGGGGTCCGATGACCTAAGATGTTAAGTCCCATAGTGCTTAGAGCGATTTTGAACAATTTTTGAGTATTAACGGCGTCCTGACGTTACCAGAAGTAACCTAGTTTCACCAAATGCGACATAGTCGCGTATACAAACAGTGATCCAATACTGTCAAATGTTTTTAATTAAAGTCTTTGATAACAATATCAATTCTTTAGACGATGACTGGTTTCAGTCTGTAATGACCATCCTTAGATCTTTTTTACCTCATGTCCTAAAGTGATAACGCCATAATGGCATCGTCAAAACATATACATATAATCAGAAGAGCATCGTCACATAGATCTAAAATAAGATATAGAATATACCTTATTTTAGACCTTATTTTAGATCTATATGACGGTGCTGTGCTGATTATATTTATATGTTTTTACGGTGCCATTATGGCCTTATAACTTTAGGACATGGTGTAAAAAAGATCTGAGGATGGTCATTTACGGACTGAAACCGGTCATCGTCTAAAGAATTGATATTGTGATCAAAGACTGCAATAGAAAACATTAGAAGTAATCTACCCACCATTATCCGAGTTATTTTTAAAGTCACATTTGTGAAAAGAGCTATCAATTTGCATTATACTCTGCTGGGAGGAAAGTGAGATTATTCAATCATGACCGAGCTATAAACGAACTTGGCAGTGACAGGAATAATTTATGTGAGTTTTACTTTCCACACTCGCAGATCCCTGATATATGCATTCCGACGAATTAACTTAAATAAACTTAAACTTTGTGTTTTGCAAGTACTCACCACAGTGGTATACACTATACGAATAAAAGTAACGCACGGTAAATACACTTTGCAAAGGTAAAGTACCAAATGTCTGCGAATGAATAAAACCACTAAGGAGCGTGCGATCGAAGTTACCTTTGGTAATATTAACTTTCAATGTATATTGCAGTGACATAGCAACGAAGTAGCGTACATAATTTGGAACTGCTGTAACGATTTATGCTGGAAGCCTAACTTGCTTTTTAAAATAGTACCTGCCTTTCTTAGTAACTCTAAGAACATGATTTTGCCTGAAGAAAACTAATTCAAATCGAGGCGTTATGCGATAAACTCAGCCGACAGATTTGTGAGAAAATCGATAAGTGACTCTTAAACGAAGGTCCAACTTTGGTTCTTGAGGCAGAAAATTCACTCTAGATAGAATTTCAATTATTTTGTTTCCCTCAAGAATTTATCATTACATGAAAGTAGCCATTCTACAGGTGGATTCCGAGAAAATGAACTAGGTCTCTCTGAACGAAGGCCATACGTAACATAAACAAGAACCTTCGTTTCTTTGTTTCCATTTGCATTCGACGGAGCCACACAAAGGAACTTAGTGGTTATTTCAGACCTATAAGCAGTGAAGCCTGCACAGCTATATCACGATTTCTATTTTCGGAGCTGTTACTACATGGCATATACCACTGTGGAAGGGTGGTAAGCTAAGGTTCCACGTTTCTGCTGTCACCACCAACGTCATTATAAAAATAGAACCCTTACCACTCTAAAAAAAATACCTATATTATTTACAAATTTTGCAATTAATTTATTTATTGGGAATGACATTACGTTTTCTCTCATGTGAATGCTGATCCTAAAGTTCATTTTGGTGAGGTCAGGATTAGGCAGGAGGAGAATATTATCTATAGACTTTAAGAGACAGTACCAGAAACATTATTATATAGCAATTTGATATTCTGCAGTTTCATCCACTCCAGAAATTGCGAAATGCAAGATTGAGCGTGATAGTACCAATATATTATATGGTAATCCCATGCCATTCACAGGTGATGCATGGTAAGAACAATTAATAATTTGGCTCTCTGTAAACGACATGTCATTTTCTTGTATTTAAACTAACTGGTAGGCAAGTATGAGGAGGGCTGCAGATATGCCTGAATTCGCCACCGTAAAACAACTTCTTGAAATGATTTTTGCTTGTCTTTAACAGTAATCAAAATCTTCCTGTGGTATTCCACAAGTTAAGATTCTTCAATTCTTCTTGTGACGCTACTGGGAGATCGAAAAGTATTTTTAACCACTGAAAAAGAGTTTACATAAAAATGGTACACCCTATATGCCACTAGGAAGTGCATGGAGAGGATGAATTGTAACACCATTATCAATTATCTTTTCGTATTCTATTCGCGTTCTGAGAGAGTGAAAACTGACTCTCTCCCTAATCCGAAGTGTTTGTCTTTTCATCTTGTGCTGAAATTTGTTTCCAGATAATTAATATGGTTTCAGATACACAGAACTATCATTTTTTACATGCTGGTCAAAATACTGTTCTTTTTAATAATCTTCCTACAGGAGAACATCGTACACTCTATCATAAAATTCTTATTATAATTATAGGTAGAATCAGATATTGGAAAATAACACATTACCGAGCGGAGCAGCGTAGTGGCTAACTCACTGTACTCGCATTCCGGAGGACGATGGTTCAAACCCACGTCCAGGTTTAGGTTTTCCGTGATTTCTTTAAATCGCTCCAGGCTAATGCCAGGACAGTTCCTTTTAAACGGCACGGCCGATTTCTACCCCATCCTCGTCAAAATACCAACTTGTGCTCCTTCTCTAAGCCGGGACGTTAAACCCAATCTTCCTTCTTTCCTCCTTCAGCGGGACGATAAACACTAATTTCCTTCTCCCCCTCCTCCTCCTACTGCTCCTCGTGGAACGTATTATCTTTCATAGGTCGTATTACGAAAACCGAGAGGGTTCTCAAGACCCTATAAGTGCAAAATTCATTTCGTCAGTCCCACTCGGAGGATATTAACAATACATGATATCCAAAGAGGAATGATCAATATTCAGGGCTAAGAATGGAACGATCATTCGAAGCAGAAATGTGTAGTAAACATGGGCTCTCAACGCATACCTTAAGAGCTATGAGCACTGAATCTTCGATATTGTGGAACAAATCTATTCTATTCTAAGCTCGTTGCTTTCCATTTTGGGAGGAGGTAGTGTGGATCAAAACAAGAAAAAATTGTGTAGTAAACACGGTCTCTAAAATGCATACCTTCAGCGCTATGAGTAGTTGTTCAGTAAAAGAGTTGTGTTTCACAGCAGCGAAGATGAAGAAGTGCTTATAGCTCTTAAGGCATGCATTTTAGAGCCCATGTTTACTACACAGTTTTTTCTTTTTTTGGTCCATACCAATTCCCCCCAAAATATGGAAAGAAACGACCTGTCAACAGAAGAGAATTGTTTCTCTATATCGAAGATCTAGTGTTAGTAGCTCTTAAGGCATGTGTTTAGTGACCATGTTTATCAAACGTTGTTGCTTGGAATGATCGTTCCTGTCATATCTCCGAATATTGGCCATTTCTACTGGGACATTCTCCATATACAGAAGTTCGATGTATTAAGTCTGCTGCTTTTCTTACAGAATCGCTAAAGAACGTTTTGGGAATAAGGTTCAAATGGTTCAAATGACTCTGAGCACTATGGTACTTAACTGCTGCGGTCATCAGTCGGCTAGAACTTAGAACTATGTAAACCTAACTAACCTAAGGACATCACACGCATCCATGCCCGAGGCAGGATTCGAACCTGCGACCGCAGTGGTCGCGCGGTTCCTGACTGTAGCGCCTAGAACCGCTCGGCCACCTCGGCCGGCGTGAATAAGAGACCAGCAGTAAACTGTAGTTAACGGTAGTGTTAGTTTAAATTCCGTAGATGATCAGGCATGTATCCAATCGTTCTTCAGGATTTTTGGGCATTTCAGCTATGCCTCGTGGTGATCATCAACCTGATGCGGCGGAAAATCGATCACATTCTAGATGTCAAGAATTCCTTTTGTAAAGGAACATAGGAAAAACAGAATTTAGAATTTCGCCTTTGCTTTTCCAAACATTAGAATCACTTCCCTTGTCAGCAGCAACTGACCAGGCACTAACTACAAAAACCTGACACTCTTAACTTTATAAGAGCTTTGTAGGGGACTTCGCTACAAGACCATCACTGTGCTGTGTCAGAACGGACTGCACGTTTCTCTTTTCATCAGAACGCATTTCATGTAATATAAGGCTATGCTAAGTTCTGGACATCCTGTTGTCACCACGCCTCTGAAAACTTCTTGATGTCGTCTGTTAACGAGTAAGGGTATTTGTTGTCCTTAGCTAAGTACATATGTTTTCATGAGCGTGATGAACTTTTTTTTTAGTTTTTTACGGGACTTAACAGCTGAGGTCATCAATCCCCTAGAACTTAGAACTACTTAAACCTAACTAACCTAAGGACATCACACACATCCATGCCCGAGGCAGGATTCGAACCTGCGACCGTAGCAGTCGCGCGGTTCCGCACTGCGCGTCTAGAAGCGCTAGACCACAGCGGTCGGCTCGTGTTGAATTAAAATTCACATTTAATACTAAGGACTCAACAGATTCGAATAACTAAACTCAGTTCTTCGTACTAGTTGCTCTGTAGCGGAGTATGTAATCCCCATATTATTCATCTAAGCCCACGCGCATAGAGTGGATGCAGGCACCGACACATGCAGAGTGGATGCAATAGTCTTGAAAGTCTTGAAACATGTAAATATTTGAAAACTTCATTGTCGTCATCCCAAACATACGGCGAAAGGTCCTTAAAAATTTTCCCTTATATGCCTTGTGCCTTGAGAATACTACCGAGCCGGCCGCTGTGGCCGAGCGGTCCTAGGCGCTTTAGTCCAGTGCCGCGCTGCTGCTACGGTCGCAGATTCGAATCCTGCCTCGGACACGGATGTGGGTGATGTCCTTAGGTTACGTTTAAGTAGTTCTATGTCTACGGGTCTGATGACCTCAGATGTTAAGACCCATAGTGCTTAGAGCCATTTGCACCATTTGAATACCGCCGACAACGATATTTCGAGATCTGTCACACACAGTGCAAAAATTATCACAGAATGCATAAGACTTTCTGATCTTCTTTGTTCGAGAACCAGTGAGAGTTTCAACATTTTGATGACTGATGTTAAGAAATCAAATGGCAACCTAGGAAATCGGGATACATTGTAAGAACAATCAGACGACTGGGGCGGTGTGAAACTGTAAAATATTCCACTCATTGTGTATGACTCAACGTTATCATTCTCCCGATCAGTGTTCTCTAGAAATTTCACCCACACCCTAGAAAGTACTTTGTAATTTGACTCTCTGATCTAACTAAAATTTCAGAGCAAGGTTTTAATACGAAACCGCCTAGCACGAGAAATGGGTCAACACAGGAGATTATAAATGCAGTTCGGACAAAATGCTACAGATTTCAGAAGTTTTTACTTTTATCCTGAAATAAAAGCGTTTAACTGCGAAATATTTCACTGCTCGGACGGAAAAACACAGAGTGTTACAAAAAGGTACGGCCAAACGTTCAGGAAACATTCCTCACACACAAATAAAGAAAAGATGTTATGTGGACATGTGTCCGGAAACGCTTAATTTCATGTTAGAACTCATTTCAGTTTCGTTCTTCCACCTACGCTCAATGGAGCACGTTATCATTATTTCATACAGGATACTCTACCTGTGCTGCTAGAACATGTGCCTTTACAAGTACGACACAACATGTGGTTCATGCACGATGGAGCTCCTGTACATTTCAGTCGAAGTGTTCGTACGCTCCTCAACAACAGATTCGGTGACCGATGGATTGGTAGAGGCGGATCAATTCCATGGCCTCCACGCTCTCCTGACCTCAACCCTCTTGACTTTCATTTATGGGGGCATCTGAAAGCTCTTGTCTACGCAACCTCGGTACCAAATGTAGAGACTCTTCGTGCTCGTATTGTGGACAGCTGTGATACAATACGCCATTCTCCAGGGCTGCATCAGCGCATCAGGGATTCCATGCGACGGAGAGTGGATGCATGTATCCTCGCTAACGAGGGACATTTTGAACATTTCCTATAACAAAGTGTTTGAAGTCACGCTGGTACGTTCTATTGCTGTGTGTTTCCATTGCATGATTAATGTGATTTGAAGAGGAGCAATAAACTGAGCTCTAACATGGAAGGTAAGAGTTTCCGGACGCGTTTCCACATAATATATTTTCTTTCTTTGTGTGTGAGGAATGTTTCCTGAAAGTTTGGCTGTACCTTTTTGTAACACCCTGTATACCTACTTTCTCTTTTGTTTTCATTAGGCTGGAAGAAAGTAAACAACGGCTGTTACTGCTAATTATAGTGCTTGCTTTTAGAGTGCTTCCATCGTCAAAACTCTTCAGGCACTTTCGAGTCCGAGTATGGATTTGTCGAAGTCAATGAATTGTCTGTCGAAACCAGTAGATTTTTTACTAAAATGTTATACTGTTTGTTTTAAACGTAGGTACTGTAAATATAATTTTTTAAGGTTCAAATGGCTCTGAGCACTATGGGACTTAACATCTGAGGTCATCAGTCCCCTAGAACTTAGAACTACTTAAACCTAACTAACCTAAGGACATCACACACATCCATGACCGAGGCAGGATTTGAACCTGCGACCGTAGCGGTCGCGCGCCTCCAATCTGAAGCGCCTAGAACTGCTTGGCCACACCGGCCGGCTATAATTTTTAAGTATAATGGTAGATAAGTCAGGACAAATTTCTCTTTCTTAAAATGAAGTTGAGCTGCTTAAAGCCTCTGTTGAAAAACAGGGATCTTTAGTATCCGATGGCGATTGAGATTCGCTGCCTAGCCCGGGCATCGATAGGAAGAACACCTCAGAGATACTCCGACTACGTACTGCAGCTGCAGCTTGCGTCTGCACGAGGCGCCGCAGCCGCAGCAAGCACGTCACGTGTCACCGCCCGCTGACGTGTGTGTGCCGCTACACACCGAGACCCGTCTCGTCCTAGCCAGTCTCTTGCTAGTCTCTGAAGCCATTAGTTACGTTCTATTGGACTATAGTCTTGACCCTGACTCATTTACGTTTGTGATTGGGATTGCTCCCTGGACCGTTGTAGACGCTTAAGACAGCTTCATTTCCATCATTCCAGCAGACTCTTTGTTTTGAAAAAGTGCTTTATTAGCACTACTGTTCACTTTCTAGCTGTAACTCTTCGTCCAAGTGCACCTAAAACATAGTAATACACCAAAACAGAACAGAAGCGAAATGTCTCCGCAATCCAACTAGAGACACTTCCATACTCATTTTACCCTGACATTCTGGGAGAAATGACCTTGTCTGTGATTGAATTCATTCAGGTTGTTGGGTTAAGCTATACAAATCAATTAAAAACAATTATGAAGGAATTATCTTTAGTATTATGACAAACATGAAAATCTGAATTCCAAGAATTCAGAATGTACTAAGAAAAAGTTCCAAACCGTAACTTATTAGGAAGGCATTTTCTTCAAGAAGAATACGAACTTATTAACGAAGTGTAATACCTCTGTTTTTCAAGATCCGCAGCTCGTGGTCTCGCGGTCGCGTTCTCGCTTCCCGAGCACGGGGTCCCGGGTTCGATTGCCGACGGCGTCAGACATTTTCACTTGCCTCGTGACGACTGGGTGTTTGTGTTGTCCTCATCATTTCATGGTCATTCATGAAAGTGGAGAGATTGGACTGAGTAAAGGCTGGGAATTTGTACTGGCGCTGATAACCGCGCAGTTGAGCGCCTCACAAACCGAACGTTATCATCATATTTCTCAAGGTAATATCTTTCTTTCTCCTATGTTACAGAAAAAACCTATCATGGAGAAGCCAGGTCAGGAGGGCACTCGTTAAAAACAGAAGGATAGGCTGTAAAAAGAGTTAAAAGAAATGGTTTAGGGTCAAACTACAAATCCTATGGCCAGGCCTTCAGTTCCTACCAGTTCTGAAGATTTGTTTACATTAATCGAATATTTTACCTCTGTTAATGATTTTTTAATCATTCTCTCGTCGTTTTCAATCATTTCTTAATGTGAAAGTTTCGAGTTGGATCATGTTTTGGAAGCTATGACAGGGTAAGTCAGTGGGAAGGTCGAAGGAAAGAAAGAGCGTAGCACCTCCCTGAGTCCACGCTTAAGGCACTGTGATGTTCCAACCTTCGGATCCAGGACCGGGTATAACTAACATGGAAATTGTGTCCTAGACTGTGACGGACCAAATTGAGGATATGGGGTCACGAGAGTGGTAGTCGCACCTCCTTACATACAGATAGCCTTGAAAGGAAATAATTAATGTTGTGGGTATCTTTTACGTTAGCATGTTATATACTTTATATATTGCAACACTTAAAAAATATGATTCTGGAATAGAATGTGAAGAAGGGAGGAACTTCGGAAATGCTAATAGTGATAACACAAAAGCAAGTGGCGAGCAGATTCGATGGAGGTGAATGGACGTACTCGGCGTCAAAGATGACCTTTCTATGAGAACAGTCAGACAATATGAATACTGTTAAAATGTTTAATAACGATTTTCCTTTGTTATTTATGGTTGTAGTGAAATTTAGAATGGTTGCTGAAGTTAGATGACATTTGGATCGGGAGTCGACCAGATGGGTGTGTCGGCTAGTGTAAAGTCGCCTAAATTGTTACGGGGAAATACACTTATCAGGTTGTATGTAAAGAGCATTCCTAATATAATAGTTTTTAGTAGTAAATTCTTAAGTTTGTCGTAAAACCGCGATTGACTGTTACTATTGTAGTAGGAGGCAATCCAGTTAAAGGAATTATCCGCTGAGTAGAATCACATTAATCATTAGTTGATCTCCGAATGAATAACGTCTCGAAACTTTTATATGGTTGTTCAAGTGAGAATAGAGAGATGATAGGTAGCATTTCCGATTGTTATCCGCTTAGACATATTTATTCCTTAACAGAACCTTATCCAGTGAGAAAGATTACGTTTTGGTGGTTTCAGTTGGAAGGATTGCAGTTTTATGGAATTGAGTCCGCTGAAAGACTCAATTACATATATACGTGAGACAGGAAATAGTCTTTTTGTTGCCGGATAGGTCGAGTAGTTGAGTGACTTCATTAGTAATAACTCAAGAAGACTACCCATTTCAGTTTAGTGGTACGTGGGAACTATAAAATAACAAGGAACATATTTTTTTAACTTGCAGGAGTACTGCTTCGAAATTCCACATTTGTTTTAACTTCGAAAAACACACTACTAGCCATTAAAATTGCTACACCACGAAGACAACGTGCTACAGACGCAAAATTTAGCCGACGGGAAGAAGATGCTGTGATATGAAAATGATTAGCTTTTCAGAGCATTCACACAAGGTTGACGCCGGTGGCGACACCTACAACGTGCTCACAGGAGGAAAGTTTCCAACCGATTTCTCGTACACAAACAGCAATTGACCGGCGTTGCCTGGTGAAACGTTGTTGTGATGCCTCGTTTAAGAAGGACAAATGCGTACCATCACGTTTCTGACTTTGATAAAGGTCGGATTGTAGCCTGTCAAGATTGCGGTTTATCTATCGCGACATTTCTGCTCGAGTTGGTCGAGATCCAATGACTGTTAGCAGAATATGGAATCGGTGGGTTCAGGAGGGTAATACGGAACGCCGTGCTGGATCCCAACGGCCTCGTATCATTAGCAGTCGAGATGACAGGCATCTTATCCGCATGGCTGTAACGGATCGTGCAGCCACGTCTCGATCCCTGAGTCAACAGCTGGGGACTTTTGCAAGACAACAACCATTTGCACGAACAGTGCGACGACGTTTGCAGCAGCATGGACTATCAGCTCGGAGACAATGGGTGCGGTTACCCTTGACGCTGCATCACAGACAGGAGCGCCTGCGATGGTGTACTCAACGCCGAACCTGGGTGCACGAATGACAAAGCGTCATTTTTTCGGATGAATCCAGGTTCTGTGTACAGCATTATGATGGTCGCATCCGTGTTTGGCGACATCGCAGTGAACGCACATTGGAAGCGTGTATTCGTCATGGCCATACTGGCGTATTCACCGGCGTGATGGTATGGGGTGCCATTGGTTACACGTCTCGGTCACCTCTTGTTCGCATTGACGGCACTTTGAACAGTTGACGTTACATTTCTGATGTGTTGCGACCCGTGGCTCTACCCTTCATTCGATCCCTGTGAAACCCTACCTTTCAGCAGGATAATGCACGATCGCATATTGCAGATCCTGTAGGGGCCTTTCTGGATACAGGAAATGTTTGACTGCTTCCCTGGCCAGCACATTCTCCAGATCTCTCACCAATTGAAAATATCTGGTTAATGGTGGCCGAGCAACTGGCGCGTCACTATACGCCCGCCACTTCTTGTGATGCACTGTGGTATCGTGTTGAAGCGCATGGGAAGCTGTACCTGTACACCCCATCCAAGCTGTGTTTGACTCAATGCCCAGGGGTATCGAGGCCGTGGTGGTTGTTCTGGGTACTGATTTCTCTGGATCTATGTACCTAAATTGCGTGAAAATGTTATCAAATGTCAGTTCTAGTATAATATATTTGTCCAATCAATAACTGTTTATCATGTGCATTTCTTCTAGGTGTAGCAATTTGAATGGCCAGTAGTGTATTAGTAGATAGACGACAAAGCTGAAGTGGAATAAATTTGTATTGAATACTATAACTGATGGGGAAAAAAGTGATGGTGAAAATAAACTTTTTTTATAAAAAAAGGCCAAGAGAAGTTTTGGGAAACGCGCTGGAGCTCGAAAGCAGCGAGTGTATACGTGAAAGATTAAAATATATACCCTGTGTCTTACAGCATTAAAATAAAATTTTGACCTTTTTAATTTTGTAACTTGAATTGATAATATACCAGACGAATATACAGAATAGGAAACAGAAAGAAGAATTTGTTTCATTCTTTTGAAAAGAAAATATTTAAATAGAGCTCCATTCATGATGATCCTCTTGTCACTACAAAAGGAGGGACGTGTGACCACCATGGAATTCAGTGCTCCCACGCTGACCACAGGGTTGGCGAGGAGCTCTTGTCGTATGGCGCTCCAGTGCTCCACCAGCGCTGTAGGCAACAGCTGTAGAATGCCGACGTGTCGCAATACGTGTGACCACACGTGCTTGATGATATTTAAGTTGGGTGATGGGGGAAGCAAGTCTATTCGTCGAATATCCTCCCGTTCCAAGAGCTCCTCGACATGCATTGTTCGATGCGACCCCACATTGTCATCTATTAAAATGAAGTCTGAGCCGAATTCAACTCTGAAAACACAAATATGGTAAAGGACTACAAAAAATGGCTCTGAGCACTATGGGACTTAACATCTTAGGTCATCAGTCCCCTAGAACTTAGAACTACTTAAACCTAACTAACGTAAGGACATCACACACATCCATGCCCAAGGCGGGATTCGAACCTGCGACCGTAGCAGTCCCGCCGTTCCAGACTGCAGCGCCTAGAACCGCACGGCCACCGCGGCCGGCTAAAGCAGTAGTACAGTGTCACAATAATGGTAGCCGTGAGTGTGCCGTGTTCAAAGATTTGGAGGTCAGTATGCCCATGGAACTTTATGCCTACCCACACCGTAACACCTGGGCACCAAAATGGTCATGTTCGACAATGTTACTGTGTATTCCCACCTCTTGCCAGATGAAGGTACTTCCAGCACTGTTGTTCAGGTGGCCCAGGTGTTGTGTTGTGGAGAGGCATTATGTTTCACGGGCGTACTGACTTCCAAACTTTGAACACTGTACCTTCACAGGTGAATGTTATTGTGAAGCTGTAGCCTACTCCTTCCCCATGTGCGTCTGTTCAGGGATGCATTAGGCCCAAACTTCATTTTTATGGATGACAATGCGCGGCTTCATCGAATTGTGCACAGGGGGGAGCTCTTAGAACGAGAGGATATTTGGCGAATGAAACGACCCGCCCGTTCCACCGACTAAAATCCGACAGAGAGCGTGTGAGATAGGCTGGTAGAGGTACTGCACAACGTCCACGTGAACCAAAGACCATCCATCAGATGTCAACAGCACTAACGGAGGATAGAAAGCCCTGCTACAAGAACTCATTACCAACCTTGTGGTCGGCATGGAAGCACGTTGCAGAGCGTGCAATACAGTCCAGTGTGGTACCCACGCTACTAAGGACCATTTCCTTGCCTTTTTTAATGTCCAGGGGACCATCATGAATCGCTGTGACTTCAGTGTAATTGGTGTATTTGCATAAAGGCGGTAATTCTTTTGGTCTCATTGCTTATTTCTTTCTGTTGCCTTCTGTGCCTTAGTGTAGCAGTTCGTTCTACGTATAGTCCCAAGTTTCATCAGGCTGTGTTACTTGGCAGTGACACATCACGCGAAACTTAGCTTCCTCCTTAAGTTTTGCACACCAGTGTATAATTTCGCTGAGTTATTGGTACACAAAGAAAGGACGTTTATTCTTTAAGTAGTGTGTTCGCAGTATACTGTGGTGTCACCGCCAGACACCACATTTGCTAGGTAGTAGCCTTTAAATCGGCCGCGGTCCGGTAATATACATCGGACCCGCGTGTCGCCACTATCAGTGATTGCAGACCGAGCGCCGCCACACGGCAGGTCTAGAGAGACTTCCTAGTACACGCCCCAGTGGTACAGCCGACTTTGCTAGCGATGGTTCACTGACTTCTACGCTCTCATTTGCCGAGACGATAGTTAGCATAGCCTTCAGCTACGTCATTTGCTACGACTTGGCAAGGCGCCATTATCAGTACTATTGATATTGTAAACCATGTATCGTCAAGAGCGACGTTCGTCATTAATGGATTAAAGTTAAATATTCCACCAGCTACGTCCGTTTTCTCAATTCTAATTCCCTTGTCATGTTGCAGACCTCGCGCTAACCTGCGTGAGCTAAAACTTGTGCATTTCGGCCGCCTTTAGTAACCCTGTGTTGGCTCTCCTGCCAACCACAACATTGGCGACGAAAGTAAAAGTGTTATTATCTAAATTGCCCTGATTTACTTGTGTAATGCCTTCGCCACAATCTCCAGATGTACTGTCCGAATTTTATCGCTTACAGAATCAGCAGACGCGGGCTTTAATGGATGCCCTTGGACAGCTCGTCTAGGGTCAACGTGCGATGCAAAACGATGCGGCAGCAGCCGCTTCACCGCTAACGCAGCCACAACACGCTGTTGCACCCACTTTTCGACCTTTTGATGCTGCACTGGAAAGCTGGACGGAGTGGTCACGCCAATTTGGATTCCATCTCGCCGCCTACAGAATTCAAGGTAACGAGCGGCAGCCTTATTTATTGTCTTCTGTCGGCGTAACCACGTAGCGTGTGATAGTCAAATTATTTCCCCGACGCGACGTCGCAGCTCTGTCCTACGAAGAAATTTTGTCTGTATTAGATGCCTTTTTCAAAGAATCAGTCAATGTAGTTGTGAAAAGGTATACCTTCTTTCGTACAAAACGTACGGCAGGTCAGACTAATCGGGAGTGGGTTGCAACCTTGCAAGGCCTTACTAGGAATTGTGCTTTTGAGTGTCAATGTGGACTCCCTTATTCAGATACTATGGTACGTGATGCAATTGCACAGAACGTTTCTGATGTTCGTATAAGGGAACAGATATTGAAACTAGTAAATCCCTCCCTTCAACAAGTGATGCACATATTGGATACACTTGACTTTGCTCAGGAATCATTTGAAACTTCGCCAGCAGTGTGTTAGGTTCACCGGCCCGCCGGGCGAGCTGCACGGAGCAGTAAACAGCCCTCGAACCCGGCCGCGCCGCTGCCGCCAGGCTCTCAGCCACGTGTACCGTGCCGGCAAGCGAATGCAGTGATCAAATCATGCCCGCGGTGTGCTACTAAACATTCGTGTGAGAATTGCCCGTCACGCCAAGCTATTTGCTTTTATTGTAATAAAAAAGGACATGTTCAGAGTGTTTGCCTGAAAAAGCTCAGATCGGAAGCTCAAAACCGTTCCAGGCCCTTTGCTTCGCGCCGGAATCGGGATCGAACCAAGGATACTCAGGCTCGTGAAACTTCGCCCATGGAAATTCATGTAGTTCATTCCACTCCACGCAGTGCCACTCTCTCTAATAGTGACTGTGTTCGTCCCAAAAAATGTGTGCGTCGACATCGCCGGAACTCCCGTCAAGTCGCAAGTGATTATGTACCAGTGTCAGTTCACGTTGCACGAGACAGTCGCTCTTGTCGTCAGCAGGACAATAAACTTTTTGTAGACTTGGACATTACCGGCAAAGTGATACCATTCCTGCTCGATACCGGAGGTGCAGTTTCACTGATCAATCAAGACACGTACAAACAGCTGGGCACACCTCCGTTGTGTGCCGCAAATGTTAAGTAGTTATTCAGGTCAAGGTATCCCTGTGTTAGGACAGTGCAGCCTTCTTGCAACATACAAAGGATAAACAAAACTTGTGTCATTTTACGTCCTTCGTTCTTCTTCTGCAGTGAACTTGTTTGGTTTCGCTTTATTTCAGTTGTTTAACTTGTCTAGAGTATATCAGGTCCTATCAGTGAACCAGACTGTGCCTTCAGACAGTGTTTCTCGTCTATGTGAAGAAGTTGCAGACATTTTTGCACCGGGCCTCGGTTGCGCTAAGAACTATAAAGCACATTTGGAACTGAAAGTAAACGCGCAGCCGAAATTTTTCAGAGCGCGCAATGTTCCCCACGCATTGCGTGATGAGGTCGCAAAAACATTACACGATTTGGAATTACAAGGTGTAATTGAACGTGTGCAGGCTTCTCTCTGGGCATCACCCTTAGTAATTTTGCCAAAACCTTCCGGAAAGTTGAGACTTTGTGTGGACTTCAAGGCAACGGTGAATCCACAACTAGTGATTGCAACTTTTCCTTTACCCCGTCCGGAAGATCTTTTTGACAAACTGTGCCCGGGTAAATATTTTTCGAAGTTGGACCTCGCAGATGCGTACTTTCAGATACCGGTGGACGAAGAATCCCAGCGCGTTTTGGTGGTTAACACACATCTTGGTTTGTATCAATTCAAATGACTGCCATTCGGGTGTGCATCCGCCCCTGCATTGTTTCAGCAATATCTACAAACTGTTTGTGCGTCGGTCCCTACTGCAGCAAATTATCTGGACGATATTGTGATCTCTGGAAAGCGGTAGAAGAACATTTGGCCAATCTCAGAACATTATTTCAGGTCTTTCGACATAATGGTCTTCGCTTGCGGAAGGACAAATGTGTGTTTTTTGCTCGGGACTTGCCATACTTGGGACGTGTACTCAATGCGAAGCCATACATCCCAGTCCAACGTACCTCCGTGCCATACACGACTTGCCGTCGCCGCAGAATTTGAAGCAGCTACAGAGTGTGCTGGGAAAAATTACGTATTATAACGGATATATTCCGCATGCCTCTTCCATTTCAGCTCCGCTTCATCGCTTAAGCCGTAAGGGTGTTCCGTTCGTCTGGACGACGGACTGCGAACGCGCCTTCGCCAGTTGAAATCGGCGTTGCTTTCCAATACTTGCCTTACCCCATTCGATCCCCAGAAGCCCCTTGATGGTGGATGCATCGGATTTCGGGATCGGTGCTGTGCTTGCGCACAAAGATGGATCGCACGATTGCCCTCTTGCCTTTGCATCCAAATTGCTCTCGTCTGCTCAAAGAAAGTATTCACAGATCGAGAAAGAAGCATTGGCTCTGGTATTTGGTGTTACAAAGTTTCATGATTTCTTGTATGGTCGTCACTTTACCATAATCACAGACCACAAACCTTTGACATCGCTTTTTCTCCGACCAAGCCGGTACCTCCACGTACAGCCCAGAAATTCATTCGCTGGTCTATTTTCCTCTTGCAATACCGCTACGATATCTTGTATCGGTCCACTGCTAAGCACGGAAATGCCGATGCGTTGTCCCGCTTGCCTGTTGCTGAGGATAGAGCATTCGATTCCTCCGAACTAGCTTGCATGTTCATTGATGCGGAAACCGATGACGTGGTCGAATCGTTTCCGATTGCTTTTCGTCGTGTAGCTACAGCCACAGCTGCCGATCCTGTCCTGGCTATCGTTCTGCGTTTTGTTGCTACGCAATGGCCCTTGTCAAAGTCACGGATCGGGGACCCGTTGATTCGCCGATTTTTTGCTACCAAGGAGAGACTTTTTGTACGACGTGGTGTTTTGCCGTTGCGTTCTGATAATGATCAGTCCGAGGTCATGGTACCACGTTCGTTACAGTCCTCTGTCTTACAGCTTCTCCACCAAGGACATTGGGGTATAGTGAGAACGAAACAACTTGCTCGTCGGCACTGTACTTGGTTCGGAATCGCTGCCGCGATTACGAATATGTGCTCTTCTTGCACGGTGTTGCCGAACAACAATCAGCACCACCGCGTAAATTCTTTGCATGACCAAATGCCACTTCCCCTTGGCAACGCTTACACATCGATTTTGCTGGTCCATTCTGGAATGCTCGGTGGTTGGTTGTGGTAGATTCATTCAGTAATTTTCCCTCTGTTGTCCGGATGTCTTCCACGACGTCATCTGCCACCATCCAATCGTTATCCGCTATCTTTTGCACTGAAGGTCTTCCACAGACTATTGTTTCCGATAATGGCCCACAATTCATGTCCGCAGAATTTCAGTCATTCTGCAAGGCCAATGGTATTCAACATCTGACGTCCGCGCCGTTTTCGCCACAGTCAAACGGTGCCGCAGAACGATTGGTCAGGACTTTCAAGTCACAGATGTCGAAGTTGAAAGAGTCGCATTCTCTGGAGGACGTGTTATTGCTCTTTTTGTCCTCATATCGTTCTCAGCCCCGAGATGGTCGCACGCCGGCTGAGTTGCTCCATGGTCGTCATCATCGAACCTTGATGTCTTTGCTACATCCGCCGCATCAGGTTCCTGTGCAGCGGCAGACACCTGCTTTTGCTCCAGGCGACGTTGTCTACTACCGCCACTGCCGAGGTTCACGGCGTTGGCTCGAAGGGCGCATTCTTCGCTGCCTCGGACGCGCAATGTATCTGGTTTTGGGGGCCTCGGGTGAGGTGCGTCGGCATCTCAATCAGCTGCTCCTCTGTCGTCGCACGGGATCTGCCTCTCGCCGTCTGCTTTCAGCGACGGTGCCGTCCGGTCGGCGCCCCGGGGACCCATCTACTGGCTCGCCTCAGCCCCAGGTGTTACCGACGCTGCCTTCCATTTTGCCCCATGGCGACGCGCCGTGCCACCGTCGCCGCCGCCGCCGCCGCCGCCGCCGCCGGTTCTCCCGCCGGCGACGCCCGCAGTGGACGCGTCGCTGCAACCGCCGGGCGCCTCCCTGGGTCACGCGCAGCCGATCGCTTCCCGTGACCAGTTGTCCTCCGTCATGGAACTCTTGCCCGCTCCGGACCATATGTTGTCTTCGCCCGTCGGGTGCCCCGGCCCGATGGAGGTCGACCCTTCGGCCCCTCCTAACTCTCTCCAGGGGCGCATACACCGCATGTTGGCGTGAACCCTCGAGCAGGTTTTCAGGCGTTTCCTAGCTCCCCGCGGTCCGAATGGCAGGGTGCTCGTGGCACAGCCTCGCCTATTGTTAGGCTACCCACCTCGTCGCATACGTCAACATGGGGTCCTCCCCACGGTGGGCGGATGCCTTATGCCACAACCGTACGCCGATTTGCGGGGGAGGAATGTGGTGTCACCGCCAGACACCACACTTGCTAGGTGGTAGCCTTTAAATCGGCCGCGGTCCGGTAGTATACATCGGACCCGCGCGTCACCACTATCAGTGATTGCAGACCGAGCGCCGCCACACGGCAGGTCTAGAGCGACTTCCTAGCACTCGCCCCAGTGGTACAGCCGACTTTGCTAGCGATGGTTCACTGTCTACTTACGCTCTCAATTGCCGAGACGATAGTTAGCATAGCCTTCAGCTACGTCATTTGCTACGACCTAGCAAGGCGCCATTATCAGTACTACTGATATTTTAAACCATGTATCGTCAAGAGCGACGTTCGTCATTAATTGATTAAAGTTAAGTATTCCACCAGCTACGTCCGTTTTTCTCAATTCTAATTTCCTTGTCATGTTGCAGACCACACGCCAGCCCGCGTGAGCTAAAACGCCTGCATTTCGGCCTCCTTTAGTAAGCCTGTATTGGCTCTCCTGCCTACCACAACATATACTCATTAATTTATTTTGGGAACAAGGATTTAATTGCTCCTGAATAGATTAACGGTAAATAGAAAATCGTGCCACTGACGAGATGAATCGGGCAACAAATAATGCGAAGTCAGAGATTGCTCTCATATATCGTAAATACAACGGATAGGAAGCGAACAGTGTACAGCACGTAACTTTTGAGCGTATAAGGATTTTTTTATGTTAAACTTGATGTATCTCTGTGTGGAGGTACTAAGGACCATTTCCTACCTTTTTCAATGTCCAGGGGACCAACAGCGTCATATGGACCTATCCCCTGCCGCGGTGGTATGGGATGTCATTGGCTTCACAACGGGATCACCTCTTTGGTATTCTGACCAACTGACATTACATTTCTGATTTGTTAAAGCCGATGGCTGTGTCTTTTCTTAGAGGGCTCTATGATGATATCTTTCAACGTAGTAACACAAGACTGCGTGTTGCTTGTGGTGTCCTGATCTACTTCGATACAGAGGGTGTTCGACCAAAGCTCTGGCTAGCACGTTTTTCAGATCTCTCATCCACTGGAAACATTTCGTTATGAGGTGCCCTGAGACTAGCATGCCACCACTCTCCAGCTACTAAGATTGATGAATTCTGGTACAGAGATGAAGCAGCCTGAAATGACTTAGCCGCATTCTTCATCCACGCTCAGATCGATTCAGTGCCCAATAGAGTTAAAGCCGTTGTTGCTGCCAGAGGCGTCAGTTTTGTATACTGAAGTTCGCACCGTATATGGAGGGCTTATTTAAATAGCGGTAAAAGTCCATTTTTGTTCATTCTGAGACACAGAGTCCTAAAGTTAAATGAGCGCTGAAAAATCTGCAGTTGAGATATCAGAAATATTCAAGCATATGGCTTCTTGCTAGAGATGAACCTTTCTTTCTGTTTGTATGGATCATTAATTTCGGAAGCATTATAGGCAGAAAAGTACAGGTAATGGACTTGTACTACTATTGAAATAAGCCCCTCATATAACATCTAACCCCAGACAAACTTAATCATTTATTCTTCCTACCATACCGTACCCTCACAGTAAGTAAAATTTCGTCGTTTACTATAGTCCTTGATGTTCCATATTTAATGGCCCATAGTGTAGCTACACTGATGTGGGATGCGCAGACCTGAGAGCAATGCGATTAGGGCATTTGCGAGAACCTCACCATCAATGTGGTGTGTGCGGCAGCGAACAGGCGTAGCAGCGAGCGCAGCCCGGTAAGCGGCTTACCGCCGGGGTGTCAAAGGCCAGCCCACGAAACCCCACGAAACCCGCTCTCCTCCTCTCCTGCTGTGGCTTCTACAGCACTGGCAGAACATCACAGACTCTGCATACATTGACAGCTGATGACTGCAAATCTCTTCAGTCCGAGACTGCATTGCGTACCGATCCAGGATTGGATTCGAGGATGGGTGACAGTGTTTTACTCTCTTCTCACTCTTTCCCGATCAATTTGCATTTTACTGTGAGCACCCTTTCATCTTGACACTGATTTCTAGGAGTAATAAATTTTAATGTAATAGTAATTTGTTTAAAGCTCACATTAGCATAACTTGCAAGACATTGCAATACAGAAAAGCATATCATTTTATAAGCATTCGTTCGGAAATTTTAGAAGTTCTTGTGGCATGTAATCGATTTAAGTACTATAATAGCGAGGAGCTCACTCACCTTTGAAAACTTCGTAATTTACACGAATAAAATTTATATGTACACCCACATTATCAGTATTTGTCTTAGAACCATGGTTGTGAACACAAGTATTCATGCTAGGCTTTTGTTAGGGTATAAATGGAGGGTATGCTACTTCCGTTCTGAACAAACAGTTCTTCCTTGTCTCCAGTGTTGTGTTTATCCCCCTCTGTTTTGCTTCACTTATATTCCTCCAGTTTGCCGGTTTGACTTGTAGATTTACGAACCATGTCGGATGACTTGCTGGCAGCAGGTACAGTCAGCCTGTGAATGGGAGCCTTTTCCTGGACAGAATGTGCTCTGTAGCTAGTCAGACCGCGAACTAATCCATGTAGGCCATCCCTTAGACGAACAGCAGAAATGCAACTTCCTGGTAGTTTCAAACTATGTGCCAGACAGGAACTCGAACGTGGGAGCTTTGCAAAGGTTCCGTTACACACATTCAATCTGCCAGAAAGTTTCAAATGAGTGGACATTCCATTGCTGAGTGAAAATTTCTCTCCATAACAGAAAAGTATTCCATGTTAAATATAGCTTGCAGTTCTCTTGAATACTTTGCTTATTTTAGGAGTTATGTTATCACACAACTTTATTATCTGAAAGTTACTTGAGAAACTTGGAAATTTGTACATTACATAAAAATGTAAATGCTTTTCATAAAACTGTTTTGTGAGGAGGAGGGAGGAGGGATAAAGGCTTTGCACTAGGCTATCAGTGGTCATTCAGGAATACTAAAGTCAGCGTTACTGGAGATCACCGACGTCAGCATCAGCATTTCTGAAATTCCTTCCCCCTTGTCTGCAGCTCGTAGACTAGTGGCTAGCGTTGCTGCCTCTGAATCACAGGGTCCCGAGTTCGATTCCCTGCCAGGTTGGGGATTTTCTCTGCCCAGGGACTGGGTGTTTGTCCTGTCGTCATCATTTCATCATCATCATCATCATCATCATTCACGACAGAGGCTAGGTTGGATAGTGTAAAAATTGGACTCTGCTAAAATTGGGACTCTGCACAGGCGCTGATGACCAAGCAGTTCAGCGCCCCAAAAACCAAACATCATCATCATCCCTTCCCCTCCTCTATTTCCTGGAATTCCCTCCCTCCTCCACCCCTCTCCCCCTCCCCTCATGGCTCATGTTTCAGCCAATTGCATTTGGGCCCCAGAGCACTGATGTGTCAGCCAATGGCATGCAAGCTCAACCCCCCAAGTACACACACAGCACAATGGTTTTTAACTTCTAACAATGTAATAATAATAATTTTGTAAACGGACAGAACGTATTCAACAATAGTTGTTGCTGTACAGAACTGTTGATATACGTCCCACTAAGCTAGAATCGGCAACATTCTTTGGTCATGCCATTAAGGTGTGTGTGTGTGTGTGTGCGTGTGTGTGTGTGTGTGCAGCTACTTTCCAAGGTCACCCGACTACCCACTTTCCCATCAGAAATACAAACATGTAGATCGTTGTAAATTGGACTTATTAGTACTTTTGGCAGGTTAGTGAATAAGACAAGCAAATATTCTCGTAGAAAATCTTTATTCACTACTGCCAACAGATTTACACACAGAACAAACCTTTTCCATGTGTTGTTTAGTGTAGTTTTAATAACATCCTAATTAACTTTTAGTTTATAGTTTAAATCTACATTGGAATATTTTCAACCAATAGTTTGAGAGGACTAATGAAGTTATGTTCTCGAATCTTACATCTGCAATTCATTTCTTTTGTTGATCTAACAATTAGCTCCGTTCGTTTTTCCAATCCTGTATTAATGTGATACAGCTGACAGTTATCAGACTCTGCCACTGCACAGTATCTAAAACTTTTTTTTCAAGTTCAACTAGCTACTAGTGCCGGTACACATGTTCGTACTTCAGACTGTGTAATAAACTGGAAGTGAGCATGTGCGGTTATTGTTGAGGGTGCTGAAAGTATAAACAAGTCAATACATGTACTGCTGGGAAAGACATTAGTATACTCTTTAGAGATTTTCCAATTCACTCAAGATTTATTGTTGAAACAGTGCGCATGGAGTACATGAAATCATAACATTTACGGATCAATATTACAAATGGTTCTAAGGTACCACGTATTCACCCATGCTGAAACACCAATATTAGTATACGGTGTAGCTTCCACAAGCAACAATGAAAGCGCTGACTCTGGCGTCCAGTCAATTGTAGAGATGGCGAATACTGTTCTGAGACACATTATTCCATGCCCGCTCTGTCCTTTCATATAGTTCTGTTAGAGTTGTATGAGGACGATTCGCACAGTCACTTAACGCCCCATCTTATCCCATGCGTGCCTGATTGGAAACAAGTTTGGAGATTGTACTGTCCAGGGAACTTGCTGCACGTCTTGCAGAGCACATTGAGTATCACGGGCAATGCGTGGGAGAGCAGTATCCTGTTGGAACAACGCGTAACCTTCCTGTTGCAAGAACGATAAACGAATGTGTCTAATAAAATTCTGCACTTACTGAGTGCTGGTCAGCGTCCCCTCTAGAAACATCAAAGGCGAACATGAGCTGTAGCTTATCGCACCCCAGAGCATAAGGCCTGGGTTGGTGCCAGTGCATCTTGCACGAATGCACTCTACGAGGCAGCGCTCACCACATCTACATCACACTCGCAGACGACCATCACTTGCGTGCAGAATCTCACTAGTCGGGCTGTGTTCGTCGATGCTGTGGCGTGACAACAGTTGTAGATAGGCTAGAGGTGAGCATGCCCATAGTCCCACTGCTAGTACCTAGTTTGAAACAGTTCGTGTCGCCACATCTTGGCTCACAAACCCTCTGATCTGAGCTGTGGTAGCTATACGATCTGCCATTGCAGCCCTTATAATACGACGATCCTGGCGGGCGTCTGTGCTGCATGGGCGTCCAGAACCTTGTCCACGTGTGTGAGAATGTTCAAGTGACCACTGATGGCAGCATCGTTGCACAATTGACGCATCAAGTCCAACTTCTGTGGTAACTCTCCTAAAGGACCATTCTGCCACTCGGAAGGCTACCATGTGACCTCTTTCAAACTCGCTCAGTCGGCTGTAGGAAGCACGAGTGGGTGTCTGCGGCTTGGTTGAGTGCTAGCTTCATACGTTTTCACAACACTCAGCCTTCTCGCTGTGAGCGAGCCCTATTAGACGGTAGCTATGCCACTACGCTATCTGCTGGGGGTGACTTTGAAGCCGTCATCGTTACATGTGTTATCCCTCATATGGCACATACCTTCATCGGATCAAAATCGATGTCGTCTCTCCACGTGTACCAGATTTTTTTCTGGAATTGTACATATAATCAGTTTACAACCGACAATTACAGTAACAGTCACTTATTGTCATGTTATTTCCTCCAGATGGCTTAGCGGTCCATATAAACAACACACAGAAGGTGGCTGGTTTGGCTCAGGCAACATTAGATCGTGCAACACGTCTGTGTCGGCCATTGCGCTGTGGGCTTTCGCAGCCGTTGTGATATGTTGGGCAACAGTAGTTCTGCTAGTACTGAAATAATGACAAAGCCACGAGTATAATGCGATATACACATAATAATATAACAACAGTAATAATAATATAATAACAATAATAACAATCATTACAGATGGACGAATATTTACTGATAGGTATTTCCAGCTCAACTCTCGATCACTTCTTGCATGACGGGAGACTAGGCAGACATTTACAAAGGGGATACGATTCCAACAAATGCACCACATTGTGTTACAGGAACCAATGAGATAAAACATCATCTTCCCATTCTGGCGCATTGTCACTATTTGTTGAACAATATTCCTGTTGTTTACTGTCATATGTTCCTCTATTATCATGCCTTTCCAGTCTTGTAGCAGAAAGCTGCGAATACTAATCTCTGATGGGTGTATACAACAAATAGACTTGTTAATGTCTTTTTTGCTCAGTGAAATTATCTTTCACAATTGAGCACGAGACCACGAGACCTGGACATACATACAGACAGAGAACAAATAAAGATACTCAAGAAATCGAATTATAAATATTAAAATTACGCAAGGAGTGGGGAGCTGAGCTTCCATGCCATTGGCTGAGATGTCACTGCTGCAGGGTACAAACGCAACTGGCTGAGAGCATGATGACGCTGATGCACACATGTAATGTCAATGCCGACAGGGAGAGAGAGAGTATGAAGGTGGGAGGGAATTCATGGTAATAGGGGAGAAGGAGAGAATACCTGGAATGCTAATGCTGATCCTGACATCAGCGATTTACAGGAATTATGACATTGCTGTTCTAGAATGCCCACTAATACCCTACTCATGACCCCGTGACACCCTCATTGGATCTGCACCTGGACTACACTCCTTCCCACCCCTAGCACTTGAGAACAACACCCCTCTTAGTAGTAGAGTCAGAGTGAAACTAGAATAGTTACACACGACATGAATTCAGACCTGCAAATTAGCAGATGGGTATAGCAGACACCAAGGCAAAAGCAGTAAGCTTTACCAAGGATAAGGCACAAGATGAGCAAGCAATCAGCAGTAAGGTTTTCTGCAGTCCGTGTCATCGACTGCATGCCACAGTGGTAGGTACTGGGCAGCTGGTGATACAGATCCCCATTCGATCATCGAGATTTAGACTTTGTTAATTATTTTAACGTTTGGTGAATCATAATTACGATCTCTCTCTATTATGAGAAACGAGTCTGTTTTAAAATTAGATTATTGACGTGCGGAGACCTTGCTTGCAGAAGTCAGCATTTTGGCTGTTATGGAAGTATTCCACCGCGAAATTATTAGGAGTGTCAGCCACACACGAGTTTTTTCAACCGAGGAAGGACGAAGAAATCACTGTAAAACACCTTTGTTGCTTTGAAAGTGGGGTCCCAGAAGCTTGCTGCAATAGACTGATTGTACACACGAGGTCTTTTGGACTTACACAACAGGTACACATCGCAATGTTTCTAGTTCACACTTGGCGTCACCTAAAGATGATGATGTCACCTTCACCACAGAAGACACAGCCGGCCGTGGCTTCGTTTATAACTTAGAGCTTTAACGGTCATGATTGGGAAAATGAGGATCCAAGGAACAGTGCTTCGTTTTATTCGGTGCTGTAAATATGGCCACAACATCCTTACCACCAAATGATTACACAATCTGTCACGTGCGTAAAATACTGACACCAAACCCAATAATTCTTAGCAACATGGTTTTCATAAATATTCTGAACACTGAACCGATTTATTCAAACTACCACCGATATAATTAACTAAACCTTACACTCTTGACTCTAATTGGCTTAAGCCATCACATCCACATCCGTTCTGAACAGCAGCTCGCACACGACTCTTATAATGCACCATCGTGATGTACACTCCTGGAAATGGAAAAAAGAACACATTGACACCGGTGTGTCAGACCCACCATACTTGCACCGGACACTGCGAGAAGGCTGTACAAGCAATGATCACACGCACGGCACAGCAGACACACCAGGAACCGCGGTGTTGGCCGTCGAATGGCGCTAGCTGCGCAGCATTTCTGCACCGCCGCCGTCAGTGTCAGCCAGTTTGCCGTGGCATACAGAGCTCCATCGCAGTCTTTAACATTGGTAGCATGCCGCGACAGCGTGGACGTGAACCGTATGTGCAGTTGACGGACTTCGAGCGAGGGCGTATAGTGGGCATGCGGGAGGCCGGGTGGACGTACCGCCGAATTGCTCAACACGTGGGGCGTGAGGTCTCCATAGTACATCGATGTTGTCGCCAGTGGTCGGCGGAAGGTGCACGTGCCCGTCGACCTAGGACCGGACCGCAGCGACGCACGAATGCACGCCAAGACCGTAGGATCCTACGCAGTGCCGTAGGGGACCGCACCGCCACTTCCCAGCAAATTAGGGACACTGTTGCTCCTGGGGTATCGGCGAGAACCATTCGCAACCGTCTCCATGAAGCTTGGCTACGGTCCCGCACACCGTTAGGCCGTCTTCCGCTCACGCCCCAACATCGTGCAGCCCGCCTCCTGTGGTGTCGCGACAGGCGTGAATGGAGGGACGAATGGAGACGTGTCGTCTTCAGCGATGAGAGTCGCTTCTGCCTTGGTGCCAATGATGGTCGTATTCGTGTCTGGCGCCGTGCAGGTGAGCGCCACAATTAGGACTGCATACGACCGAGGCACACACGGCCAACACCCGGCATCATGGTGTGGGGAGCGATCTCCTACACTGGCCGTACACCTCTGGTGATCGTCGAGGGGACACTGAATAGTGCACGGTACATCCAAACCGTCATCGAACCCATCGTTCTACCATTCCTAGACCGGCAAGGGAACTTGCTGTTCCAACAGGACAATGCACGTCCGCATGTATCCCGTGCCACCCAACGTGCTCTGGAAGGTGTAAGTCAACTACCCTGGCCAGCAAGATCTCCGGATCTGTCCCCCATTGAGCATGTTTGGGACTGGATGAAGCGTCGTCTCACGCGGTCTGCACGTCCAGCACGAACACTGGTCCAACTGAGGCGCCAGGTGGAAATGGCATGGCAAGCTGTTCCACAGGACTACATCCAGCATCTCTACGATCGTCTCCATGGAAGAATAGCAGCATGCATTGCTGCGAAAAGTGGATATACACTGTACTAGTGCCGACATTGTGCATGTTCTGTTGCCTGTGTCTATGTGCCTGTGGTTCTGTCAGTGTGATCATGTGATGTATCTGACCCCAGGAATGTGTCAATAAAGTTTCCCCTTCCTGGGACAATGAATTCACGGTGTTCTTATTTCAATTTCCAGTAGTGTAGTAAACACTTGCAATGGAAATAATCAAACATAGGCGACCGCAACTTACTAGGTCCGTTATAATGGGTGTCACAAAAAGGTACGGCCAAACTTTCAGGAAACATTCCTCACACAAAAAGAAAGAAAATATGTTATGTGGACATGTGTCCGGAAACGCTTACTTTCCACGTTATAGCTCATTTTATTACTTCTCTTCAAATCACATTAATCATGGAATGGAAACACACACCAACAGAACGTACCAGCGGGACTTCAAACACTTTGTTACAGGAAATGTTCAAAATGTCCTCCGTTAGCGAGGATACATGCATCCACCCTCCGTCGCATGGAATCCCTGATGCGCTGATGCAGCCCTGGAGAATGGCGTATTGTGTCACAGCCGTCCACAATACGAGCACGAAGAGTCTCTACATTTGGTACCGGGGTTGCGTAGACAAGAGCTTTCAAATGCCCCCATAAATGAAAGTCAAGAGTGTTGAGGTTAGGAGAGCGTGGAGGCCATGGAATTGGTCCGCCTCTACCAGTCCATCGGTCACAGAATCTGTTGTTGAGAAGCGTACGAACACTTCTACTGAAATGTGCAGTAGCTCCATCGTGCATGAACCACATGTTGTGTCGTACTGGCAAAGGTACATGTTCTAGCAGCACAGGTAGAGTATCCCGTATGAAATCATGATAACGTGCTCCATTGAGCGTTGGTGGAAGAACATGGGGCAATCAAGACATCACCAATAACGGCTTCCAAAACTTTCACAGAAATCTGTATTGATGACCTGATTGCACAATTCTCGTCAGCCCACACATGTTGATTGTGAAAATTTACAATTTGATCACGTTGGAATGAAGCCTCATCCGTAAAGAGAACATTTGCACTGAAATGAGGATTGACACATTGGTGGATGAACCATTCGCAGAAGTGTACCCGTGGAGGCCAATCAGCTGCTGATAGTGCCTGCACACGCTGTACATGGTACGGAAACAACTGGTTCTCCCGTAGCACTCTCCATACAGTGACGTGGTCAACGTTACCTTGTACAGCAGCAACTTCTCTGACGCTGACATTAGGGTTATCGTCAATTGCACGAAGAATTGCCTCGTCCATTGCAGGTGTCCTCGTCGTTCTAGGTCTTCCCCAGTCGCGAGTCATAGGCTGGAATGTTCCGTGGTCCCTAAGACGCCATCAATTGCTTCGAACGTCTTCCTGTCGGGACACCTTCGTTCTGGAAATCTGTCTCGATACAAACGTACTGCGCCACGGCTATTCTCCCGTGCTAATACATTCATCAAATGGGCATCTGCCAACTTCGTATTTGTAAACATTGCACTGACTGCAAAACCACGTTCGTGATGAACACTAACCTGTTGATGCTATGTACTGATGTACTTGATGCTTGTACCGTAGAGCAACGAGTCGCATGTCAACACAAGCACCGAAGTCAACATCACCTTCCTTCAATTGGGCCAACTGGCGGTGAATCGAGGAAGTACAGTACATACTGACGAAACTAAAATGAGCTCTAGCATGGAAATTAAGCGTTTCACATGTGCACATAACATATTTTCTTGAGGAATGTTTCCTGAAAGTTTGGCCGTACCTTTTTGTAACACCCTGTATACCCAACAGTTACTTTGGCATTCGCCACCTGACTCTGATACTTCAATACTTCTCAACAGTGACCTTACATGAGCGACCCCACACAGCAAGAGACGCTACCGAGCTCCAACCAGAAATGACAAGGGAGTTGCTACCTCAAACCTTTCGGCCAATCAGGGGGCCAGGAAACTCCTCTCTACTTCATGCGGGTTAGCTTCCCACATCCAATAGCAATCGAACAAGCTGTCTCCAGGTGGGTTTAAAGCCATAACTGTTCGATTTCTGGCGGGGTCAGGGATTTTCTCTGCCTCGTGATGACTGGGTGATGTGTGCTGTCCTTAGGTTAGTTAGGTTTAAGTAGTTCTAAGTTCTAGGGGACTGATGGATATAGATGTTAAGTCCCATAGTGCTCAGAGCCATTTGAACCATTTTTGAAAACCATAACTCGTCTCCAAGACGCTCTCTCGTAATAGGCTCTCCAGTAGTAGGGCTTGCTACATATTGCACAATATTACTGTTTGATTCATTCTAATTTGCCATAAACGTTACGTCTGGCCACTACTTCAGGAGAATACGGCGCTAATAGAAAATTTGATAGCCCGTAGAAACGGTATGTGTGACAGTGTCCTGTGCAGCATCGGAGGACATATTATGAGGACAAAAGCACTGCTTTGCACAGATTCCCGTGACACATCGTCTTTACAGCCTTCCGTAACCTCGTCTGGAGACTTCGGTAGTTTTCTCCTGTGACTCTTTGGCTCTTAAAAGCAAAACCTGTTAGTGCTACGCCATGCCAGTACCAAGAACACTGAGCATCACCTTATCCAACGGCGGTTGTGGTTTAACTTTTTCGGACGGTGATGTATCCACGTGTTTCCACAGCTCGCTTTGCTCCTTTGTCGTGGGGACGTAATGATAAATCCAGCACTCATCCATTGTGGTTAGGTGGCTGAACAAGTCATCTGTATTGGTCTAACACCGCTGCAACACCTCCTATGCCGTCTCCGTTCGGCGTTTCCTTCTTTTTTTTTTAATTCTGAAAACGGGTGTGAGTGATCACTGAGCATAGCGGATAGCGGCGGTTATCATGTTAAAAACGTCGTACAAGATATTGAAAACTGATCCATGAGTGATTTTCACTTTTTCAACTGTCGTCTCGATAGTAATACGTCGGTCTTCAAGCACCAGTGTCTCCATTTGTAAGGAAATTTTCGTTTCCTTACACGCGTATCTTTAATTTTAGCCGCCCGCGGTTGTCTCGCGGTTCTAGGCGCGCAGTCCGCAACCGTGCGACTGCTACGGTCGCAGGTTCGAATCCTGCCTCGGGCATGGATGTGTGTGATGTCCTTAGGTTAGTTAGGTTTAATTAGTTCTAAGTTCTAGGTGACAGATGACCTCAGACGTTAAGTCGCATAGTGCTCAGAGCCATTTTTGAACTTACGGTAATGATTTATTTTTCCTTCTCTTACCAAATAAAACAAAATATCAAGAATGTACTTTTATATTGTTTTCTACCTACCACCGATCTATAACTGAGTTATTTGGGTGACTTATAAATACAATGAATTATTTTTAATAGGAATTAGATTATACTCAACTGCTGCCACGTATCCTTTCAGTTCTTGCGACCAAATAAGCAAAGTAATATTCTTTAGCTGACCTTTATCCGCTCTATGTATTCCGGTACGCATTTAAATTAATCCTGAAGCGCATTCCAGAAAAAGGAACAGAAGTCCTCCATATACCCATCCCGTGTCATTAATTTGTTCCTCATCGCTACGTCATCCGAATGCAATGTAACACATTTGTCTCGTCCTAACAATGAAGTTAGAGCGATTTGCGATTTAGCGTAGCCTTTCATCTGTTCTCAGTAGCGCAATCATTTGATCGGTGCATTAGCATTAATTCACATAGCATTGCACAGTGCAGTGAGAGAGGATCCACTTTCAATTCGTAGCATCAAAACTACGTGTCAGGACGACACAAACGCTGGAACTCCGGTTCAAATCGGATTTGAAGCTGCTAATCCGATATGGCTATGAAAGCTTGTATCTACCACTTTTCATCAGCCTCACAACAAGATTTTTACTGCTTATCTTTGAGTTAGTTCTAGTAATGCTTTCACCATACTGGATAAATCCAATATACCACAGCGGAACAAAGATTATGAACGAAAATTAGATACATTATGTAGTCTCGGTGATCCATATTCAGCCGTTTTTATTCGACTCTTTCGTTTTACCCGTGGCGAATATGGAGACATAAATAATGTACGAGGGCGTGCTGGAAAGTAATGCCTCAAAGTTTTTTATTCTCTTCTCAATATCGGTTGAGGTATTATATGTCATGCTTATTACTTGGTCGACTTCCTCGCTTCGGTGACGCAAATTGCAACCCACTGCCGCTAGAGGGCTCCAAATTGTTGTGCGAGACTCGGTGGCATAGGCCATATATGACACAGACTGCGCATGATGTTATCATACTGAAACCAGGACTTAAGTGACTTTATTCGGGGGAAGGAATCAGAGTATCCGTTGTTATGTGCTCGAAGACGAGCTGACAATTACAGTTCTTCTCATCTATAGCTCAAATCGAGCACTAATTTTAACAGTAAAATGACTTGTCGTATTGCTATTATACATGCAGTAGTAGATAAAAATAATTTCATTCCATTAGAGCGTGGTGGTACAGCAACCATCTATTGCTGCTATTTGATAAACAGCCGTAGGTTGCAGAATGTTCTTGATTAACTTAAGAACAAAGCGTTTCGCCCGGATAGGGCATCATCGAATCATCTGAAAATGTAGGGGAACGACGATACTACAATAAATCCGGCGTGGTCCAATTCTGGACCTCTATAAAAGCAAAATGAGCTTACAAAATCGACCGAATAAAATTATATAGAAAAATGTAATGTAACGCACTTTAAAAGATCAGATATTGTCTGCCAAAAGGCATACGTCAAGAAGGCATGATACCGCATAAAATATGCAAAAAGGCAACATACATGGAAAAATATTAAAAATGGGTATTACCTCATGGAGGCGACGACAGGCATAGCAGAGCGGAACCAGACCTCGCTCGCAAACCGTAAACAGTCGTACACTACGACGGCCCCAGAGGTCCGTCCGTAAACACGTAGAGTATACATGTGGAAGATACGTAAAAAACATCGCCATGTGACCTCGAAACCACACTCGATCCTGCACCTCAAAATTGCAGGTTTCAGAGGTGGATGAGGAAGAAGACATGGAGGATTTTCGCAATGCACTTCACATTCCCGATTCAGTAGCACGACTGGGAACAGTGAAAAGAATGTCTTTTAAAAATTCTTCATTTTCTTTGTTGAATCTGTTTGCTAAACCTCATTCAAAATAAGGCGGACTTCAGTCAACTGGATCATCTGCAAGGGAATCTTCTAGAAGTTTGAAAAAACTGTCTCAAGTAGAAGATTTTGCAACTGGTGATTCATCATCAGTAGCATCGGAAGAATATGAGAAATATTCAAGAAATAGGTCTACGTAATCTGTTATATTCGCTGAAAAATAAATACATTGACTTTCTCACTGAGTACAAGTATTTGATTTCTTTACACTGACAAAGTGACGCCTCACTATAATGCTGTAAAGAAGTTACTGAGTATATCTCCAATAGTATGTTGTTTCTCTCTTGATCTAAAAGAGTGCCTAATTATATTTCTCAATTCGTAATGCAACAGTTCCAATTTTATGTAAAGTGTTCTATGCCATAGCTAAGCACTTTCCTGATCAAAATACATGGTTACAAAAAGTCAAGAAAAACTTTCAATAATTTATTGAACAAGAACCAAACATTGTACAGATATCATACACATGTCATTTTGAAGAGAAATGCAGAAAGTTTTTTTTTTTTCATGTATATCGCCGCAGCGTACTTTGGTAATTTGCCGATAGACAGCGCTAGTCGCAAACATGGCGAGTTGACGTGCGGAGGCTAGTCCCGGCGGAGGTTCGAGTCCTCCCTCGGGCATGCGTGTGTGTGTTTGTCCTTAGGATAATTTAGGTTAAGTAGTGTGTAAGCTTAGGGACTGATGACTTTAGCAGTTAAGTCCAATAAGATTTCACACACATCTTTTTCAGGTGCGGAGCGAGCTTACTGTGTGTTGGAGTTCGACAAAAACAAATGTGCTACAGCTGTTCAGCGGATGTTTAGAACCAAGTGAGATAAGAAGCCACCAACAATGAAGGCCCTTTACCACTGGCACAACAAATTCGTTACGACGGGTTGCTTGTGCCCGGAAAAGAGAAGCGGAAGTCCCAGTGTGAGTGAAGTGAATGTGAAGCGCGTACGAGAGACATTCCTAAGGATATTACTACTTGGACATGTTGCAGCAATGGCGTTAAGCGGTTCACTCAACAAGAACTGGTGACATTGGTATAATAGTCTATAATCATCTTCAGCTTTTTATGATGCTATCACAAGCAGATCTGCACAGGAATGACTTTCGTATTGACATATTAACTCAGTCAATACCAGATAAAGCGGTTTTCAGCGCTGTGAGAAGTCAGATGAGAGGGTGGGACATAGGGAGGGGTGGGGGCGGGCAGGATCTTAGTCCAGCATTCTGAAGCTGCTTTCAAGAGATTTTTGGTGCACATTCAGACTGGTAACTCTACTAGTGCTAATTGCTTTGCCATTGTAATAAATCACGACTGTGATTACGTGCCTCATCAAGTTTCTTTCACTTATATTTGATTAGGAAACGAAGAACAAGGCAAATTCAATTAGTTGTAATGTTTCTAGCATGGTATCGTGAACAGAAAAAATAGAGCTGTCTTGGCTACTTTATCCAATGATGATGATCGTCTGTGCAAAATAGACTGGAAAGAATTAGATGAAGATCCATGTTTAACTAGAAAAACCCTGTGTAGAATTTGGTTAACTCATCTTTGAGGACATAAGTAATGATGTTTTCCTTCAACTGAGTGAAGATGTCTCAAACAGTCCTAATCTTAATAATGACACAGATAAGTTGAAAAAAACTGTACTCGTTGAGTGTTTTAAAATAAGACCGCATCAGGAAGTGAGACTCCACAGTGAAAAGCTGCACCATGCCCTAATTGGGAGTTTACAAACAAAAATAGTTTTCAGAATGAGATTTTCACTCTGCAGCGGAGTGTGCGCTGATATGAAACTTCCTGGCAGATTAAAACTGTGTGCCTGACCGAGACTCGAACTCGGGACCTTTGCCTTTGGCGGGCGAGTGCTCTACCATCTGAGCTACCGAAGCACGACTCACGCCCGGTGCTCACAGCTTTACTTCTGCCAGTATCTCGTCTCCTACTTTCCAAACTTTACAGAAGCTCTTCTGCGAGCCTTGCAGAACTAGCACTCCTGAAAGAAAGGATATAGCGGAGACATGGCTTAGCCACAGCCTGGGGGATGTTTCCAGAATGAGATTTTCACTCTGCAGCGGAGTGTGCGCTGATATGAAACTTCCTGGCAGATTAAAACTGTGTGCCTGACCGAGACTCGAACTCGGGACCTTTGCCTTTGGCGGGCAAGTGCTCTACCATCTGAGCTACCGAAGCACGACTCACGCCCGGTGCTCACAGCTTTACTTCTGCCAGTATCTCGTCTCCTACTTTCCAAACTTTACAGAAGCTCTTCTGCGAGCCTTGCAGAACTAGCACTCCTGAAAGAAAGGATATAGCGGAGACATGGCTTAGCCACAGCCTGGGGGATGTTTCCAGAATGAGATTTTCACTCTGCAGCGGAGTGTGCGCTGATATGAAACTTCCTGGCAGATTAAAACTGTGTGCCTGACCGAGACTCGAACTCGGGACCTTTGCCTTTGGCGGGCAAGTGCTCTACCATCTGAGCTACCGAAGCACGACTCACGCCCGGTGCTCACAGCTTTACTTCTGCCAGTATCTCGTCTCCTACTTTCCAAACTTTACAGAAGCTCTTCTGCGAGCCTTGCAGAACTAGCACTCCTGAAAGAAAGGATATAGCGGAGACATGGCTTAGCCACAGCCTGGGGGATGTTTCCAGAATGAGATTTTCACTCTGCAGCGGAGTGTGCGCTGATATGAAACTTCCTGGCAGATTAAAACTGTGTGCCTGACCGAGACTCGAACTCGGGACCTTTGCCTTTGGCGGGCAAGTGCTCTACCATCTGAGCTACCGAAGCACGACTCACGCCCGGTGCTCACAGCTTTACTTCTGCCAGTATCTCGTCTCCTACTTTCCAAACTTTACAGAAGCTCTTCTGCGAACCTTGCAGAACTAGCACTCCTGAAAGAAAGGATATAGCGGAGACATGGCTTAGCCACAGCCTGGGGGATGTTTCCAGAATGAGAAGAGCTTCTGTAAAGTTTGGAAGGTAGGAGACGAGATACTGGCAGAAGTAAAGCTGTGAGCACCGGGCCTGAGTCGTGCTTCGGTAGCTCAGATGGTAGAGCACTTGCTCGCGAAAGGCAAAGGTCCCGAGTTCGAGTCTCAGTCAGGCACACAGTTTTAATCTGCCAGGAAGTTTCAAAAATAGTTTTGTTTAACAACCAATAATTTTGTGTTTATTTTGGAAACGGAATTGTATATGGCATCGACAGCTGCAGAAATTATCTACAGCTGATCTGCAGTTATTTTGTTTGTTTGTGTGAAATAAATTAATGAAATTGAGGATCATTCGTTAAGCTTCCTCTGCATGTTGCTTGAGCTCTGTTGCTATCACTTGAGAAATAAATGTATTGTATTTGTTTCAATGTGTAACCCAGAATATCAGTTTCCAAGATTTCTGTGCTTTAAAACTGTGTTATCATCTTAACTTTTAAGGTGGCTGAACTATTTTTCCTTCTTCCCCTTAGCACAGTATGGCACCAACAGCAAAATATTGGATTAAGTAAAGTTGATTCTGAAAGATTTTGGTTACATGGCACAGTAATAAGTCTTCGCAGTACAAGCATATAAGATTTCCATAAATGCTGTTTGTCTTGACAGCTATGTTGATAAATTAAGTACTTCTACTCTAACCATAAGTTATTTCCCTTTTCTGTTGTGTTCGCTGCTGACCTAAAGTGTCTGTTGAAGTTTTTGTCACAAGGCCAGGGCGTGTAAAGTTTCAGTCACCAGAATCCATTTATTTATTTACATTTTTTTGTACGTAACCTTCAAGCTGATGCATTTTGTAAACGTCATACTAGGGTTGCGTATTGAATTAATGTAAATAACATTTACATCTACACTCCTGGAAATTGAAATAAGAACACCGTGAATTCATTGTCCCAGGAAGGGGAAACTTTATTGACACATTCCTGGGGTCAGATACATCACATGATCACACAGACAGAACCACAGGCACATAGACACAGGCAACAGAGCATGCACAATGTCGGCACTAGTACAGTATACACCTTTCGCAGCAATGCAGGCTGCTATTCTCCCATGGAGACGATCGTAGAGATGCTGGATGTAGTCCTGTGGAACAGCTTGCCATGCCATTTCCACCTGGCGCCTCAGTTGGACCAGTGTTCGTGCTGGACGTGCAGACCGCGTGAGACGACGCTTCATCCAGTCCCAAACATGCTCAATGGGGGACAGATCCGGAGATCTTGCTGGCCAGGGTAGTTGACTTACACCTTCCAGAGCACGTTGGGTGGCACGGGATACATGCGGACGTGCATTGTCCTGTTGGAACAGCAAGTTCCCTTGCCGGTCTAGGAATGGTAGAACGATGGGTTCGATGACGGTTTGGATGTACCGTGCACTATTCAGTGTCCCCTCGACGATCACCAGAGGTGTACGGCCAGTGTAGGAGATCGCTCCCCACACCATGATGCCGGGTGTTGGCCCTGTGTGCCTTGGTCGTATGCAGTCCTGATTGTGGCGCTCACCTGCACGGCGCCAAATACGCATACGACCGTCATTGGCACCAAGGCAGAAGCGACTCTCATCGCTGAAGACGACACGTCTCCATTCGTCCCTCCATTCACGCCTGTCGCGACACCACTGGAGGCGGGCTGTACGATGTTGGGGCGTGAGCGGAAGACGGCCTAACGGTGTGCGGGACCGTAGCCCAGCTTCATGGAGACGGTTGCGAATTGTCTTCGCCGATACCCCAGGAGCAACAGTGTCCCTAATTTGCTGGGAAGTGGCGGTGCGGTCCCCTACGGCACTGCGTAGGATCCTACGGTCTTGGCGTGCATTCGTGCGTCGCTGCGGTCTGGTCCCAGTGCACCTTCCGACGACCACTGGCGACAACATCGATGTACAGTGGAGACCTCACGCCCCACGTGTTGAGCAATTCGGCGGTACATCCACCCAGCCTCCCGCATGCCCACTATACGCCCTCGCTCAAAGTCCGTCAACTGCACATACGGTTCACGTCCACGCTGTCGCGGCATGCTACCAGTGTTAAAGACTGCGATGGAGCTCCGTATGCCACGGCAAACTGGCTGACACTGACGGCGGCGGTGCACAAATGCTGCGCAGCTAGCGCCATTCGACGGCCAACACCGCGGTTCCTGGTGTGTCCGCTTTGCCGTGCGTGTGATCATTGCTTGTACAGCCCTCTCGCAGTGTCCGGAGCAAGTATGGTGAGTCTGACACACCGGTGTCAATGTGTTCTTTTTTCCATTTCCAGGAGTGTATGTACCACTACAGAGAAACAGCGTGCAGTAATCGACTTTCTACCAGCAGAAATCATGGCTCCAGTTGAAATGCGTAGGAGAATTACAGCTACGTACGTGATGTTTGTTTCAATATCAGTAATGTGCGACGTTGTGTTGTTCGTGCTCGTTATGAACGAAACGGTGGTGCTAACATCAACGTGTGTGACAAAGCTCGGAGTGGACGACCGCGTACGGCAACCGCAGATTTCAAGCTGGCGCACCCCACATCTTATCTGCCACATATCCCGCTATCCAGAACTATCAGAAAAACTTTCTTCTCATTCTCCTAATTCTTTTCGAAATAAAAATGCCTTCTCCTGAATAATCGAGCAAGTTATTGGATATTCTTTAGCTCAATGTTGAGAAATCCACACATAAAGGGCTTCACTTGCCATTTCGTATTCTGATGTTTTCATGGTCTTATGTTGCGTGAATTCTGATTTTTTCTTAAAAAAGAAGAAGAAGAAGAAACCTACTCTTACTTCGCCTATGTCCAACTTTGCCTTCTTCCTTTACGTACTAAATCTGTCTTACCTACAGTTGTAGCGGAAAAATGCTTGCCTGGAAACAGAGATCACGGGATTGAATGTCGGTCGCCCCATGGCTTTTGCAGTCTTTATTTTAACCTAGCCTTCATTTCTTAGTGATGCGAGAAGTCGCCAGATTCGACACGTGGCTCGAATTCCACATTAAAATGAAGGTTCTCTTTGCCCTGGTGCATAACTGTTACGGGTAAGGAACAAGCAAGTCGCTGAAGTGGTGTCCCATTGAAATATTTCCACCAGGCCTTAGGCCGTGTCCTATGTGAGCGACAGAAGCTAGCAACAGCGCGACAGCTTCAGGCGACAAAACACAACCACAGGTACAGTTATGGAAGTGTCCTACGTGAGCGACATCTGTGTCGCTGCCTGTATCCCGCTGCAACTGACGACGTTTGAATTCAAACGTGTTTGAATCTTGTCACTGTGGCACGCGTGACACAGAGCGACAGCCACGAGTCTTCTTGGCAAAGCAGTGGAGCGGACGTGACGGCAGCTATGAATTACTTAACATCCGATTTTAAGAAAACTATTCGGTGAAAAAATTTGATTTTTCTGCAACCTATAGCTTGATATCCTTAAACAATAAAGGTCAGAATTTATTTACGTTATTCGTCATAGTTACTGTGCTGCACGAAATTGAGTAGATCGTCATCATCATCATCATTTAAGACTGATTATGCCTTTCAGCGTTCAGTCTGGAGCATAGCCCCCCTTATAAAATTCCTCCATGATCCCCTATTCAATGCTAACATTGGTGCCTCTTCTGATGTTAACTGAATCCAGGTACCTTCTCCTTGTTCTACCCCGACTTCTCCTACCCTCTACTACTGAACCCATGAGTCTCTTGGGTAACCGTGTTTCTCCCATGTTTGTAACATGACCCCACCATCTAAGCCTGTTCGCCCTGACTGCTACATCTATAGAGTTCATTCCCAGTTTTTCTTTGGTTTCCTCATTGTGCACACCCTCCTGCCATTGTTTCCATCTACTAGTACCTGCAATCATCCTAGCTACTATCATATCCGTAACCTCAACCTTATGGATGAGGTAACCTGAATGAATCCACCCAGCTTTCGCTCCCATAGAACAAATTTGGTCGAAAGATTGAACAGTACACAGAGTAGATAGCTGCTAGAAATTTTTAAGAATTTGTAGAATTAAAATCACATTGTGTAAACTTTTCGTATAGCTCATTCAAAGCTATACATAATTGCGTATGAAATGTAACCAATATATCTAAATTGCATTTAAAGTTTAAACCGGAGTGATATCACTTTTCATATTGGTTGTTATATCCCCGGACGGGTCGCTCTCGGCGAACCTTTCCTGCGCTTCAGTAATCAAGTGGTCATAAAAACCGTCGTATCTCATAAAAGGTTCAAGATATCGAAACTACGAATTTTGGAAATAACAGCACATAGAAAGGACTATTTTATCATATGACTAACACTCGATACGTTTGTAAACGCGTGAGCAGAGCGAAAACAAGTCTCCCTATAATCTAAACCATGAAGTTTTGGAGCGGAGTGCGGCCAAAGCAGAGTTACTAAACACAGACTTCCGGAATGCCTTCACAAAAGATGACAAAGTAAATATTGCAGAATTCGAATCGAGAACAGCTGCTAACATGAGTAACGTAGGTGTAAGGAGTAGTGAAGCAACTCAAATCACTTAATAAAAGCAAGTCTTTTGGTCCAGACTGTATACCATTTAGGTTCCTTTCGGAGTATGCTGATGCATTCGCTCCATACTTAACAATCATAAAGAACCGTTCACTCGACGTAAGATCCATACCCAAAGACTAGAAAGTTGCACAGGTCACACCAATATTCAAGAAAGGTAGTAGGAGTAATCCACTAAATTACAGGCCCATATGGTTAACGTTGATATGCAGCAGGATTTCGGAACATATATCGTCTTCAAACATTATGAACTATCTTGAAGAAAACGGTCTATTGACACCTAGTCAACATGGGTTTAGAGAACATCGTTCCTGAGAAACACAACTAGCTCTTTATTCACATGAAGTGTTGAGTGTTATTGACTAGGGATTTCAGATCCATTCCGTATTTCAGAATTTGGGAAGGCTTTTGACACTGTACCACACAATCGGGTCGTATTGAAATTGCGTGCTTATGGAATATCGTCTCAGATATGTGACTGGATTTGTGATTTCCTGTCAGAGAGGTCACAGTTCGTAGTAACTGACAGAAAGTCATCGTGTAAAACAAAAGTGATATCTGGCGTTCCCCAAGGTAGTGTTATAGGCCCTTTACTGTTCCTTATCTATATAAACGATTTGGCAGAAAATCTGTGTTGTAACGTTTTGTAACCGCGACCGGGGCGCGCGGGAGACAAAACAGAGAGCGGCCTGCGAACAAACAAACGAACAGAAAGGACGGATACGAAACAACGACGGACGATGGAGAGAGACCTTACGACGACAAGAAGCAAGAAGCAACGTAGTGACAGAGACAACCAAACGAATCCAAAACGTCCACTAGTAATGAAAACAAAGAACGGTAAACACGCTGTCTGTTACCGAGGCGACATGCAAAACTCACGCAACGATTAGACTCGTTGGCTGAGCGAGAGGCAGGCGCTTAAATACTCTATCGGGGGCACCGCTATTGGCCGCTGGAACCACGTTGTAAGTAGGCTGTTTAGGTTTTTTATATTGGTAACGCCACCTAGCGCTCTGTATAAAAATCACTGGCTGTACTGTGTTCAGTCAGTGGCTGGTTGGCATTGTTGTAATACTCGCCATTGTAGTGTTGGGCAGCTGGATGTTAACAGCGTGTAGCGTTGCGCAGTTGGAGGTGAGCCGCCAGCAGTGCTGGATGTGGGGAGAGAGATGGTGGAGTTTTGAAATTTCTAAAACTGGATGTCATGAACTGCTATATACATTTTGACTTTTGAACACTATTGAGGTAAATACATTGTTTGTCCTCTATTAAAATCTTTCATTTGCTAACTGTGCCTATCAGTAGTTAGTGACTTCCGTAGTTTGAATCTTTTATTTAGCTGGCAGTACTGGCGCTCACTGTATAGCAGTAGTTCGAGTAACGAAGATTTTTGTGAGGTAAGTGATTTGTGAAAGGTATAGGGCCATTCTTTTGTAGGTATTATTGAAAGTCAGATTGCGTTGCGCTAAAAAATATTGTGTGTCAGCTTAAGCACAGTCCTTGCACAATTTTTCTAAGGGGACGTTTCATATGTCGACCCTTAGTTGAGGATACCTCTCTAGAATCTTCTGATTTTTTCGTGTAGTTTGTGTAATTAGTGTAGATTTTGTTTATTGCTAGCGCATAATTGTATAGAGAATCTCCTTTGTAGTTGTAGTCATTCATTGTTGTGCAGTAAAACAGGTACGAGTATGGCACGCATGTAAATTTGCACCAAGTATTTCGCAGCTGCGCTTGCATTTAACTAGATATTATTTTCAGTGCTATGTTAATGTGTTCTCTTATTTTTTCTCTTCAAATTGTGTTTTTCTGTGTTGTCTTGTGAAATATTGTGACAATAATGGCGTGTGAAAAACGTAATACTTGGCTCCAAAGTAAACTGAGAAATAACAGTGAAGACGAAAGCAGTGTGTTAGCGCCACCATGTAATGAATCAACTAATGTTCAAAGTAGTAATTTGGTAATTGTGCATAGGGAAATGGAGCGGGCTGCAAATAATGGCGTAGGCAGTGAAACAATTAGTGAACAGGGAAGCATTACCGATCGATCGGTTGGCAACAGCTCGCCTCAGGATTCTGAAATGACAGGACACAATCCTGCAAATACTGTAGATTCAGGTATTGCGTCCTCACCGTTTTTTCACATAAATCAAGACACATTTTCTGCTTTTCAAAATGCGAATATTGCCGGTTCAAATACACTGCCGAATAGCACTGAGGAACATCTTTCAGACACCAGTGCACTGTTATCACAGTTAATGCAGCAAATGGGACAAAGGCTACAAAAGTTAGACACAACGCTTGAACAAAATCCGAAACGAATGGGACAAAATCTTCAAAATTTAGACACAATGGAACAACACCAGAGACAAACACAGCAAAAGCTTCAAAAGGTAGACACAATGAAACAAAATCTTCGGAATTAGACACCACGCTTGAACAGACACGTGAACATTTAACTACTGAGTTACATAACATTGAATCGAAATGTCAAAAAGTCTGTAATGACGTAAAAACACAAATTTGTGAGCATTTTCAACCTATTTTTTCGTGGCATAAAACTGCATTACAGAATCACGAAGCAGCCATAAAAGAACTGCAAACTATTGTTCATAAAAATCATGAGACCTTGCAAGCTAAAATAGACTCAGTTGCATCTGCCGATTCGGTTGCGCAACTTTCAAAAACTCAGGAAAACTTAAAGGACAGAGTAGATACGATTTCAACGCAAATGGACACTCTGAAACTTGGTTCAGAAAAACACACAGAGGAAATAATTTCACTATCGGATCAAGTAGCCGAACTTTCAGATCAGTTCACTAACTTATCTACAAAGGCAGATGATGATCTGAATGACCCAAGACCTGTAGCCTTCACTGACACTGAAGAGTATGAACAAATTAGAAAATTCAAACAAAATCAAAATCAAATCAATACATAGAACAAAAGAGAAATCCGGAAAGAACAAGATCAGTTGGCACAAGTAATACAAGAATTATATATTTAAGAGGACACTCGCGCTCCAGTATGGGAGGAGGGACATAGAAATACGGAACAGCCACAAAATAACACAGGACACTTCGGAAATTATGAAAGAAATTGGCAAGGCGCATTGGATTTTGAGATGTAACCGCCGAAACGAAGTAACAATGAGCGATGTGCGACTCGCCGACACGATGATTTTGACTATAAGCTGTTCATTACTACACGTAAATTCAAAACATTTAAGAATTCTGACAACGACATTCATCCACAAGCATGGTTTCATCAATTCTCTCATTATTTTCCTCCCAACTGGTCATTGGAGCACAGGTTAGAATTTATGTGTGGCTACTTGGAGAATGAACCAGCTGTAAGAATGAGATCGGTTATTCACGATTGTCACAGTGAAGGAGAATTTTCTCATGCCTTCCTCTCAGCATACTGATCTCAAGCTACAATAGACCGAGTAAAACATAGCATCATAATGATGAAACATTTCAAACAATCTGAATTTTCCAGTCTTATGAAATATTTTGAAGACATGTGGCATAAGAATCAGTACCTGTCAAACCCGTACAGCCCCTCAGAACTCATCCGCATTTGCTTATTCCAACTGCCTGAACATTTACGACATATTATTTTAGCAGTACGATGCAAAGACGACATTGAAGCTTTTCAGGGACTGTTACAAGAACTGGAAATTGACAATGACAATCGCGGAACGCGAAAACAGGAGCACAACAATTACAGGTCACACCTGTCACAATTCCGCGATGACAGAAATAATACACGACAAGGCTATTCTTACAACGTAAATCGTGACCATAACAGACACCAAACGTATGACAACCGTTGGCGGAGTAATAATAATTAAAGGGAAAGATTACCCCTGCGTGGTAATGACTATCACAGAGAGAATCAGAGAAACAGACAATTTGGGAACCAAAATAATTATTATCAAGGGAGACAGAATAATTCTAGATGCAACGGTCCAGTGCGCAGTTACGATTCAGGTAGACATTCTCCACCACGGGACCGACAAGTAAGAAACTATGAAATCTACCGACATGACGACAGACAATATGATCGTAACGCCAGACCTGAATTGCATCAGAACTGGCGGGATTCAAACAAAGCAGGGCCCTCTCGACAAGGTGAATTTGTAGAAGTTAGGTCTCCAAATCCCAATAACGACGCGAGCCAACAAAGACAAAATAGGCAATGACTGATACCGCTGGCCGCCACAAAACGTTCTTATAAAACTGACGACGCAGCTGCCGTAGCTAGTAATTACGTAAAAATGGAAGAAATTAGGGACATCTTACTCCAGGAACACGACGTAAAACATAACAAAATTGCATATGCTGTGATTCACAATACTGTAAATGACGTATAATTTACGGCAGTCCCTTTTCAGTAATTAGTGAAACAGCTTTTAGCAAATGCAACAAATCAAACGTTTGCCCCACACTTCCGTTACGTGAGATTAAATTACAAGGTGCAGTCATTGGAAAAAGTGTAGATGTACGCCAACAAACCAACGTAGAATTCTTTTGTCAAAGCCACAGCTTCTCTATGAACTTTCTTATTGTTCCATTCTTGTTGACGGAAATTATGCTGGGAGTAGACTTTTTGAATGAATCCAAAGCAATCTTAAACTTTCACGATGCTGAAATAAGTTTAGAGAAAGAAGGTAAGTCAATAGCTTTGAAATTTGAAGATTGCCTCTCAAACCATGACGAGGAAATTAATCGGCTTTACCTTCTGTTAGACAACAGTTCGGAATTTTCGACGGAACTTGACACTAACAATAACTCTGCAAGTATTGACACGGATGATATCGACAACGTATTTGATACTAATGAGTTAATTCAGAATAAAATTCAAACAATTGAGAATTGTAATGACACTGATAGGCAGGACCTTTAGAGATTTTACAAGCAGATGGCACAGTTTTTACTCACAAAACAGGAACAATCAAGTGATTTCAATACCAATTTAGTGTTCGTGAGCATACTAAATTTTGTGTTAGACCATACGTAATTCCAGCACATTATAGGGACCGTGTTAGAACAGAAATACAATCTATGCTTGACGAGGGCATAATTGAGCCTGCAGTAACCTCATACAACAATCCATTGCATGTTGTTGAGAAGAAAAATGGATCGATCAGGCTTGCCTTAGATTCGAGACAAATCAATACTATCATTATTCCTGAAACAGAAAGGCCGCAAATGTTGGAAGAACTTCTTCAAATTTTTAATGGTGTAAAAGTGTTGTCTTACATTGATCTCAGATCCAGCTTTTATCATATCGAACTTCATCCAGAATGTAGAAAATACACAGTTTTCCTTTGTTTCGGAGTTTATCAGTTTCGGAAACTTCCTTTTGGTTTGAACATTTCTTCGGCAGCATTCATTCGTGGGCTAAATTCCATATTACCTGAGTTATTAAAACGTCACATCACCTTATATGTGGACGATATTCTGATAGCAGAAGCAACATGGGAACAACATAATCGCATCCTTAACAGCGTGTTACATATTTTTGCAGAATCTGGAATTACAGTTAACTTGGAAAAGTCTGAATTCGGTAGGACAAAGGTGAAGTTTTTGGGACATATTATTTCTTCTGAAGGCATTCAGCCGGATCCTGAAAAGTTAGAAGCAATTAGAGCCATTCCAGTTGCATCCATAAAAAAACAAATCCGCAGTTTTCTAGATCTCGTAAATTTTTACTGTCGTTTTGTGAATATGCAAATTCTAGTTACACCAAAACTACTTTTATCTCACTGGAAAAAAAATATTTGGAACTAGGACGAACAAGCACAGTTGCAATTCAATTGTTTCAAAGAAGCGTTGCTTAACGCGCCAATACTAGCTCATCCAGATCTGTCACAAGATTTCTGCCTTAGCACGGATTCTTCTAAAGTCGGTCTTGGTGCCCATTTATTTCAAGAAGCCACAGAAAATGACACTACCTTTCAGAAAACCATTGCTTTTGCTAGTCGAGTGCTAACAAAATCTGAAAAAAAATTATTCCGTTACTGAATTAGAAGCTTTAGCTATCGTTTGGGCATTTAACAAATTGCGTTTCTTTCTTTAAGGTAAGTACGTAAAAGTATACAGTGATCATCGTGCATTACAATTTCTTATGTCTTCAAAATTAAATCATGACAGGTTAAAACGTTGGGCATTGTTCCTGCAAGAATTCTGCTTCACAATAGTTTACATTCCCGGCAAGGAGAACATTGTTGCGGTCGCACTGTCGAGCGCACCAGCTGGGCTTGAGAAAAGTAACACAGAAGACAACCTCGAGAAAAATTTCAGTATTCTTTACATTCAGAAAGTCGCCTTTGAAAACTTCATCACCACATCTTTAAAGGACATTGCTCATTAACAGGATAAAGATCCGATTTGGAAAGACATCAAAAGTAAATGGCATGAAAAGACACACACAGACTCGGCATTATTATCGGGTTAGAAACAACATACTGTTCAAACGCTGCACTGTTGATGACAAGCTATGGGTACTTTGTATTCCTGACGATTTTGTTAATAAGCTCATTTGGTACATTCATTTCAGCTATGCACATTTTGGTCCACGAAAATGTTATCATATTCTTCGAACGACTTGTTATTTTAACAATTTGGAAAAGAGAATTCGAAGAGTCGTGCTCCGCTGTTTCCCATCATTCCTTCTAAATTAAAAGAATTTGCTGCTGTTGAACTCTTGGGACCGCTTGTCAGAACATCGAATGGATTTTCGTACGTTCTAGTCGCTGTTGAACTTACTTCAAAATTTGTTTCTTTCACTCCGTTACGTAAAGCCACTGGACGGTCTGTATCCAACGCCTTTGTTAAAAATTTCTTACGTGAAGTTGGACACGTTAGTAAAGTCGGAACCATAAAATCAAACCTGTTTTTATTTCATTGTACTCACCACATTGCAACCGCTCTGAACGGATTATGAAAGAAATCAATAGGCTTTGCAGACTTTATTGTCACAGAAAGCATCAGCATTGGGGCAGATATTTACGCTTATTTCAGAACGTGCTGAACGAAGTGCCTCATGACTCCACTGCTTTACCACCTATTCTTGTACTGAAAAATAAAGAACCACCGAACAGAATCAGAGAGCTTTTACCTTTTCCGAATACACGTAAACTTCGACACAAAGACATAATTGATTTGGCTATTAAAAATATAAATTCTGCTGCAGACAAAAGGAGAAAACGAAACGATAACGCATATGCAAAGAAATTATATATTGGTCAGAAAGTTCTCATTAAAGCTCATTCATTGTCACATAAGAAGAAACACTTGAGTCACAAATTCTTTTTAGTTTACAATGGACCTTACGCAATCCGACGTATACCACTTGATAATTGCGTTGAAGTTGAAACTCTGCGAAATAGGAAGAGTAAAGGTTTACACCACATTTCACATGTAAAACCGTTTATTGAAAGATAATCTGCTTTTTAACTTTGCTTTTGCTATATAACCTTTCACTTTACATTACTAGTATGTTTTGTCAGACTTAGAATCTGTTAACATGTAACAATGTTTGCAGTTAAATATCCAGTCAAGAACCAAGAGAATTTATTTAATCAGAAATTACGAATGCATTGTTATTGTGAACAGACGACACAGTGTTATTGTGTGTGTACATTCTTGCTTGTTAGTTGCACGATTACGTAACGACTATAAGGCCCACATATTTACAACATTTACCAGCACTGCTAATGAGATTTTAATGCTACCTTTTGGTTTACTTGAAAATACATTCTGGATTTAAAGTACTTTCTGTGAGATACCAGATGACACAGTGGTTAGTTTATGTGACAGCTACACGATTTTATCACGACGCTACTAATGAGTGACAATTTACAACGTTGCTTTTGCGATTTATCTATTTTATATCTGCACACTTTTTCTGAATTCTTCCGGAAAGTAAAACATGTTTTAGTTGTAACTTTTGTGGTATAGCTACAAGGAGAAAGCCTTTTATGTAGCACAACAATACGTTACAGCACAGCGCTTTCTTCATCACGACAATAAGCATATTAACTAAGATATCTATACGCAAAGCATTTCACTTTTGTTTATCATGAGGTAAGTACACTGACTTCTGCAGAACGTAGCTTTCGGAGGACGATAACTACGACACTTCCACAGAGATTATCTTACAACAAGACGCACAGTTTAGGGCTACAGTACACGTATTTGAGTGATTAATTTTGTATTTAAAACATTTATTTTGAAGGATATTTGAAGTACAATGATACAAAGGTTTTCTGTGAAACATTTCATTCCATTGCTGTAATCTGTAACACCTGAGGGTATAATTACACTAAGATGACTTCAGACTTATGAAATTGAAATTGTACATGCTTACTTTGTGTACCATGTGACGCGCAAGTACAAGGAGCCCTAGCTAATATGGTATTTGCTTATACAACTTTACACATCGGTACCAAATTCCTCTAACACAGAATTACACAGCTATCTGATTATTTAACAGAGGAAGAAACATTTTTTTTTACTAAGTCAGTGACACATGTTTACGCAATTGCGCAGGTGGATTACTTCACACTTATGAAATTGTATTGTGTCTGTACTTTGTGAACTGTTCATACTTTTTCGGATACTATGAGAGTTTTGAATGATGTATTTGGTATGGGATCATGATAATTAAAGTACGTTTGAGGTATATGACACTTTTGAAATGAGCAGAGAATTTTTTTTAGGTTTTGAAACTATTGCAGAAAGCTAAGACGTTTTTGAGATTAGCCTAAGGTTTTATGATGTTATGATGACGATGTGTATTACGTTGTTGCGGTATGTTTATCAGCAATAAGATGATGCTATATGAGGAATTTGATTATGCTACATATTTATTATGATAAAAAATATTGAAGAAGTGTCTACAAATATGTATATGTGTAATAAGGTAAGGAATAATGACTAGTGGCTAGGGACTCTGGTTTGTGAAAAAGGTTGTTGAGAACCAAGAATCGTACTTTCAGAGTTATGAAATTTATGTAAATGCGTGAATGTATTACAACGCCGACGAAAAATTTTTGGACACTGTTATATCAATAGGATTTTGTTTCTATAGATTTGTAACGCAAATTCTTGACCTGTGAAATTTTTTATATGAGACTGCCACTGTAGCGGAAACTGCTGTCGTAAATATTTCAATAAGAAAGCTAAGTGACCTTCACATAGTTCGTTTTGGGCGCCCAGATGAGAGGTAGTCGTCTGACAAAAGAAAGCCATTAGATGGAGAAAAAAAAAGAGGGCATTATCCTCGCTATTGATATTCCTTTGTAGAAAGCATCGCAAATACGACACACTCATTACTTGGTAAGATACACACCTGATTATGACAAGTGTCTTTCTACGAGAATTGAGAGAATTTTTTACTACCTTATGAAATGCCATATTGCTAATGAATAAAGTCTCATGCCTTACTTTGTAGATATTTCTCATTTTGTTTAATATCTAGTTTCTAGCTGCACTGCAGCATTGGTTAAAATAAAATTTAATACATGTACTAATGTAACTATTTTCTGTCTACAGACCCAGTAAAGAATAATTTTACCATGTACTTTCGTAGAAAAGAGAGCACAAATAGGCATTTCCCTTCACAGGAATTGCAAAAATAATTTTTTAACTGTTTGGTAACTTGTCTGCTAGAGTACGTTGTTGTGATGCATCACTCTAGTGCTAAGATGTGACATTGGTATTAAACATGGCCATTTTTACTGTAATATTTTTTCTGCTTGACCTTTGTTTGTTTAGATATAAGTTATTGTATTTGCTGCTGCTGTTTTCCAGGCATAGTGCTACTAAATTTCACTTTGTATTACTCTGTTAAGCTAGTTTTACTACTGATTTATTTTTCTTGTTCCTGCACATTGGTTCATATTAGTTTTAATGTTGCATTGCTTGGTAATTTAGATTTACTGTAGCTTTCTTTGCCAATTGCCATTTTTTTGTCATTGCTGTTTGTGTTAATTGTTTTGCTCTGCTGCATTACCTCGTCCCTTAGTTTAACATCTGAGCTCAGTAGATTTAAGTTAGCTCAAGAGGGAGTAGACTATATAAGAGAATGAGTTGTGATGCATTGGAGGAAATGCAATGGGAAGCTATACGAAAAAAGTCCAGAAAGCAGGTATAGGTAGGATTTTCTTGGAAATAAATAATGAGGTAACGTAATGGAAAATAAATTATGAGGTGCGAAATATGTGAACATATAAATACGGAAGGCATGCTTGGATAGGATTTTTTTTTGTTTGGTGGAAATAAATGTTGAAATAAGACGAAAGATCTATGGAATGAAGTTCTGGGTTGGACTGCAGTAACAAATGTTACACTGAAAACAAGCCCTCTCATGTATATTTGTGTTGTTACACTGTGTGAATTTGTGTTTTTTCCTGTCTGTATGTGTCTAGCTAATAAGATATATGTTGTAGAATTTTTCTGATAATATGTTATTTACCTAGTAAATATGCTTATATATTATTTATTCTGTTTTGTTTTAATGCTCATGTGCAAACTTGATGTTTCAAAACTTACTCTGATCTTTTATGTATTTACTTATGTCATAATTCCTGTAACACTGATGTATATGTTAGTTCGATTCTTTTGTAAAGACCGTATTACTACAAATGTTGTCTGTATTATTATGTTTTTAATTATGTATTTTGTACCTTTGTTATTGTATTCTTATGGTATAAAATTGTAATTGACACCAGTTCATCAAATTAAGTAACTTGTAAGTTACATTTCACTGCACATATTTCTGTTGGTCATAGTATATGGACAATATGTGACAAGTAGGGACTAATAGTGTTTGCATGTGTGTTAAAAATTCAGCAAGGGACTGGTTAACAACATTGCTGGTCCTAAGGACATTTGAAAAAAAAATTGTGAGTTCACAAGTGGAGATTCATGGACTTCCTATATTCTCCGCAAGACCCTTCGATGGTGATTGTGCACTTGCACAGTCGCAATGGATGGCTGCTAGCCATCTCTACAAGGACTACAGTGGGTCTGCATCTTTGATGAACCACGAATACCATTATTTCTACAAGGACTGCAGTGGGACTGCACCTCTGGTGGCCCACCAATACCATAATATCTACCAGAACTACAGTGGGTCTACTCTGTGACGACCTATCTAACAATATTCTTCAAAACTTCGAATGACTCTGCTGTGGGTTTGCTCTGTTGTGGCCCATTACCTGTCAGCATGTCAAGAGTCAGCACTGTCTTTCCGTTGGAAGGACAACACTACTTCTTCAAGACTGCATGGAAATCCACTACTTCTGTGTGCATTTTCTTTTACTGCTCAGACTTAAAGAAAAAAAGCACTGCAATTTTACTGTGATGAGTGGCCAGGACTGTCTTTATGGACTGTGAGAAAATTTTAGCTTTTGACGAACATTGAATCAATACATGTGTGCATTTGATATCTTTCTTACTGCCATTATGAAAAAGTGTTTCAAATCTGTATCGGCCAGTGCCGAAAACAATTTTTAAAATTTTTTGTGTGGAGCATGAGGGCTATGTAAGTAGCCTGTTTAGATTTTTAATATTGGTAACGCCACGTAGCGCTCTGTATGAAAATCACTGGCTGTGCTGTGTGCAGTCAGTGGCTAGTTGGCATTGTTGTAATACTCGCCATTGTAGTGCTGGGTAGCTGGATGTTAACAGCGCGTAGCGTTGCGCAGTTGGAGGTGAGCCTCCAGCAGTGCTGGATGTGGGGAGAGAGATGGCGGAGTTTTGAAATTTCTAAAACTGGATGTCATGAACTGCTATATACATTTTGACTTTTGAACACTATTGAGGTAAATACATTGTTTGTCCTCTATTAAAATCTTTCATTTGCTAACTGTGCCTATCAGTAGTTAGTGCCTTCAGTAGTTTGAATCTTTTATTTAGCTGGCAGTAGTGGCGCTCGCTGTATAGCAGTAGTTCGAGTAACGAAGATTTTTGTGAGGTAAGTGATTTGTGAAAGGTATAGGGCCATTCTTTTGTAGGGATTATTGAAAGTCAGATTGCGTTGCACAAAAAAATGTTGTGTGTCAGCTTAACCACAGTCCTGTATAATTTTTCTAAGGGGACGTTTCAACGTGTTCCACTGTGGCGCCCTCACTTTAAATGCGGACCAGGAGGCGCGCGCCGCCACAGCTTACAGCGCGATGGTGCATAGACTTCTACGGGTCTTCGACGTCCATGACGTCTGCTGGGATTCAAATTCCACGGCGCGCAGTACCAGATTCTGAGCAGCCGTCTTAATTTGTCTGCAGATGACGCTGTCGTTTATCGACTAATAAAGTCATCAGAAGATCAAAACAAACTGCTAAAAGGTTTAGAAAGGGTATCTGAATGGTATGAAAAGTGGCAGTTGACCCTAAATAACGAAAAGTGTGAGGTCATCCACATGAGTGCTAAAAGGAACTCGTTAACCTTCGGTTACACGATTAATCAGTCTAACCTTTTTTAACTAAATACCTTGGTATTACAATTACGAACGACATAAATTGGAAGTAACACATAGAAAATTCTGTGAGAATGGCTAACCAAAGACTGCATTTTATTGGCAAGACACTTAGAAAATGTGACAGACCTACTAAGGAGATTGCCTACACTAGGCTTGTCCGACCTCTTTTACAATACGGCTGCGCGGTGTGGGTTTCTTACCAGATAGGAGTGCCGGCGTACATCGAAAAAGTTGAAAGAAAGGCAGCACGTTTTGTATTATAGCGAAATATAGGAGAGTGTGTCACTGAAATGATACAGGATTTGGGCTGAACATCATTAAAGGAAAGGCGTTTTTCGCTCCAACGGAATCTTCTCACGATATTCCAATCACCAACTTTCTCCTCCGAATGCGAAAACATTTTGTTGACACTGACCTTCATAGAGAGGAACGATCACCACGATAAAATAAGGGAAATCAGAGCTCGTACGGAAAAATATAGGTGTTCATTCTTTCTGTGAGCAATACGAGATTGGAATAATAGAGAATTGTGAAGGTGGTTCGATGAACCCTCTGCCAGGCACTTAAATGTGATTTGCAGAGTATCCATGTAGATGTAGATGTTGAAAAACATTGCAGATGGAAAATGAATAGATTGTTCTTGTCTTTGAGCGAAATAGACCAGTTGAAGCGTTATCATGAGCCTGCAGTAAGAATAAATGTGGAATCTGGAGAACGTCAGGAAATATTACTGGATAACTAAGCTTCACATTCTTTTCCTAAACAAGCCCGCGTCATGAATTGTACCCAGAGCGAGAGGCCCTGTTGCGCCAGAAACAGGTGAGTAATGCTGTAGGCTAGAAATATAGCCATATTTCGTGCCTGCCAGTTTAGAGGTATCTTTCAGAGGCCAAATTGCTTACTAGGTCTTTACGCTGCCTGAAAGAACCAGTTGTATACCTAAAACCTGACGGTTGGCTACCATAAGGAAGAATGAGTCATCTCGCTACATTCGGTGAGCGGAGCGCTTCTTCAGTCACATTGTCATGTTGTTACTCTCCTCTCCAGAGCCTGTACACAGGACGTCCCGTAGTACTCTACCTTGTTTTTGATTAAAATTTTTCATTATTAATATAATCTACATTAATCTACAGAATCATTGTTTGGCTAGAAGTAGAAAATTCTGAGACGATGAAAACTCTCACATGTTTATTGTTCTTATACTGCTGAACACTGGTTTTGGCAAAATATGTCCTTCATAATTGGTCAGTTAGTAAAAGTGGTGGTGAATCACTAGACAAGACAGTGAGTTATACAGTGGAGCTTTAGTTAAAATAAGATTTCCTTTTACATTTAATTTATAAAATTTGGTTTAATATTGCATATTTCTCAGTTAATTTTCTGATACAAAATAAATGTGATGTTTACTGTCTAACTTATGACAAGAGCATAGGAAAGAAATGAGGAATCACTGTGCCTAATCAGAAAAATCCACGATTACAATTCGTTTTGTCGAATAAATTTCTATGATCACAAAATTTTTGCTCATTACACCTTCTTGAGATCTGCACCGAAACGTGGGAAAACCCAGTACAACTAGTGGATAGTCTACATCTTAAACCAATAAAATATGCCACCATGAAAAGTATTACCTTCATACATGTGGAAAACATGTGCTTAAAATGTGACAAGGCATACCTGTTGTAGAACGTGTCCTAATATTTGGTTCAATCACATAATTGTGACCCCCCTTCCTGAATAACCACCTTTTGCAGCGTGAACGTGCAGGGAGAGCGCCAATGAGTTTCTGTGGAAGATATCGACAAGGATGTAAAGCCATGCCAAGTCCAGTGCTGTGGCCAGCTGCGCTAGGATCCACGATTGAGGGCCGGCCACTGGTGGCCGTGTGGTTCTAGACGCTTCAGTCTGGAGCCGCGTGAACGCTACGCTCACAGATTCGAATCCTGCCTCGGGCATGGATGTGAGTGATGTCCTTAGGTTAGTTAGGTTTAAGTAGTTCTAAGTTCTAGGGGACTGATGACCTCAGATGTTAAGTCCCATAGTGCTCAGAGCCATTTGAACCACGACTGAGGATCCATGGCACGAACACCCTGATCGAGATGTTCCCACAGATTCCCAGTTGCGCTTAAATCTGGGAGGCATGGTGTCTAGTGGAGCACAGTAAACTCATACTGATAATGCCCGTATCAAGCACGTACACTGCAAGCTGTGTGACATGTTGCTTTGTCCTGCTACTATATGCCATCTTGCCGAGGAAAAACAAATTACATGTAAAGGTGGACATCGTTCCCAGGGATAGATGCATACTTGTGTTGACCTATGGTGTCTTCCAGGATAACGAGATCACTTAGGGAATGCCACAAAAACAATATGGAGACTATAACACTCCCTCCTCAGGCCTGGACCCTTCCGACGATTGTTGCTGGGCCTCACATGCACACGGCCATCCGCCCGATGGAGCATAAAACGTGATTAATCTGAAAAGGCCACATGTCGCCATTCGGCCGAATTCCAGTTTCGGTGTTGGCGAGCAAATTCCAGCCTTCATAGCTGATGAACAGTAGTCAGCATGGGTGCATGGACTAGGTGCCTCTTGCGGAGGTCCATACAGAGAAACGAACGTTAAACAGTTTACAAACTTAGCCACTTCGGAAATGCTTCCACCCTTGGCCCGCAAGTTAATGATAATGCCCGTTCGAAAGTTAGATATATCGCTCCGCCGGCCGCGTTTGCCGAGCGGTTCTACGCGCTTCAGTCCGGAACCGCGCGACTGCTACGGTCGCAGGTTCGAATCCTGCCTCGAGCATGGATGTGTATGATGTCCTTAGGTTAATTCGGTTTAAGTAGTTCTATGTTCTAGGGGACTGATGACCTCAGATGTTAAGTCCCATAGTGCTCAGCCAAATCGATCCGTTCCCGCATTACAGTGACTGCACTATTTTCCACATCCCCGACACGCTTTATATACCCTCTATTGCTTTTACAATTTGCACGAGATCTTTCAGAATGTCCTACTTCTAGGGTTACTGGTCCTGAGAACCTCTAATTTGGTACCGTTTCATTATCTGAACTGACTTATACAGTCAATAATAATTTTCACCCTGACCAAAATTGATACAAAAATGAATAATTCAAAAACTTCTACTCCAACCATAACATGGAACTATTTTCATGAATATGATGTATAATTAAACCCTCATACCAAATTAGGTATTTGTGGCTTTAGTCAATAGTGAAACTCAGTTCCAATCAGGCCTTGATAAACTGCTAATCAGTAGCTAAGTATTGCTCACTAGAGCATGAAATTCAACTCTTAGGCTATTTTTAGACATTCTGGATAGTTAATCACATAACGCAGTTTCAATAACTGAAATATTTTTCAGAACAGTAGGATCACCACTGGGCTATGGAGGCCACACAACCCATATTAATGGCCAAATAGACCTCGTATCTCCACAATAGTGAAAAACCTGGTGGAGGTAAAACCATTTCATTCCGCTAAAGGTGAAATTACCTGGCAGTGCACATACATTGTTACCTGTAGGGCTATGTAAAGAAAAGAAATACAGCACTTTGCTTTGATTGGGAACGCAGGCAGTCAGTGGCTTTTGCAATCGTCACCTGCTGTGCTTGTGTTTTTTTTTATTTTTCCTCGGCTTCATTTTTCTACAGCTCTTGAGATACCCTGAAAGATTATTGACCGGTATTTACGTATTATTTCTGAACTTATTAATCTAGTAAACACATTGTTAGAGCTGTCGATGGTTACCCACACCAGGTGCATAACTGAATATATGGAAGATAAAAAGATGTTACTGATGCAAAAGTTCACATTCATTCCTAGCAAGGCACATATTTAGACTGCGCAAAAAAGTGAACAAGAAACTCTGTGTAGTAATGGATAAGGATGCGCAATCAACAAACTGTATCTGTGCCAATACTTCAGTCGGCATCGATATTACGGTGTAGTGAGTGCAGAAAATCTGTTAATCCAGTAATAGGTTTAGTGGTGAGGAAGTTTGCAGTCTGGTTGTACGAAAGTAAACACCTGTTATCAGTGTTGTTAATACATTGTTACGACAATAATAAGTTAAAAAGTTAGAAATTAATACCAATGCGTAATCTTTTAAGATATCTCAGCAGCGAATCAGAAGCGAAGAAGAAAATATAGGCTCACAATTATTTAACTATATAAAAAAGGTAAATTAGTTACAAACTACGGCTTGCATACCCTTTATTCAACATGTAAAAGTCGCTACATGTATTCGGATGTAGGTTATGACATGTTCGATAAGACGACCATCATTAGCGACAATGTGGCACAGGCGGATAGCGAAATTCTGCATGACCCGCTGAAGTGTCGGAACATCGATGCTGTCGATGACCTCCTGAATGGCGGTTTTCAGCTGTGCATTGGCTTTGGGGTTATTGCTACACACCTTGGCTTTAATATAGCCCCACAAAAAAGGGTCGCATTTGTGCAGATCCGGAGAACATGGCGGCCAATCGAGGCCCATGCCAATGGCCTCTTGGTACCCCAGACCCAGAATGCGGTCCTCCAAAGAGCTGCTCCACGACATCAATTACTCTCCTGATTCGTTTGGGTCGACCTCCGTCTTGCATGAATCATATATTGTTGAAATCAGGGCCACCTTGGTAAATAGGGATGAAATCATCTTCCAAAACCTTCATGTACCGTTCGCTAATCACTGTGCCATCAAGGAATATCGTATCGATTATTCCATGTCAGGACATTGTACACGACAAAGGGGCAGTTGACGGTGAAGAGAATTCTCGATCGCGAAATGCGGATTCTCAGTCTCTCAAATTCTCCAATTTTTTTATTGACAAATCCATCAAAATGAAAGTGGGCTCCGTCGCAAAACCAAACCATAATGCATCATGCCCCGCAGCCAATAGTGCAGTTTGAACGTCCCAACAGAAGCCGTTCAGAAGTTATGACGATTTTATTTCATATAATTCAATAATTGTCACCCTGTATTTCAAAAAGCATGAGCATTACTTTCATTTCGTGAAGTTCGATATTTCAAGTTTGTCTGCCTTTGCTCCTATACATTTGCTATATTTCTTTTCTTAGAAGTTATGCTGATCAGCCAGAACATTACGACCATCACCGAACAGCCGTTATAACCACCTTTGTCAGAGATCACAGTCGCGACACATCGCGGTATGGAAAAGCAATGAGGCCTTAGTAGTTTCACCACATCATATGCACATCCAAATCACCTAATTCCCGCAAATTACAGGGAAAAGGGAGATGAGCTCTGACTTCACTTTCAATCACTTTCGCAGATGTGTTCGATCGGCTTCACATCTGGCGAGTTAGAGGACCAGCACATGAATTGGGACTCGCTACTGTGTTCCTCGAACGACTCCATCACACTCCTGGCCTTATGACATGGGGCTGCATTACAATGTTGAAAAATATTACTGGCGTTGGGAAACAGGATCGTCATGAAGGGGTATACGCGGTCTGCAACCAGTGTACGATACTTATTGACCATCATGGTGCCTTGCTCAAACTCCACAGTATCCATGTATACCCCTGTGAATGTTTCCCACAGCGTAATGTAGCCGCCACAAGCTTGTCTCTGTCCCGCAGTAGAAATGTCAAGGAGCTGTTCCCCTGGAAGACGACGGACTCGCATCCTCCCATCTGCATGATGATGAAGATATCGGGATTCATCAGACCATGCAACGCTCTGTCACTGCACCAACGGCCAGTGGGTGGAGGCCCACCATTAGGAGTGTTCGGTGGACTGTGTGTTCAGACACACTTATACTCTGCCCAGCATTAAAGTCCGATATCAGTTCCCCCTCAGTTTGCCACCTGTCCTGTTTTACCAGTCTGCAAGCCTACGACGTCCGACATCTGTAATGGGGGATGGCCACCCAACCCCACAACGTCTGGTCGCAGGTTCGAATCCTGCCTCGGGGATGGATGTGTGTGATGTCCTTAGGTTAGTTAGGTTTAAGTAGTTCTAAGTTCTAGGGAACTTATGACCTCAGAAGTTAAGTCTCATAGTGCTCAGAGCCATTTGAGCCATCAATCACAATGCTGTATTCTTACCATATATAAAAACTAAAGAAAGATGGCATTAGGGGCAAAATTAAAAAATAATCAGCAACCATTAAAAGTGAAACAATCAGTCACAGCACAATAAGTAAGTATGTTGCCAGCCGTATCATAAATTATACAATTATATAACAGTATTTCCACATCATAAACAGTACATGACTGTCTTCACCTGAAATGGAGGAACGTTCAGAAAAGTACTCAAATGATCTGAAATTTTTAACAAAACTACACATGTTTTCACACATATAAAAATAAAATTTCACTTCCTCTTGCAGTACAAACCACGTTTTACACTTTTATGCAAATACAGTGAAAGCAGTCGTTAGTCATCATTAACATAATTTTTCAGGCAGTAGTGACCCAAAGCTAATGTGTTCACTCTTTCTGGACGGCTGCAATGTTTACTGGACCTGTTGTGTAGGAGTACCGTCTGTGCAGTTCACCGTATTCAGTCAGAAGGCTGGCTGATTTCTGTAATAACAATAGTAACGATGAACTTTAAGGGGTGTTCTGTGACGTGTGTCCAGACCATGTGAAGAGAAGAATGACGAACAAAATTAATAAAAAATGAGTGTAGGGTCTTTGACTCGCAATCAAACCGTCATCGGTCATGTGTTCGAACCTAGCCACTCTTTAAATTTCGAATAAAAATAGTCAGCAATCGTGGCCGAAGACTTCCTGCATAATGAGTCACCTTCGCTCTTCCAACGGCCTTGTCAAACAGGTTGGAGGATTGGAAAGAGGGTCAGGGCACTTTTTTTGCCCCTAAAAGAAGGAAGAATCAGCAATCATCAGCGGCATCAAGATGCAGAAGGCAATGAAAACCACTGTATTAAGGACACATAAGATATATCTACTTGACACATGCCTGTAAGGGTCTCTCCATTGGCAAAACATTCTGGATTGCCAAGAGGGAGATGATCTTGAGAAAAAGATGAAGTAACCACCGAAAAAATAATATTCTGCGAATTGGAATGTGGGGTGTCAAAAAATTTAACGTGGTGGATAAGCTCGAAAATCTGAAAAGGGATATTCAAAAGCTCAGTCTAGATACAGTGGTGGGTTAGTGAAGTGAAATGGAAAGAAGGCTAGGATTTCTGGTCAGATGAATATAGCGTAATTTCAACAACAACAGAAAATGATATAACGAGAGTACGAATCGTTATGAATACGGAGGTGGAGCAGAGAGTGATTTAATGTGAATAGTTCAATGACAAGGTCTTTCTCATCAGACTGGACATCTAGAGAACATATAAGATGCTGAACGGGTAATTCAGGGTTGAAGGTAGATGAAAATTTGATAATCATGGTGGATTGGAAAGAAGTTGTAGTGGAACGAACAGAAGTGTTACAGGAGGATATGGGCTTGGTAGTAGGTATCAGACAGGTGAAAGACTGCTCAAGTTCTGCAACAAATTTCAGTTAGTATTAGCAAATACATTGTTCAAAAATCTTAAGAGGAGGAGATACACTTGGTAAGGTCGGAAATAGAAGAAGATTCCATCTGGATTACATCACAGTTATACAGATATTTTGAAATCACATACTCGATTTTAAGGCGTACCCATGAACAAATATAGACTCAGTTCGCAATTTAGTAATGATGAACAGTGGACGGAAGTTTAAGAGAATCGCACGAAAAAATCTGAGCGGGGGGGAAGTGGGATACTGAAGTACGGAAGAATAGTGAGACGTGTTTGAAATTCTCTAAATATGTGGTTACTGTGATCGGGAATACCACTATAGGCAGTTCAGTTGAAAAGGAGTGGAAATCTCTAGGAAGAGCAATCACAGATGTTTGGAAGACAAATATAGATACTAGGAAGGTAGCTGCGAAGATATTTTGGGTAATATGAAATGCTTCAATTGATCGACGAAATAAAGAAGTACAAAGATGACCAGGCAAACAAAGAAATACAACAATATAAATCGCTCATGAATGAAATAGGTAGGAAGTGCAGAGAAGCCAAGGCGAAACGGCTGTGGGAAATATGTGAGGAAATCGAAAAAGAAATTATCCTTAGAAGGACTGACTCAGCATATAAAAAAGTCAAAATAACCTTCGGTGGCATTAAAAGGAAAGGCGGCAACACTAAGAGCGCAATGGGAATTACATTGTTAAACGCAATGGAGAGATCAGGTAGCAGGAATAAGAGCCTTCATGGCGTCTTTCACGAAGAGGTATCCTCTGATACGTGATAGAACAACTTGGACCCGAAATACAAGTAATTGGGGATCCATTATTAGAGCCAGAATTTAAAAGAGTTGTGGAAGACTTGATATCAAATAAGACAGTAGGGGTAGGCCACATTCCAATAACGATAGAATCATTAGGGGAAGTGACAACCAAACGATTAGTCAAGCTGTTGAGTGGAATCCTTCGGATTGGCGACATACAATTAGACTTGTGGAAAAACATCATCCCCACAATTCCGAAGACAGCAAGAGATGATAAGTGCGAGAACTATCACACAATCAGCATAACATCTCAAGTATCTAAGTTGCTGAAAAGAATAATATCCAACAGAGTAGGAAATAAAAGCTAAGATCCTTTAGATGGCGATCAGTTTGGCTTTATGAAAGGTAACGGAACTGGAGAGAGACTCCTGACGTTGAGGCTGATTATGGATTCCAGACTGAAAGGAAATCAAGTCACGTTCATACGAACTGTCAACGCGGAAAAAGTGTTCAACAATGTAAAATACCGCACAATGTTAGAAATTCTGCGAAAAATTTGAGTAAGCTCTGTTAGTAGGCTCTTTAGATTTTTATGTTGGTAACACCACGTAGCGCTCTGTATGAAAATCACGGACTGTGCTGCGTGCAGTCTTTGGCTGGTTGGCATTGTTGAAACATTCGCTATTGTAGTGTTGGGCAACTGAATGTGAACAGCGCATAGCGTTGCGCAGTTGGAGGTGAGCCGCCAGGAGTGGTGGATGTGGGGAAAGAGATGGCAGAATTTTAAGAGCGGGCGATCTGGACGTGTGTCCGCCAGAAATAGCAAATTTGTAATACTGGATATCATGAACTGATATACATATTATGACTTTTGAACACTATTAAGGTATATACATTGCTTGTTCTCTATCAAAATCTTTCATTTGCTAACTATGCATATCAGTAGTTAGTGCCTTCTGTAGTTTGAATCTTTTATTTATCTGGCAGTAGTGGCGCTCGCTGTATTGCAGTATTTCGAGTAACGAAGATTTTTGTGAGGTAAGTGATTCATGAAAGGTATAGATTATTTTTAGTCAGGGCCATTCTTTTGTAGCGATTTTTGAAAGTCACAAAATGCGTTGCGCTAAAAATATTGTGTGTTAGTTTAGTGTTGATCAGAATAAGTAAAGGGAGTAATGTCTGGGTACGTTCGCTTTTGCTCAGCTGTTTGAAAATCAAATAACGTATAGGTTTATCAGCACAGCAATTCATTAATTTTTCTAAGGGGACGTTTCATATATCGACCCTTAGCCGAGGATACCTCAATGGAATTTTCTGATTTTTTCTTGTAGTTTGTTTAATTAGTGTAGCTATTGTTTATTGCTAGCGCGTACTGATAGAGAGAATTTCCTTTGTAGTTTTAGTTTTTCATTGTTGTACAACAAAACAGTTGTGGCATGCATGTAGATGCACTATTTCGCAGCTGCGCTTGCAATTAACGAAATATTATTTTCAGTGCTATGCTAATGTGTTTTCTTGTTTTTGCTCTTCAAATTGTGCTTTCCTTGTTATCGTGTGAAATAAGTGATAATTCTGGCGTGTGAAAAACGTAACACTAGGCTCCAAAGTAAATTGAGAAATGATAGTGACGACTATTGTAGCGTATCAGCACCACAGTGTAATGAATTAACAGACATTCAACGTAGTAATTTGGTAATTGTGTATAGGGAAATGGAACGGGCGGCAAATAATGGTGTAGACAGTGAAACAGTTAGTGAACAGGGAAGCACTATCGATCGATCGGTCGGTAGCAGCTCGCCTCAGGAATCCGAAATGACAGGACACAATCTTGCAAATATTGTAGATTCAGGTTTTGGGTCCTCACCATTTCCTTAAACAAGTCAAGACACATTTTCTGCTTGTCAAAATGTGAATGTTGCCGGTGCAAATGCACTGCCGAAAAGCATAGAGGTAAAGATTCCAGACAATAATACATTATTATTGCAATTAATGCAATAAATGAAACAAAATCAGAGACAAACACAGCAACAGTTAGACACAATGGGACAAAATCTTCAAAAGTTAGACACAATGGAACAACACCAGAGACAAACATAGCAACAGTTAACAAAGTCAAAAACAGTCACAGCAACAAATGGAACAAAATCAGGAAGAAATTAAAGAAACATCTCAACAAACACATGAAGATTTAACAACTGAGTTACGTAACATCGAATTGAAATGTCAAAAAGTCTGTAATGACGTAAAAACATAAATTTTTATCATTTTCAACCTGTTTTTTCGCGGCTTGAAAATGCATTACAGAATCACGAAGCAGCCATAAAAGAACTGCAAACTATTATTCATGAAAATCACGATACCTTGCGGGCTAAAATTGACTAAGTTCCATATACCGATTCGGTTACGCCACTTGGAAAAACTCAGGAAAACTTATATGACATAGTAGATACTCTGAAAATTGGTTCAGAAAGACACATGGAGGAATTTAGTTCATTATCAGAGAAAGTAGTCGAACTTTCGGATCAGCTGAATAATTTATCTATGAAGGTAGATGATACAATGAATGACACACGACCAGTAGTCTTTAAGTACACAGGAGAGTCTGAACAAATTAGAAAATTCAAACAAGATCAGAGTCAAATAAATACACAGTACAAAAGAGAAATCCGAGAAGTACAACATCAGTTGACACAGGTAATACAAGAATTACATATTTCAGAGGACACTCGCGCTGCAATGCGGGAAGAGGGACACAGAAATACGGAACAGCCACAAAATAATAACACAGGGCACTTTGGAAATTATGAAGGAAATTGGCAAAGTACACCGAATTTTGAGATGAAACCGATGAAACGAAGTAACAATGACCGATATACGAATCGCCACCAGCGTGGCTTCATGAATTCTCTCATTGTTTTCCTTCCAACTGGTCATTAGAGCACAGATTAGAATTTATGTGTGGCTATTTAGAGAATGAATCAGCTGTAAGAATGCCATCGGTCATTCACGACTGTCACAGTGAAGGAGAATTTTCTCATGCCTTCCTCTCAGCGTATTGGTCTCAAGCTACACAAGACCGAGTAAAACATAGCATCATAATGATGAAACATTTCGAACAATCTGAATTATCCAGTCTTGTGAAATATTTTGAAGACATGTTGCACAACAGTCAGTACCTGTCAAACCCATACAGCCCCCCAGAACTCATCCGCATTTGCTTAATCAAATTGCTTGAATATTTAGGACATATTATTTTGGCAGGACGTTGCAAAGACGACATTGAAGCTTTTCAGGGACTGTTACAAGAATTGGAAATAGACACTGACAGTCGCAGGACGCGAAAACAGGAAACACAACCATTACAGGTCATATCCGACACAATTCCTCGAAGAAAGAAAGAATATCTGGACACGAAAAGGCTATTCTTACAACGTAAATCGTGACCAAAACAGACACCACCCGTATGACCACCGTTGGCAGAGCAGCAATAATTACAGGGAAAGATCACCTCTTCGCGGTAATAACTATCACAGAGACAATCAGAGAAACAGACAATATGGGAACCAAAATAATTATTATCAAGGGAGACAGAATAACTTCAGACGCAGTGGTCCACCGCGCAGTTACGATTCGGGGAGAAATTCTGCACCATATGACCGACAAAAAAGAAACAATGTAAACTACCGACAAAACGACAGACCTAAATTTCATCAGAACTGGCGGGATTCAAACAGGGCAGGGCCCTCTCGACAAGGTGAATTTGTAGAAGTTAGGTCTCCAAATCCCAATAACGACGGGCACCAAGAAAGACACAATAGCCAATGACTCACACCGCTGGCAGCCACAAAACGTACTTATGACGCTGACGTCGTAGCTGCCGTGGCTAGTAATTACGTAACAATGTAAGCCATTAGAGGCATCTTACTCCAGGAACACGACGTAAAACATAACAACATTACATACCCTGTAATTCACATCACAATAAATGACGTAAAATTTATGACAGTACTTGACTCTGGCATTCCCATTTCAGTAATTAGTGAAACAGTCTTTAGCAAATGCAACAAATCGAAAGATTGCCCCACACTTCCATTACATAAGATTAAACTGCAACGTGCAATCGTTGGAAAAAGTGTAGATGTACGCCAACCAACCAACTTAGAATTCTTTTGTCAAAGCCACAACTTCTCTATGAACTTTCTTATTGTTCCATTATTGTCGACGGAAATTATATTGGGAGTAGACTTTTTGAATGAATACAAAGCAATTTTAAACTTTCACGATGCTGAAATACGTTTAGAGAAAGATGGTAAGTCAATAGCTTTGAAATTTGAAGATTGCCTCTCAAACCATGACGAGGAAATTAATCGGCTTTACCTTCTGTTAAACAACAGTTCGGAATTTTCGACGAAACTTGACACTAACAATAACTCTGCAAGTATTGACACGGATGATATCGACAACGTATTTGATACTAATGAGTTAATTCAGAATAAAATTCAAACAATTGAGAATTGTAATGACACTGATAGGCAGGACCTTTTTGAGATTTTACAAGCACATTTCACAGTTTTTACTCACTAAACAGGACCAATCAAGGGATTTCAATGAAAATTTCGTGTTCGTAAGCATACTAAATTTAGTGTTAGACCATACGTAATTCCGACACTTTCCAGGGACCATGTTAGAAACGAAATAAAGTCTATGCTTGACGAGGGAATTATTTAGCCTGCAGCAAGCTCATACAACAATCCATTACATGTTGTTGAAAAGAAAAATGGATCGATCAGGCTTGTCTTAGATTCGAGACAAATCAATACTGTCATCATTCCTGAAACAGACAGACCGCAAAACGTTGGAAGTACTTCTTCAAAATTTTAATGGTGTAACAGTGTTGCCTTCCATTGATCTCAGATCCAGTTTTTATCAGATTGAACTTCATCCAGAATGTAGAAAATACACAGCTTTTCTTTGTTTCGGCGTTACTATAAATTTCGGAAACTTCCTTTTGGTTTGAACATTTCTTCGGCGGCATTCTTTCGCGGGCTAAATTCCATATTACCTGAGTTATTAAAACGTCACATCACCTTATATGTGGAACATATTATTTCTTCTGAAGCTGGATCCTGAAAAGTTAGAACCAATCAGAGCCACTCCAGTTCCATCCACAAGAAAGAAGTCCGCAGTTTTCTAGATCTCGTAAATTCTTACCGTCGTTTTCTGAATATGCAAATTCTAGTTACACCAAAACTTTGTTCTCTCACTGGAAAAAATACTATTTGGAACAGAGTCGAACAAGCACAGTTGGAATTCAATTCTTTGAAAGAATCGCTACTTAACGCGCCAATATTAGCTCATCCAGATCTGTCACAAGATTTCTGCCTTAGCACGGATTCTTCTAAAGTCGGTCTTGGTGCCCATTTATTTCAATAAGCAATAGAAAATGACGCTACTGTTAAGAAAACCATTGCATTATTCCGTTACTGAATTAGAAGCTTTAGCTATCGTTTGGGCATTTAACAAATTCCGTTTCTTTCTTTCTGGTAAGCACGTCCAAGTATGCAGTAATCATCGTGCATTACAATTTATTATGTCTTCAAAATTAAATCATAACAGGTTAAAACGTTGGACATTGTTTCTGCAAGAATTCCACTTCACAGTAGTCTACGTTCCCGGCAAGGAGAACATTGTTGCGGTCGCACTGTCGCGCGCACCGGCTGGGCTTGAGAAAAGTAACACAGGAGGCTACCTCGAGATAAATTTGAGTATTCTTTACATTCAGAAAGTCGCCTTTGAAAACTTCATCACCACATCTTTAAAGGACAGTGCTCATGAACGAGATAAAGATCCGATTTGGAAAGACATCAAAAGTAAATGGCATGAAAAGACACACACGCAGATTCGGCATTATTATCTGGTTGGAAACAACATACTCTTCAAACGCTGCACTGTTGATGACAGGCTAAGGGTACTTTGCATTCCTGACGATTTTGTTAATAAGCTCATTTGGTATATTCATTTCAGCTATGCACATTTTGGTCCACGAAAATGTTATCATATTCTTCGGACAATTTGTTATTTTAACAGTATGAAAAGAGAATTCGAAGAGTCTTGTCTGTTTGTAAACTTTGTCAAAAGGCTAAACCCTCTACTGTCTCACATCGTACTACCATTCCTTCTAAATTCAAAGAATTTGCTGCTGATGATCTCTTGGGACCCCTTGTCAGATCATCGAATGGATTTTCGTTCTAGTAGCTGTTGAACTTACTTCAAATTTGTTTGTTTCACTCCGTTACGTAAAGCCAATGGGGGGTCTGGATCCAATGCCTTTGTTAAAATTTTCTTACGTGAAGTTGGCCACATTGCTAAAGTCATTTCAGATAACGGACCGCAATTCAGATCTGCTGTTTGCTCACGCATGCTTCGGAATCATAGAATCAAACCTGTTTTTATTTCATTGTACTCATCACATTGCAACCGCTCTGAACGGATTATGAAAGAAATCAATAGGCTTTGCAGACTTTATTGTCACAGAAAGCATCAGTATTTGGACAGATATTTACACTTATTTCAAAACGTGCTGAATGAAATGCCTCATGACTCCACTGCTTTACCACCTATTTTTGTACTGAAGAATGAAGAACCACCGAACAGAAGCAGAGAGCTTGTACCCTTTGCGCATACACGTAAACTTCGACACAAAGACATAATTGATTTGGCTATTAATAATATAAATTCTACTGCAGACAAAAGGAGAAAACTACATGGTAAAGCAAATGCAAAGAAACTATATATTGGTCAGAAGGTTCTCGTTAAAGCTCATTCATTTGTCACATAAGAAAAAACACTTGAGTTACAAATTCTTTCTGGTTTACAATGGACCTTACAGAATCCGACGTATACCACATGATAATTGCGTTGAAGTTGAAACTCTGCGTACTAGGAAGAGTAAAGGTTTACACCATATTTCAAATGTAAAACCGTTTATTGAAAGATAATCTGCTTTTTAACTTAGTCTTTGCCATAAATTTTTTCACTTCACGCAAGTAGTACGCTTTGTCACACTTAGAAACTGTTAACATGCAACAATGTTTTGAAGATAACTATCCACTCTAGAACCTAGGGAACATATTTGGACAGTAATTACGAATGCATCGTTATAGTGAACAAACGACACAGTGTTGTTGTGTGTGGGTACAGTCTTGCTTGTTATTTGCACGATTACGTAACGACTATAAGACTCACATACTTAGAACATTTACCGGTACTGCTAATGGGATTTTAATGCAACATTTTGGTTTACTTGAAAATACATTCTGGATTTAAAGTACTTTCTGAGAGATACCAGATGACACAGTGGTTAGTTTATTTGACAGCTACACGATTATATCACTACGCTACTAATGTGTGACACGATTTACATTGTTGCTTTTGCGGTGTATCTGTTTTATATCTGCACAGTTTTTCTGAATTCTTCTGGAAAGGAAAACATGTTTTAGTAGTAACTTTTGTGGTATAGCTACAATGAAACAGCCTTTTTCGTGGCACAACAATACATTACAGTATAATACTTGCTTGATCACGGTACTGCACGTAATAACTGCGAAACCTCTACGCATAACATTTCACTTTTGTTTATTATGAGGTAAGTAAGTTGACTTCCACAGAACTTTGCTTATGGACGACGATAATTATGGCACTTGGCATATTTTTACCGTTAAGAAATGACAGAGATTATCTTACAACCAGACGCACAGTTTAGCGCTGCAGTACACGTATTTGAGTGATTAATTTTGTACTTAAAACATTTATTGTTAAAGATTTTTGAATCACGAAGATACAAAGAAAGTTTTCGGTGAAACATTTCATTCGATTGCTGTAATCTGTAACATCTGAGAGTATAATTACATTAATCCCTCCCGTAGAAGCCTACTTTGTCTGATATTTACTGAAATGCTTAAGAATTGATGGGAAATATTCTTACATCTGCACACCTGATTATGTCAAGTGTCTTTCTACAAGTGTTGAGAGAATTTCTGCTGACTTATGAAATGCCACATGGCTATTGAATGATGTTTTTATGCTTTGCTTTGTACATGTTGCTTATTTCATTTGATATCTGGTTTCCAGCTGTGTTTCAGCATTGATTCTATGATATAAAATTAAATGCTTTTGCTAATGTGAACACTTTCTGTCAACAGATCTGTTAAATAATAATTTTATGAGCAACATTCTTCAAAAAAGGAGCGCTTGGAAAGGAAAGACCAATAAGAAGGGAGTAATAACAGTAACTGCACACATAATTTTCTTTTCAAGTACTTGGTAATTTTTTTTTATTTTAGAATAAGTTGTTGTAGTGCACCACTTTAATGACATACACATTAAGATGTGAATAGACATTTCCCTTATCTGCTCTGTTGTTTTTAGTGAACTATTTTTTCTGCCTGTGGATTTGTCATGTTTAGACATAAGTTATTGCATTTGCTGCTGCTGTTTGCCAGGCACAGTGGTACTGCATTTCACTTTGTATTACTCTGTTAAGCCAGTTTTACTACTGATTTATTTTTCTTGTTTCTGCACATTGGCTCATATTAGTTGTAATGTTGCATTTGCTTTGCTAATTTAGATATACTGCTGCTTGCTTTGCCAATTTGCATTTCTTTGGTCATTTGCTGTTTGTGTTAATTTGTTGTGTGTTTCTGCATTGCCTCGTCCCTTAGTATACATATCTGAGCTCAGTAGATTTAAGTTAGCTTAAGAGGGTGTAGACTATATAAGAAACTAACTATGAAGAATATGGAAAGAATGCATTGAGAAGTTATATGAAACTGATTTGGGCAAAAATGAGTATTGCACTATGAGAAAAATTTATTTTGAAAAAGGATATGAACAAAATAGTAGAGTTTAAGGACAACAGGTTTACAAAGGTGTTTTTTTTAATTTTTTTTTATTTTTTTTGCAGGAGCAGTTGTTGAAATAAGAGGGAAGATCTATGGAATGAAGTTTTGGGTTTGACTGCAGTACCAGACGTCTCACTGAAAACCAACCCTGTCCTTTCCTTTTGGGTTACTCCGCTATGTGTTTGTGTACCCTTGTGTATTTGTGTTCTTCCTGTCCTTATATGTTTATCTGATAAGAGTTACGCAGAAGAATATTTTTAATAATGTGTTATTTACTTAACAAAAATGTTTAGACATTATTTATTCTGTTCTGTTTTAATGCTCATATGTGAAATTAATGTTTTGAAAACTATTCTCATTATTTTATTTATTTATTTATGTCATAATTCCTGTAACACTGATGTATCTGTTTATTTCTATTTTCTTGTAAAGCCTGTACTACTACAAATGTTACCTGTCCTGTTATGTTCTTTAATGATGTATTTTGTACCTTTGTAGTTGTATTGTTATGTTGTGAATTTATAATTGTATAGTTCTTCAAATTAAGTTTCATTTCACTGCACACCTTTTTGTTGGTCATAGTACACGCAGAATATGCGAGAAAAAAAAGGGACTGTTAGCATTTGCACGTGCGTTGATAATTCAGCAAGGGACTGGTTAATAGCATTGCTGGTCCTAAGGAGAATTCCAAAAACTTTGTGTGTGCACTTGTGGTGGTTTATAGACTTCCTATATTGACCACAAGATTTTTCGATGGTGATTGTGCACCTGCACAGTCGCTACAATTGGATGCTGGCCGTCTCTACAAGGACTGCAGTGGGTTTGCACCTTTGATGACCCACCAATATCATAATTTCTACAAGGACTGCAGTGGGTCTGCACCCATGGTGGCCTGTTACCCTTCTGCATGTCAGGAGTTAGCTCTGCCTTTCTATTGGAAGGACTACACTACTTCTTCAGGACTGCATGGAAATCCACTGTTTCCGTGTGCATTTTCTTTTTCTGCTCAGACTTCGAGAAAAGCACTGCAATTTTACTGTGATGAACGGCCAGGACTGTCTTTATGGACTGTGAGAAAATCTTTGCTTTTGACCAACAGTATATCAGTTAGTGTGTGCATTTGATTTCTTTCTTATTGTAAACATACATTTTTTTGAAATCTGTATTGGCCACTAGCCAAAACAATTTGTAAAGTTTTTTGTGGGGAACATGGGGTTATGTAAGTTAACTGTTTAGGTTTTTATGTTGGTAACGCCACGTAGCGCTCTGTATGAGAATCACTGACTGTTCTACGTGCAGTCTATGGCTGGTTGGCATTGTTGAAATATTCGCTATTGTAGTGTTGGGCAGTTGGATGTGAATAGCGCATAGCGTTGCGCCGTTGGAGGTGAACCGCCAGTAGTGGTGGATGTGGGGAGAGAGATGGCAAAATTTTAAGAGCGGGCGATCTGGACGTGTGTCCGCCAGAAAGAGTAAATTTGTAATACTGGATATCATGAACTGATATACATATTATGACTTTTGAACACTATTAAGGTAAATACATTGCTCGTTCTCTATCAAAATCTTTCATTTGCTAACTATGCCTATCAGTAGTTAGTGCCTTCAGTAGTTTGAATCTTTTATTTATCTGGCAGTAGTGGCGCTCGCAGTATAGCAGTAGTTCGAGTAACGAAGATTTTTGTGGGGTGAGTCATGAAAGGTATAGGTTATTGTTAGTCAGGGCCATTCTTTTGTAGGGATTTTTGAAAGTCAGATTGCGTTGCGTTAAAAATATTGTGTGTCAGTTTAGTGTTGCTCAGGATAAGTAAAGAGAGTAATGTCTGAGTACGTTCGTTTTTGCTGAGCTCTTTGAAAATCAAATAACGTAGAGGTTTATGAGCACAGTGATTCATTCATTTTTCTAAGGGGACGTTTGATAGTAGGGAAAGGTGGATAAAATATAATATGTACAAGAACTAACAGGAAACAGTGAGGCTGGAGGATCAAGAACGAAGTGCTCAGATTAAAATGGCTGACGACAGGCATGAAGTCATTCGCCTTTACTCTTCAAACTACACGCTGAAGAAGCAATGTTCAAGAGTGGGATTAAAATTCGGGGTGAAAGGATATCAGTGACATTATTCATTGATGACATCGCTATCTTCAGAGAAAATGAAGAATTTCAGGATGTATTGAATGGAATGAATAAGTAAGGGGTACAGGATATGGATCGAGAGTGAAATAAAGAAACACGAAAGAAATGAAACGTAGTGAAAATCTTGAAAACAAAACTGATGATCATAAAGTAGACGAAGTTAAACAATTTTGCGACTTTGGAAGCAAAATAATCGGCCACGGACAAAGCAAGGAGAACATAAAAAGCAAACCAGGGCAGTAAAAGAGGACATTCCAGGTCAGAAGAAATCAGCTAGTATCAAACATAGGCCTTAATTTGGGAGACAAATTTCTGAACGTGTGTGACTTGGGCACAGCATTGTATGGTAATGCATCATGGACAATAGGATAACAGTAATATAAGAGAACCGAAGGGTTTGAGATGTAGTGTTACAGATGAATGTCCAATATTAGGTCGACTGATAAGGAATGAAGAGATTCTTCTCAGAATCGGCGAGGAAGGCAAAATATGACAAACACTGACAAGAAGAAGGAACACTATGGTATGACATGTGTTAATACATCAGAGATAAATTCCATGACACTAAAGCGAGCTGTAGAGAGTACAAACTGCTGAGCGAGACAGTGGTTGGACTGAATACAACATATATTACGATACCTAGGGTTATAGTTCTAAGATTACCATAGGCTACTCTACTGATCGTAGACTACGTCAGTTTTCCTAGTAGCCATGGTCAGTTAAGATCATAACCACGTTACCTGTAAGTTATGTGTGTTGCATACTGATCGCGCGTTGCCTCATTTCGATCGCTTTACCGGTGTATACAGTCTCTTACTACACTCATGCTCATAAATTAAGGATAATTGCACAATTTGGTGCCACACAACGTGGCACTACACAAAACTGGCGCTAATAGCATAGACACATAGGAAACATACACAACACAGATCTGTAATTCCATGGTATCGGTGATAAGTTGAGAAAACCGTCCCGAAACACTGGTGCTACAAAACTCCACTGTTTCCTTCGCATGTACCCCGACATCAATATGGGATATGATCACCATGCACTCGTACACAGGCCTCACAACAGGTTGGCATACTCTGGATCAGGTGGTCGAGGAGCTACGGGGGTATAGCCTCCCATTCTTGCACCAGTCCCTGTCGGAGTTCCTGAAGTGTCGTAGGGGTTTGAAGACATGCAGCGATACGTCGACCGAGAGCATCTCAGACGTGCTCGATGGGGTTTAGGTCTGGAGAACAGGCCGGCCACTCCATTCACCTGACATCTTCTGTTTCAAGGTACTTCCCCACGATGGCAGCTCGGTGAGGCCGTGCATTTTCATCCATCAGGAGGAAGGTGGAACCCACTGCACCCCTGAAAAGGCGGACATACTGGTGAAAAATGACGTCCCTATACACCTGACCTGTTACAGTTCCTCTGTCAAAGACATGTAAGGGTGTACGTGCACCAATCATAATCCCACCCTGCAACATCAAACCACGACTTCCTTACAGGTCCCTTTCAAGGACATTAAGGTGTTGGTGTCTGGTTCCTGGCTCACGCCAGATGAAAACCCGGCGAGAATCACTGTTCAAACTATACCTGGACTCGTGCGTGAACATAATCTCAGACCACCGTTCCAGTGACCATGTACTGTGTTCTTGACAACAAACTTTACGGGATATCCTGTGACCGGGAGACAGTGGAATCCACCTTGCAGGTCTCTGGGCCAATAAACCATGTCTGTTCAGTCATCTGAAGACTGTGTGTCTGGAGACAACTGTTCTAGTGGCTGCGGTAAGGTCCCGAGCAAGGCTACCTGCAGTACTCCGTCGGCATGTGTGGGCACTGGTGCTGAGATATCGGTCTCCTTGTGATGTTGTACTCTGTGGACGTCCCGTACTGTAGCGCCTGGACACCTATCCTGTCTGCTGGAATCGTTGCCGTAATCGTGATACCACACTTCGCGGCACACGGAGGACCCGTGCTACGACGTGCTGTGTTTGACTTGACCAGCCTCCAGTCGCCCTAGTATTCTACCCCTCATAACGTCATCAATATGTGTTATTTGAGCCATTTTCAACACAGTCACCATTAGCACATCTGAAAACGTCTGCACACTTACTCGCTGCAACGTACTGTAACATGTACCAACACGCTTCTGCGTATGTGGACTGCTGCCAGCGGCACCGTGCGATGACCACAGGTCAAATGCACCGCATGGTCATACCCCGAGGTGATTTAAACCAGCAAACCGCCCACCAAAGCGTTATTTCACCATGTATCAGCATTATCCTTAATTTATGAGCATGAATGTAGATTCCCCTAGAAACTGGAAACAGTGAACTGTCTAGAAACCAAGTGAGGATATATACAAAGGGACACGTAACCTGTGGAACATTTTCGTTCTACATAGTTATCCTCACGCCTGTTACTTGAAATAAACAGTATCTGTTGCAAGACCTTAATTATCAGTGTTTTATTCTGTTCATTTCTAACTTACAAAAGAGTGATATTGTAGTAAAAAATGGTTCAAATGGCTCTGAGCACTATGCGACTTAACTTCTGAGGTCATCAGTAGCCTAGAACTTAGAACCAATTAAACCTAACTAACATAAGGACATCACACACATCCATGCCCGAGGCAGGATTCGAACCTGCGACCGTAGCAGTCGCTCGGCTCCAGACTGTAGCGCCTAGAACCGCACGGCCACTCCGGCCGGCCGATATTGTAGTAAAAATAGTAAAAACAATAGAGTTATCACATAACTCCAGAAAACGCAAATTCGTCAATAAATGGAAAATTAAAAGAAAGAAAACGCAGAAGGTAAACATATCAAACATCGCTTCACTACCTCGCAGAGCTTATATAAAACATGTTTCTGTTATTCATAATCAACTTTCACATTTATGAGTAATAACGGGGGACTCTCGCTTTTGATCATGATGAAGAACATTATATTGTGCACAAAATAATAACAATAATTGCACAGATTTTTCTGTCTGTAAACTGTACTTGCATCAAAACTAACTGCTTTGAGTAGATAAAAGTGCAGAAATTAAGTGAGCAACAAATTTTTATTATTATAAAATATAATTTATATTTTGAAATGAAATAAAATACACACTGAACTACGTGCAGATCTAATTATGTGTAAAACATAGAAACAGACGAACGAAACACAAAGACAAATCATCGGCTGTCAGTTTCTCTCTCACGCATTCACTTACATTTCTTTCGTTAGCAGTGCTACCAGTACTACCGGTAATCCAACCATTTACTACGTCGTTTATATACTGCACCAAAACTACTGAACAGTAGCCTTGCTGGAGCGCAACTCTGCCTAGTGCGCACGTGCTACCCTGAGATGAAGAGGTTGGAACATGACAGGAATTCATGACAGACCACAACAAACCAGTCAGAAGACTGATGACAGAAAAAACTAAATAAATAAATTAAATAAAAACCTGAACTGTCTTGTGTTCATAACCATAGATTGTGCTGTTTAACTGTAGAAACCTTCATGACACTTGGGTACAAGTGCATAAAGCATGACAGAAAGTGTTTTAATGGAATGAGAAAGACACTGAGCAGAAAAAAAATTATGGAGTATACGTGTGTGTTGCAACCTGTAAACTTGTTTTTACGTTGCAGTAGGCTACTGCAAAATCAACGGTCGCGGACACAGCAACGACACTACTCAACAGTGCTCAGTCTATCACCTGATGAGAAACGCTTATCATCTCTAGCCGAAAATAAGAATTCTTTTCAAACTTAAGAATAATAGTGAGTTTGTTAAAACATTATCAATGAACAGAAGACAAGAGACATAAAGCTAGTGACATCCTGGGAATGTAGCACTGGATCGGATGCCTTGATTGCAAAACCTAATTTTCAAAGGGGCGTTATTTTTAACGAAAATTATGTAGGTATGTAACTAAACAGACTTAATGTATTGTTTGATAAGCTAATAGCAACGGGATGACTATTTCAGACATTTCAGTGACACACCTTATAGACTTTCGTTATGGATGTATACGAAGCAAGTTTACAGCAAAGCATGTAAAACTGTGTTACGAGGATATCAGGCGGTTAGACACTTCAGGATGCCCTGTGAATGACAGATATAACATTCCACTTGTAAATAAAAGGAAGTCTGATTTATTGAAAGTAGAGTGGAATGTTGAATATGTTACTGGATATACCAGTGAAGGAGCAAAAACGTATGCACCCGAGACTGAATCAGGAAGCGTAATGCACAGAGCAAAGGATTGGGATACAGACTTCTGTTAAAGAGGTAACCACTGATGATTACTGGCAATGTTTGTTAAATTCTGATATTGAATCAGCTGTACGTTGTGTTATTCAGGCCCATCACACTTGGGTGTTATGACAGCACATATTTGACTTTTAAAAGCTGAATCCATACAAACCTATCGTAGACTATCGTGACTGATTTAACACGAATTGTAGCCGTTTCAGTGCCGTCGCCTGGGGAACTACAGACAGGTAGTAGGCACGAGCCCCTGCTGTACGGTTTCAGGAAATGGAAATCCAACGTGGATGTGATAAATCAAGCAATGAATATTGTGAATACTTGAGACGATAAGTTTATTATAGGCGTAATGATTGATATATCTTGGGTGTCTGATAGTTGGTGGCGGACTGCACTGTTCAAAAGACTGAACCAGATACTGTCCCAGGTGCCTCCATAACAGCCAACGACATTATTGCAGGGACCGGCAGGTGCACTTAGACAGAAAGAAAATGGCGTAAAACATAACCAAAGGCTGTGTACAGGGCTTTGTTTGTTGTACGATGTTCTGCGCTGTTGATATAGAGTCTTTGCTGACCCAGCTTCAGAGTATAGCAAAACCCCAGAGACCGCGTCGCATACGCAGACGATCTGCTAATTATAGTGTCTGTCAGTGCAAAGGCTAAATGAGAGGAAAATAATACGATAGTTCTTGAAAGTCTAAGTAACCTATGGGTTCAAAACAAACGAGACGATAGCAGCACACAAATAGAATTTTTTTTTAATGACAGGAACGTTATAAAATTGTACCATCAGAATAAATGGCCACTTTGTAAAAACAAAATAATTTTAATTTGCATCGACGAAAAGCAAAACTACCAGAAATCGCCAGCAAGGGAGACATCAAAATCTTAAATAAAGTAGCAACAATTGGCCAAAGGTGTTTTCAGCTGCCACTAAGCGCAATCTTACACGTTATTATGAGCTACAGGTCGAGCGTTTGAGCTCAAAGAGCCAGAAAGGTAGGGACTACACAGGCTTTACCGCGAGCACGTAGAATTGGACTCCTGCGCCGGATAGGAGAGCATGGAATAACACCAACAGAGACGCTCCTGGTGATATTAGGCTTGCTAGCACTAGACCTACCCATAAGAGAGGTGCATAGTATTGGCTCAGAAAGCGCGAATATGATAAGGTAAAGAAGATGTGGGAGGAAGAGGCGTATCGAATAAGGAAATAATGGAATGCAATGATAGAGAATTACAAGAAATCTGAGACAGAGTAAAAAGATGGAAGAGAATATATCATTTCCTTCGTAACATAGAAGAAAGAGCAAGAATGACATACATCCTTCCGACCAAGGGAGCTATACTCCGCCTATCAGGACACAATACACATCCCAGCTACATACTAAAAATACGACAGCACACCGCAGACTCTTGTGTGTATGGAGCAATCGGCAGCCTGGATCACGTAGTCTGGGAATATACCATTAGACAAGATGTTACAGACCAGGACAGGAAGACATGTAGTAACACAACAGTTTACAGTGTAATAAGGAGTGGGGAATTGAGGCACAAGCTGAACTCACTGACAGCTAAAATATCAGCTTAAGAATTGCAAGCCTTCATGGACAAGAGACAAACCGGAAGAGGCTCACAGCCGTCTCCCAAACTCTACATCTTAGGCGGCACAACAGCGCAGCCATTGTGAATCCTGAATAGGACCTCAGTGTGCTGGGACTCTAGCCATCCAGATAAATGAGAATTTCAGCTTGGTTCTTATACCGAGTGTAGCTCATAATTATACATTCCAAGGTTTGTGGTCACCAATGATACGTAGTGTAACAGTAACACGTTTTTCTGGATCTCTCATGAACATATATCTGTGCACGAGATTACCAAATGGTAGTATGAAGCCCTTCTTTAGTTATTATTATCATTCTTTTTATGCAGTTATTCTCGGTAGAATTTTGCCCCTTAAATAGCATAATATTTTGTCACTAGTAACACATTTGAATTTGTGGTAAAATATTATGTGCAATATTCACGACAATTCATGTGCAAAATTCGGTCTGTTCTTTCATACAGATAACAGACTAAAAGAAAACAACAAATAACTAAATAAATAAAGCTCTAGAATATGTAATAGGCTACGTTCAACGATGTTTTTAAATGTGTTTGGTCCGAATTTGTGTATCCTGTGTGCAGTCAATTAAGTGTACATCTAACTTTCTATGGAATGTAACTTACTGATGAGATTGAATTCTGACATTACTAATAGTGTTAGAGATAAAATGCAGGTGTATGTTTGTGTGCACTCATGTAATTTTGGTAAAAACATTCAGCTCGTTCGGATACTTTAACGTGGAGAAGCTTTTTTCTTTTTTTCTAAGTGAATACTCTAAGCTGAATTCTGATTAACTTTTTCATTTTAGGTGAAAAATCTGCTGTGCTGTTACAAGGTGTTTCACTGTAATGAATGATAATTTCTTTTTAAATTTTCCCACAAGTGCCATTTTGGTCTTATTTTAGTATCTGGTAAAAATACACTACCGTGATCGGCTGTTTAATTTTAATGGATAATAAGAAATATTTTTGAAATTTCTTTGACACTGGTATCGTAAATTTTTAAATGATGTGAGTGACTAATTCATTTTTTAATAGATGCTACAAAAATTCACGATCACTATCGTGAAATTTTGAAATTTTCCTGCTACCAACAAAAGGACATCACACACATCCATGCCCGAGGCAGGATTCGAACCTGCGACCGGAGCGGTCGCTCGGCTCCAGACTGTGGCGCCTAGAACAGCACGGCCACTCCGGCCGGCTATTGCACTTCATGATCGAAAGAAGTTGTCACTGAACAAATAAGCGAATGTTAATACAAACTCACTATCATGAATCCTTTGATTACTATAAACGTGCTCTCTTGCATTCCTTGATAAGTGCGGATTTGTTGTCTTCCTGTACTGCTGCCTGCGCTGCATGACCGCATTCCGACCACTACCTATGTATTGGTTTTGTCGCACGGTCCGGCTAGTCTGTATTGAATATTCTAGCGCGCTGGGCGTAACGATTTCATCTGCCGCTCTGGGTTCCACCATCCCCGATACTAGGGTCGCCAGACCTTCAAACTTTAAAAAAAGTTTTCAAAGACCGTTCTTTCCAGCTAAAGTCATGACTGATGACTTACACATGAATAACACATAAACTAAAACAGAGACGTTGGTGATACTAATACTTGTTTTTTAAGGGTCATATCAACGTAAGACACATAATTACCATTGTTTCAACACACCAAAACTGCAAAACGTTACCTTTCGATATTTAAATATAACGCATAAGAGTAAATCCTGATATATTTTATATGCCACTTTTCTTCAGTTGCACTTTGTTGGTGGTATGGCATCTTTTAGCAATTTTGTATCATCCACTACCAATTTATAAAACGCTTCACAAGATAGACTAACATAAATTACTACTACTTGGAGTTCTGTTTCGATTACGTCTATAGAACATGTCTTTGTAAAGTCACTCCGTTTGTTTTTCATAAGTGAAATAAAACTATCTAAACTATCTACACAAAGGTGTTGGTGCCTGGGGCACTAAACAAAAAACTAATGACTTTCAACAAGTGTGGGACATACTGACCTGGTACTGTTGAGAAAAACTAAAGCCAGTGTGATATGGCACAACGTTCCTTGTATACACTTTCTAAGAGATTATCACTAGGTGGTGCAACAAAAAAGTACGGCACAAACAGCAGGACACATTCCTCACATGTAGAGAAGAAAATTACGTTATATGAACATGCGTCTGTAAACGCTTTGTTTCCATGTCACAACACATTTTCTCCAAATAATTAATCATGTGAAATACTCAAGAACAGAACGTTAGAATCATCTGGAACATGCACTCTTGGTGACATCTGCTTACATTGTGCACTGCGAGTGTAGTGTTCTATATGTCCCTGTTGCCATACGACACGGATCATTGCTTGTTTACTGGTAACGCCAACTGTTCCAGCGATCTTTACGACCGTTGCAAGCTCGCGGGCTACTACGTAGAGTTAATCAAAGACTTGGTTCATGTAGTGGTAGTGTTCACAAACGCAGAAATGGCTGATGCCCATTTGATGTATGAATTAGTTGCTGGAAATGGCGCTCTCGCTCAACGTTTGTACTCGGAACGATTCCCAGAACGACGGGGACCCGACAGGAAAACATTTGAAGCCATTGGTTGTCGTCTTAGGGAACGTGGGGCATTTAAGCCTGACACTGCTGACCGGGGTAGGCCTAATAGGACAGGGCACGGCAACGGAAGATTGCAATTCTTCATACAGTTGACGATGACACTGGTGTCAGTTCAGGATGTTGATCACACGACTGTATAGCACGTGTTACACGAGGACCAGTTGTATGTATAGCATTTACAGTGTGTACAGGCATCATCAACAGCCGATTTTCAAGCACGAGTACGCTTCTTCAAATGCTTTATTCAACAAAGTGTCAAGCCTAATTTTAGTACAACGGTGCTGTGCGCAGATGAGGTGTTGTTTCAACAAGATCAGATTGTAGATTTTCACAATCATCAGTATGCATGAACAGACGCCAATCGTCACACAGCTGTTGAAGCAATTGAGCAAAGATTTTCTGTCAATATTTGGCTGGCATTGTTGATGACTCTTTGGTAGAGCCTCAGTTCTTCCACTCAGGCTCAATGGACAAAGTGATCATAATTTTGCAGAACATTTTCTACCTGATATGTTAGCAGAGGTGCCTTTAGTTGCACGCCAAAACAAGTACTCCATTCACAATGGAGCATCTCCTTATTTTAGTGTTAATGTCCATCAGCTTCAAAATGACAGATTCGGTGACAGATGGATAGGTAAATATGGACCAAATGCCTGCCATCCACGCTCTCCGGACCTTAGTCCAATGGACTTCCGTTTGAGGGTCATTTGAAAGGTCTAGTGTTTTGAATCCCAGTACATGATGTTCAGAATCTCCGTGCACATATTATGGAAAGCTGCGAAACCATACCCAGTACTCCAGGGATACATCAGCGCATCTAAGATTCACTACAACGGTGGGCTGAAGCATTTGTCAATGTCTACAGAGGGCTTATTGAACATTTCCTGTGAGAAACAGATGCATGTGGTACGCTGATGCGTCCTTTTCATTTTTTTTTTACGATGATAAATGAAATGGAGGAAATGAGTTGTAACATGGGAACAAAGCGTTCCAGACCCATGTTCATATAACATAATTTCTTCTTTTACCTGTCAGGAATGTGTTCTGTACATTTTTATTATACCTTGTATAACTCTCGATATCAGTGACCTGAGGCATGAAAGATGAAATACTTGTATTGCACTCTTGTAATCTTGAAAACAAACTTCGTTTCGTAGATCAAATGCTTCTGAAGATACATACTTATTATTTCCGGTAACATTAAACCTTACTCCAAAACACTTGAGCATAGAAGTGCAGAAACTGATGATGATAGGGCTCAAACACTACAAAGAACGCCTGGAACAATGCTACTTTCGACTTTTTTGCCAACATTTGCATGTGTAGTAAAACAATGGCCTCTGACCAGAGATAGTCACATTTCATGCTGAAAACTACTATCTTCTCCTTTATGGACCATGTTAGATCCGACTTTTTCACAAATTAAGAAAGGAGGAATTAGTGACTCTGAGTAAAGAAACCGGAGGGACGAAATTAAAGCAAATGAACTGATCAACTGGCAACCCTACAAGTTACAAAATAAATACAGTATTAGTAGTAAGTAGGTACGTTGAGTGCACTTGGCATGTTCTTCATGCATAACATTTTTTTTACGAATTAATTAAAACAATTATATTATAATATACTATATTATAATATATTTATAAATATTTCTGGTATGATGATTTTTATAGGATAATAATTTGTACCAAAACTCTTTAAAAATATGTTGATGTTGTCTTCAGTCCTGAGACTGGTTTGATGCAGCTCTCCATGCTACTCTATCCTGTGCAAGCTTCTTCATCTCCCAGTACTTACTGCAACCTACATCCTTCTGAATCTGCTTAGCGTATTCATCTCTTGGTCTCCCTCTCCGATTTTTACCCTCCACGCTTCCCTCCAATGTTAAGTTTGTGATTCCTTGATGCCTCAGAACATGTCTTAAAAACCGGTCCCTTCTTCTTCTCAAGTTGTGCCACAAATTCCTCTGCTCTCCAATTTTATTCAATACCTCCTCATTAGTTATGTGATCTAACCATCTAATCTTCAGCATTTTTCTGTAGCACCACATTTAGAAAGCTTCTGTTCTCTTCTAGTCCAAACTATTTATCGTCCACGTTTCACTTCCATACATAGCTACACTCCATACAAATACTTTCAGAAATGACTTCCTGACACATCTATACTCGATGTAAACAAATTTCTCTTCTTCAGAAACGTATTCCTTGCCATTGCCAGTCTACAGTTTATATCCTCTTTACTTCGACCATCATCAGTTATTTTGCTCCCCAAATAGCAAAACTCCTTTACTACTTTAAGTGTCTCATTTCCTAATCTAATCCCCTCAGCACCACCCGACTTAATTCGAGTACATTCCATTATCCTCGTTTTGCTCTTGTTGATGTTCGTCTTATATCCTCTGTCCATTCCGTTCAACTCCTCTTCCAAGTCCTCTGCTGTCTCTGACAGAATTACAATGTCATCGGCGAACCTCAATGTTTTTATTTCTTCTCCATGGACTTTAATACCGACTCCGAATTTTTCTTTGTTTCCTTCACTTCTTGCTCAATATACAAATTGAATAACATCGGGGACAGGCTACGACCTGGTCCCACTCCCTTCCCAACCGCTGCTTCCCTTTCATGCCCATCGACTCTTATAACTACCATCTGTTTTCGGTACAAATTGTAAATAGCCTTTCGCTCCCTATATTTTACCCCTACCACCTTCAGAATTTGAAAGGGAGTATTCCAGTCAACATCGTCAAAAACTTTCTCTAAGTCTACAAATGCTAGAAATGTAGGTTTGCCTTTTCTTAATCTATTTCCTAAGATAAGTCGTAGGGTCAGTATTGCCTCACGTGTTCCAACGTTTCTCGGAATCCAAACTGATCTTTGCCGAGGTCGGGTTCTACCAGTTTTTCCATTCGTCTGTAAAGAATACGCGTTAGTATTTTGCAGCCGTGGCTTATTAAACTGATAGTTTGGTAATTTTCACATCTGTCAACACCTGCTTTCTTTGGGATTGGAATTATTATATCCTTCTTGAAGTCTAAAGGTATTTGGCCTCATACATGTTGCTCACCAGATGGTAGAGTTTTGTCAGGACTGGCTCTCCCAAGGCCGTCAGTAGTTCCAATGCAATGTTGTCTACTCACGGGTCCTTGTTTCGACTCAGGACTTTCAGTGCTCTGTCAAACTCTTCACGCAGATCGTATCTCCCATTTCATCTTCTTCTACATCCTCTTCCATTTACATAATATTGTCCTCAAGTACAACGCCCCTGTATAGACCCTCTATATATCCCTTCCACCTTTCTGCTTTCCCTTCTTTGCTTACAACTGGGTTTCAAAAAAAATGGTTAAAAATGGTTCAAATGGCTCTGAGCACTATTGGACTTAACATCTGAGGTCATCAGTCCCCTAGAACTTAGAGCTACTTAAACCTAACTAACCTAAGGACAGCACACACATCCATGCCTGTGGCAGGATTCGAATCTGCGACCGTAGCACTCTCGCGGTTCCGGACTGAAGAGCTTAGAACTGGGTTTCCATCTGAGCTCTAGATATTCATACAAGTGGCTCTCTTTCCTCCAGAGGTCTCTTTAATTTTCCTGTAGGTAGTATCTATCTTACCCCTAGTGAGATAAGCCTCTACATCCTTACATTTGTCCTCTAGCCATCCCTGCTTAGCCATTTTGCACTTCCTGTCGATCTCATTTTTGACACTTTTGTATTCCCTTTTGCCTGCTTCATTTATTGGGTTTTTATATTTTCTCCTTTCATCAATTAAGTTCAATATTTCTTCTGTTACCCAAGGATTCCTACTAGCCCTCGTCTTTTTACCTACTTGATCCTCTGCTGCCATCACTACTTCATTCCTCAGAGCTACCAATTCTTCTTCTACTGTATTTATTTCCCTCATTCCTGTCAATTGGGCCCTTATGCTCTCCCTGAAACTCCGTACAACCTCCGGTTCTTTCAGTTTATCCAGGTCCCATCTCCTTAAATTCCCACCTTTTTGCAGTTTCTTCAGTATTAATCTTCAGTTCATAACCAATAGATTGTGGTCAGAGTCCACATCTGCCCCTGGAAATGTCTTACAATTTAAAACTTGGTTCCTAAATCTCTGTCTTACCATTATATAATCTATCTGATACCTTTTAGTATCTCCAGGATTCTTCCACGTATACAAGCTTCTTTTATGATTCCTGAACCAAGTGTTAGCTATACTTAAGTTATGCTCTGTGCAAAATTCTACCAGACGGCTTCCTCTTTCATTTCTCTCCCCCAATCCATATTTCACCCACTATGTTTCCTTCTCTCCCTTTTCCTACTCTCGAATTCCAGTCACCCATGACTATTAAATTTTCGTCTCCCTTGACTACCTGAATAATTTCTTTTATCTCATCACACATTTCATCAATTTCTTCATCATCTGCTGAGCTAGTTTTCATATAAACTTGTACTCATGCAGTAGGCATGGGCTTCGTGTCTATCTTGGCCACAATTATGCGTTCACTATGCTGTTGGTAGTAGCTTACCCGCACTCCTATTTTTTTATTCATTATTAAACCTGCTCCTGCATTACCCCTAGTTGATTTTGTATTTATAACCCTGTATTCACCTGACCAAAAGTCTTGTTCCTCCTGCCTCCGAACTTCACTAATTCCCACTATATCTAACTTCAACCTATCCATTTCCCTTTTTAAATTTTCTAACCTGCCTGCCCGATTAAGGGATCTGACATTCCACACTCCGATCCGTAGAACGCCAGTTTTCTTTCTCCTGATGACGACGTCCTACTGAGTAGTCCCTGCCCGGAGATCCGAATGGGGGACTATTTTAGCTCCGGAATATTTTACCCAAGAGGACGCCATCATCGTTTTACCATACAGTAAAGCTGGATGCCCTCGGGAAAAATTACGGCTGTAGTTTCCCCTTGCTTTCAGCCATTCGCAGTACCAGCACAGCAAGGCCTTTTTGGTTAGTGTTGCAAGGCCAGATCAGTCAATTATCCATACTGTTGCCCCTGCAACTACTGAAAAGGCTGCTGCCCCTCTTCAGGAACCACACGTTTGTCTGGCCTCTCAACAGATACCCCTCCGTTGTGGTTGCACCCTACGGTACGGCCATCTGTATCGCTGATGCACGCAAGCCTCCCCACCAACGGCAAAGTCCATGGCTCATGGGGTAGTTAAAAATATAATTTAATAAAATATAATTTTAATTTGTAAAAAATTTGCAGTAGAACGATGCCAGTTTGGCTCAGTGTACTTCTGTATATAAAAATCTAAGGCAGTTTTTAAACACACTAGAATTGATGAAAAAACATTCGAGACACAAAAGTATACAAAATAGAGTCTTGGCAGTAACTTGTGCAGGCGGTAGAGCTGCTGAATGCGTATGTTCTCGTATTTTCCAGATGAGCTTAAGCAGTGGACGACGATAGTGAATAAGAATAGTTTTGGCCAGCCGAACCAATTCTACAGCGGTTCAGCTGTGCCCCACAGGGAAAGGAAATAACGTTTACAAATCGTATGTATAGTTGGTATTTGAGGAACGAGCAAAAATGAGACAACTGTTAGTTGTTTCCAGAAAAAGGTGCAGTTGTTGCAGCAATCGAGGAAACTGTGGTTTGATAGTGTGCTGCAACATTCTGGCCGTGTTGAATAGCAATGTATCTCTCTGTCAGTCACGAGCCACTCCAGAGACAGGAGATACTAATCATTTCCCTCCACCTGCCTGTTAAATACATCGATTTTCGTTAATTTCTCAGCCAACTATTAACCGACATTAAAAATTCAAAATTCGACCATAAACCGCGTGCAAATGGCTATTCAGAAAAATAATAATGAATTAAATTAGGTATCAGTAGGTACACAAATTTTCGGTTTAAAAATTTTCAATATGAATTCTGTGTTTTGCATCAAATGTCAGACTCTTCTTCCAGCACATAATTATGTATGAGATTGTGTCATTCGGCATTTTATCGTTGAATATTGCACATAATTTCATCATTGACTTTAGACTTGAAACAATATTTTTACTATGTGTCATGATAATCATACAGGGTGTTTCAAAAATGACCGGTATATTTGAAATGGCAATAGAAACTAAACGAGCAGCGATAGAAATACACCGTTTGTTGCAATATGCTTGGGAGAACAGTACACTTTCAGGCAGACAAACTTTCAAAATTACAGTAGTTACAATTGTCAACAACAGATGGCGCTGCGGCCCTGGAAACTCTATAGTACGGTATTTTCCACATATCCACCATGCGTAGCAATAATATGGCGTAATCTCTGAATGAAATTACCCGAAACCTTTGATAACGTGTCTGGCGGAATGGCTTCACATGCAGATGAGATGTACTGCTTCAGCTGTTCAATTCTTTCGGGATTCTGGCGGCACACCTGGTCTTTCAAGTGTCCCCACAGAACGAAGTCACAGGGGTTCATGTCTGGCGAATAGGGAGGCCAATCCACGCCGCCTCCTGTATGTTTCGGATAGACCAAAGCAATCACAAGATATTCGAAATATTTATTCAGGAAATTAAAGACGTCGGCCGTGCGATGTGGCCGGGCACCATCTTGCATAATCCACGAGGTGTTCGCAGTGTCGTCTAAGGCAGTTTCTACCGCCACAAATTCACGAAGAATGTCCAGATAGCGTGATGCAGTAATCGTTTCGGATCTGAAAAATGGGCCAATGATTCCTTTGGAAGAAATGGCGGCACAGACCAGTACTTTTTGAGGATGCAGGGACGATGGGACTGCAACATGGGGCTTTTCGGTTCCCCATATGCGCCAGTTCTCTTTATTGACGAAGCCGTCCAGGTAAAAAGTCGCTTCGTCACTAAACCAAATGCTGCCCACATGCATATCGCCGTAATCAATCCTGTGCACTATATCGTTAGCGAATGTCTCTCGTGCAGCAATGATAGCGGCGCTGAGGGGTTGCCGGGTTTGAATTTTGTATGGATAGAGGTGTAAACTCTGGCGCATGAGACGATACGTGGACGTTGGCGTCATTTGGACCGCAGCTGCAACACGGCGAACGGAAACCCGTGGCCGCTTTTGGATCACCTGCTGCACTAGCTGCGCGTTGCCCTCTGTGGTTGCGTACACGGTCGCCCTACCTTTCCAGCACGTTCATCCGTCACGTTTCCAGTCCATTGAAATTTTTCAAACAGATCCTTTATTGTATCGCTTTTCTGTCTTTTGGTTACATTAAACCTCCGTTGAAAACTTCGTCTTGTTGCAACAACACTGTGTTCTAGGCGGTGGAATTCCAACACCAGAAAAATCCTCTGTTCTAAGGAATAAACCATGTTGTCCACAGCACAAATGCACGTTGTGAACAGCACACGCTTACAGCCGAAAGACGACGTACAGAATGGCGCACCCATAGGCTGTGTTGTCTTCTATATCTTTCACATCACTTGCAGCGCCATCTGTTGTTGAAAATTGTAACTACTGTAATTTCTAAAGTTTGTCTGCCTGAAAATGTACTGTTGTCCCAAGCATATTGCAACAAACGGTGTATTTCTATCGATGCTCGTTTAGTTTTTATTACCGTTTCAAATATACCAGTCATTTTTTAAACACCCTGTATATATAGAATAACTTGTTATGAAATTATAAGGATTTATATCAACATCCCCTTTCAGTTGTGCAACTCATTTAAAATCGACAAAAGCCTCATAAGCTATCAATAATTATCTGGTGGTTCTAAATTCCACAGTTCTTGAGGAAATACTTCATTTCTTCCGTTTTATAAATATACACTCCTGGAAATGGAAAAAAGAACACATTGACACCGGTGTGTCAGACCCACCATACCTGCTCCGGACACTGCGAGAGGGTTGTACAAGCAATGATCACACGCACGGCACAGCGAACACACCAGGAACCATGGTGTTGGCCGTCGAATGGCGCTAGCTGCGCAGCATTTGTGCACCGCCGCCGTCAGTGTCAGCCAGTTTGCTGTGACATACGGAGCTCCATCGCAGTCTTTAACACTGGTAGCATGCCGCGACAGCGTGAACGTGTACCGTATGTGCAGTTGACGGACTTTGAGCGAGGGCGTATAGTGGGCATGCGGGAGGCCGGGTGGACGTACCGCCGAATTGCTCAACACGTGGGGCTTGCGGTCTCCACAGTACATCGATGTTGTCGCCAGTGGTCGGCGGAAGGTGCACGTGCCCGTCGACCTGGGACCGGACCGCAGCGACGCACGGATGCACGCCAAGACCGTAGGATCCTACGCAGTGCCGTAGGGGACCGCACCGCCACTTCCCAGCAAATTAGGGACACTGTTGCTCCTGGGGTATCGGCGAGGACCATTCGCAACCGTCTCCATGAAGCTGGGCTACGGTCCCGCACACCATTAGGCCGTCTTCCACTCACGCCCCAAAATCGTGCAGCCAGCCTCCAGTGGTGTCGTGACAGGCGTGAATGGAGGGACGAATGGAGACGGGTCGTCTTCAGCGATGAGAGTCGCTTCTGCCTTGGTGCCAATGATGGTCGTATGCGTGTTTGGCGCCTTGAAGGTGAGCGCCACAATCAGGACTGCATACAACTGAGGCACACAGGGCCAACACCCGGCATTATGGTGTGGGGAGCGATCTCCTACACTGGCCGTACACCTCTGGTGATCGTCGAGGGGATACTGAATAGTGCACGGTACATCCAAACCGTCATCGAACCCATCGTTCTACCATTCCTAGACCGGCAAGGGAACTTGCTGTTTCAACAGGACAATGCGCGTCCGCATGTATCCCGTGCCACCCAACGTGCTCTAGAAGGTGTAAGTCAACTACCCTGGCCAGCAAGATGTCCGGATCTGTCCCCCATTGGATGAAGCGTCGTCTCACGGGGTCTGCACGTCCAGCACGAACGCTGGTCCAATTGAGGCGCCAGGTGGAAATGGCATGGCAAGCCGTTCCACAGGACTACATCCAGCATTTCTACGATCGTCTCCATGGGAGAATAGCAGCCTGCATTGCTGCGAAAGGTGGATATACACTGTACTAATGCCGACATTGTGCATGCTCTGTTGTCTGTGTCTATGTGCCTGTGGTTCTGTCATTGTGATCATGTGATGTATCTGACCCCAGGAATGTGTCAATAAAGTTTCCCCTTCCTGGGACAATGAATTCACGGTGCTCTTATTTCAATTTCCAGGAGTGTAGATCATACAGCTTTGTGTGATCATATAGTGATGAATCAGCAGACTGGTAATTTTTTATTAGTTTGAAACACAACAAAAATAGAACAATGCTTATGGAATTCTATTTAGTTGTACCAATTCATGAGATCTACCTCAGAATTCTCCTTTCCAATTAATCCAACTGCCTCAACTGTTTGTAGTTCATAGAAAGATATTGGCATTTTATTATTTTCCAATATATTTTCTCGTTATTCAAGTTCATAATTCCGTGGATATTAAGGAATAAGTACGTGAATTTCTGTATGTTCTACTACAAATTTACCTTCTTTTGGAAGTGAATCTTTTACTTCAGCAACACCATTACTGTTGTCAGCATCTACACCAAAAGAGCTCCAAGTAAAAATTACAGTAAGAGCTCTTTCGAATAAAATTTGTTTATAGGCCTTAAAGGAACCACGATGCATGCTCATTGGGCAAAGCACTTCATATTTCTTACTTTTTACTTTATCATCATTAAGCATACATGCTTCCACATTTATTTTATCATTAAGAGATTAAGTCAAATACGACAAAACTGACGATTAGGTGAAAGGATGCTCTGTTCAAGATTTCCTTTCTTTATGGTTATAACATCAAATAGCTTTGTCACATAGTTATCAATAAACTTTTTACTACTTTTCCCATCACAAATTGGATAATCTGCACCATCAGCACCAGTAATACTGAAGCTCATGTATGCTGAGCACAATTAGTATGAAGCCATCCATCTCCTACCTTAATGTTAATTTCTGTATCCTTGTTAGGCATACATAAATCATTTTTTGGTTTCTCATTCACATGGACCGAGTAGAATTGATAGCTCTCTGTTTCATTCGTTATTTATTAAAAATAAAAAACATTAAGCCACTCCTAAAATAAATGTTACAGTAGCTCGATTTAAGTCAATCAAATTATCATTTTCATCAGTTACAGTTATTTCTAATTCCTATATACTATCAAAAATAATAAAATATACACGATAATGTGGTTCATTAATTATTGGTCCACCAAATTCGGCCTTAGCCGTGAGGAATCAATATTGGTTTCTTGACGAAAAGAATCGATATACTTCACATACATTCCATCCGCTAGATTAAAATTTCTATTGGTTAATTCGAATGGAATAAATTTAGGAACATCATGAAGAACAGTTTTTTATCATCTTGAATAACCGGGTTACTAAATCCAAGCACACTACTAATACTGTCTTTCATACACATATGTAATTTAACATCACCCTCAATAATAATTCTACTAAAAATTTTATCTGCTTTAATGTGGATATTTCGCTTTCTTAATAAATAAATGTTTCCAAACCTTACATACTATATAGGCCAACAGGAATTTCTATCTTTTCTCTATCACAATATAATTTACTATTTTTTGTGTAATATTTGGGGTTAGAAATGTTATGTAAGAATCATTTAGTGCAATGTTGCTGTGACTTTCTCATGTAAGATCAGTCTATCTTTCTTTGAGAACAGATGACTTAGCACTCAACTGAAACAGGTCACTTATGTAACAATAATAAAATTTTATTTAATTAAAGGAAAACAGGTTGGTCACCAAAGATAACAATTCTAGAGAAGAAATCAAAAAATATACACAGTAAGCTTTTACCTAATTCTATTTAATGTCCTATAATAGGTCCAAGTGGTTGTGGAGGAACAACAATAATGATTTACAATTACATTATAGCTCCTACATGGTTGGACTGGAATAATTCACTTGTATGTCTGTTTAAAAGTTTACACAAGAATTTATAAAAATGATATAAATTTGAAGATGGAAATACTGAGAAGATTGCCACATTTGTTGAAAACTACGATGAAATGGTACCACTTTATCGATGCCATGCTAATTCACTTGTAGTATTCGATGATTTAATTTGTAGAAATCGAGATGTAGTTTGAGAATATTTTACTAGAGGCAGACATAAAGGGTAAGATTATTTTTATTTAGCTCAGACATATTAAAAAATACCAAAACGATTAGTAAGAGACAATCTAAACTTTTTAAACATTTTAGACAAGATGATACAAGTATAAATCATATCTACCATGAGTTCTTTTAAAATTGATAATGTATATCTCTTAGACCAAGATGATGATAGTTTATATCAACACAAAAGCGAATTTAAAGAAGCCCTTGACGATATAGAAAAATATGAAAAATTGAAATAGTTCACTCTAAGTGTTGTAAACATTATACAAATTGTTCATTGTCTAGTGATGAAGGTACCTGTGGACCAGATACTTTTGGTTGCTATTTTAATGGTATGTGTAAAATCGGAATGTATTAACTTATTAGCTGGGTAGCTAAGAAATTTTCACTGTACAGCAGAGTGTGAGCTGATGTGGAACTTCTTGGTAGATTAAAACTGTGTATCGAACCGAGACTCAGACTCAGGTCCTTTGCCTTTCGCGTGTAAGTGTCAGCAAGTTGGCTAAGATGGTAGAGCACTTGCCCAAGAAAAGTAAAGATCTCGAGTTCGAATCTCCGTCCAGCACACAGTTTTAATCTGCCATAAACTTTAATATCAGCCCACACTCCGCTGCAGAGTGAATATTTCAATCCAGAATCATCCCCCAGGCTTTGCTAACCCATGTCTCTACAGTTTCCTTTCTTCTAGGGGTGCTGGCTCTGCAAGGTCTGAACGAGAGCTTCTACGAAGTTTGGAAGGTAGGAGAGAAGATATCTGCGGAATTAGAGAGTGATAAAGAGTCATGACTCATGTTTGGGTAGCTCAGATGTTAGAACACTTGCCCATGGAAAGCCAAGATCCGGAGTTCGAGTCTCGGTCGGGCACACTGTTTCAATCTGCCAGGAAGTTTCAAGTTCCATTGATTTTTTTACGCTTGCTAATCATTTTAGAAATATGACCCAGAGGTTGCAAAAAAAATATACAAAATAGACGAAAATTGAATACTGAAAGAAGGTTTCAAGTTTTGAAAAGGAAAAAAAGCAACCAAGAACCGAATATGAATATATAAAGATGAATATCAACCGGTTACTGATGCAATCGAATATGTTAAAGAAGGGATTGAAGGATTAGGTGATATTGCGCTTAAAGCTATTGAAGAAAATAGAGGAGGTGAAAAACAAATTGTTCTTTATGCTCATCATCATCATCATCATCAAAAAGACTTGGAGATATGCCAGAAATTAAACGATATTCCTCAACGCCACTATAAACTAACTGAAACATAAATAAAAGATTTATTGACAAAATTTGATTAAAAGTTTTCAAGATAGAGAAAACGTAGCTCAAACTCAGGCAGAAATAAATGAAAGTGAAAGAATGATAACATATATTAACCACAGTGAAGATAAAACTTTTTGATTGAAACCTGTTGGTTGTTCAAAGCATAGACCTGGCAGAAAAATACCTAAGACGTAGTATAGGTAAAGGGAACATTTTGGAGACTTTGACAGGTTAAGCCACAACATTTGGAAGCAGCAGCAGTCGAAAAATGAGGCCAATTATCAGCCGAGTTTGAGCAGTAGCAGTCAGCACTTCGACAGCAATGCTTCCAAGAAGAACAATGACCAGCGCAGTTCACACATAAGCAGTCAATGCCCCAGGAACTGGAAGCATACTAAACTTAAGTGGATGACGTATCTGGCGAGGTGGATGTGGACAAAGGGACAATACCCGACCCCGCCGGCATAGAGGTAAAACGAGGAAAGCCCGCACGTGTGTCGATATGGGTCACATTTCTGCCCAACATAAGAAGCACAGATCACCGACCAAAGACTCAGACGCTGCCCTAGAAACCTCTCGACATTGGCGAAAACACCGAACGAATACCTCCTACGAACGGGCATGAGGGGCTCCTTTGAGGGTAGAAAGAAGAGACTAAGAAACGTCATCTCGAAAGACGAATTAATGGTTAGTCAGTGGAGGTCATTTATGGCTGCAACGACTTAGCGGCGACGCTGCTCGACAAACGATGCTGTTACCGCGCCAATAGGTCAACGCGGAAGATGCCATCCCATATATTACCAGAAAGATGTTCATGTGGTACTTACCTAGGTGACTGGTTTGGACGAAGGGCCTGCACTCTCAACAAATGGGTGACCTGTGTTGATGAACTCTGACTGAAGACGCTGAACCTTAGGATCGCTGGTTCGATACCATAACGGAGTACGCTGCTCTACGCCATATCTGCTTGTTAATAACGCAACGAGTGAATTCACAAGGAGAAGACCATGCCGCCGCTGGAAGAATAAGCCGCCTGGCGTTCCCTTGCAACATGAACCATTGCTGTATCAGCGGTCACTGGAATCTGTACACTACAACTCCATACCACTGCCATGAGGAAGTCAGCAACTTAAAGCACAATGTATTACTCTGTTTGTTTAAACGGTCTTATGTGCAATAAATGACTGATAGTGGAACCACCAATGTTTCACTCACACCTCACCTACTGAGCCAAGGGAAGAACTAATTCCATTGCCCACAAAGTGTCGCTTTCCCTCCCGCCATCCCTGACAACATAACGACCTTTGCTTCCCTCTGTCACTGACGCTCAATATCTAGTGTCATAAAACCGCAACCCACTACAATTTATGAAATTATGCAGCTATATTATGTCATAGAAACACATTATATTTTGAGAAGGGTCCAAACAAAATAAAACAAAATTAAGTAGGGGTTTTAAATATAATTCTTTGATAAAAAATTGTTGATGACTACTTCCCAAATTTTAGAGATTACAATGAAATACGGATTCTACAGAAGCAGATGAGAAACCAGGTGATGGTTTGGTTAAAAAAATTATAGAAAAACTAACGGAATATTTCTGGATGAGTGCTGTTAGAGATTTAATCTACAGATTGGTAGTTATAAATGGAGGGGAATTATCTGGAAACAAAAATTAACATAATGAAAAAAGTGGGAAGCACACACATATTAAGAAATAAATTTAGTGACTTTACTATCAACAGTCCAAAAAGAATCCCATATATGATTAGATTTTTGAATAGCTTGCCACACACATTTTGGAAAAGTAAAAAGCATGGGAAACTGGGCTTCAAATAATTTAACAATACCAGAATGTGCATATTAAATAGTGAATGTAGATAAAGCTCATCAAGCTGGTTCACAGTGGATATGTTACAATAATAAAGACAAAAAAATGTGTTTCATTCATTTTGAGGACATAGTCCTAAAGAAGTAGTAAAATACCCTGGTTCAAGTGAATTGGGCTGTAACAGACAACGAATGTAAAACTTTAATGAAGTAATTTGTGGCCATTTGTGTTTATTTGTTTTAAACTGATGTCAGGTAAACATATGTTTAATAAAATTTTTAATTTAGTAAAGAGACATTTCTCGAAATAAGGTAAATCAGCAGAGCAATGAATATATAAAGTAAAATATCAAAATAAAAGTGAGGAATTAGTATCTTCAGAATCAAAAATAGAAAAAATTCTTAATGAATTAGTTAACATTGATCCAAAAATACGTAACTTAATTAATACGTTCGCTGCGGCCGACTCTTATAAGCGTTTCCGTGAGTAACAAGCCAGTGCGGATAAAGTTTATAAGCGGTGCGTTCGCAAGCTGAAAACCCAGTTTAGTTTGTTCGGCTGTACACTCGTGTTAGTACAGGCAATCAACAAAATATGATGTAATGTTTTCCTGTCTGCAGTTGTATGTTTTCGTCTTTAGTCGTCTGTGTTGTGCACTGTTTGTAATAGCGATGAATCAACCGGTACCGGGGCCTTCTAAACCGAAAAAGAGTAGGAAGAGTGAACAATATACTGACCATGAGTTACTAAGTGTGTTATAAAATTGGTTGAGTTCATGGGGGACGAACCAGAGAAATGTGGCTGGAATTTGGAGACTGCAGAAACATACCGTAGTGATAACTGTGTAAGCAGAACTGTTGAATATGTTTCGCTACAGTTCGGAATCGGACGATATCGACAATGATGAAGAGGAAATCACCGACGATAAATAATCCGCTGTCGCAGAAGTAAGCAAACGAGATGCGCCTGGGGATGAAAAAGAACATGGGATGCAGTATCATCCGTTTACAAAAGCAGAATGTTGGCAGATAAATCTGGCTGGCAATAAACCAATGGGTTACTTTACGCTACTGGTTACAGATGACATACTGCACCTCGTAGTTGATGAAACGAACGGTAACGCACGCAATATATCTGCGAGTGGAAATACGAAATAGGGCTCTAGGATTAGTAATTGGAAACCTGTAAGTATAGGAGAAATACTACTCTTCCTGGGTATTTCATTACGTATGGGTAATGTCAAACATGCCCAATTACAAGGCTACTGAAAGAAAGACCCGCTGTTCGAAAATAGAGGAATAGCGATGAGTTTGAGGATAGATAGATATTTGATCATCTTACGCTCACTGCATTTTGCGAAAAATCCAGTCAGGAGACCCGAAACCAGATAATCGACTCTATAAGGGAGGCCCTATGTTGAATTATTTTAACAACAGGATGTGTAAGGTGTATTATCCAAGTAGGGATTTACCTTTAGATGAATGAATGATTTTTCGGAGGGGGCGATTGTCATTTAGACAATATATAAAGAACGAAAGGAATAAATATGGCATCCAATTGTACATGCTAAATAATCCAGACGGTTTCGTAAATAAATGCCCTGCGTCCACGAGGATGAGTAGTGTTATGGGAGAAAAGGGCATGCTAAACAGATAGAGGAAAAATAGCTGCATGTTGGCCATCACGTTTACATGGACAATTTTTACAACAGCTTTGCTTTAGCTGAAACACTGTTGAACGCAAAAACAAATTCACCGGGACACTACGGGTAAATAGGAGAAATACCCCTAAAGACGTGGTATGTGCAAAACTGGGGAAAGGAGACACTATTGCACAATATTTGGTAGGCGTAATGATTGGCAAATGGAAGGATAGACAAGACGTTTCACATATTTCCATTGAATATCCGAATAGAATGGGACGTGTGCCAAATGCACACTAGCAGATATTCTCAAAACCACTGCCAATTATGAAATATAATAGAGACCGATAGGCAGAACCAGATGTTGTATTATTTATGTGAAAGAAAGACGATCCGCTGGCCAAAGAAATTACTCTTCCTTGTAGTTGACATGCTAAAGTTCAATTTGCATTATCTATATAATAAATACTCAGGGCATAAAATAATGGTGTATGATTACAGAAGACAAATAATAAAGGGAGTACTTCCTCCAATGGACGTTACAGAAGATGTGCGTAACAAATATCGTAAAGACACACACATTGTGCAAAAGCTGGACGCAACTGAAGGGAAGAAGTAAGTTATGAGGAAGCGATGCGCAGTGTGTGAGGAACGGGGCAAACGTCCACCATACGTGTGCATAATGTGTCCAAACAAACCTAGATTCTGTTTGAACTGCTACACAATTACACATCCGTAATGTAATGGGATATCGTATCTTCAGAGGAAGATCTGTTTGTCTTTGATTTGTAAAGTGTTTGTATTTAATTTATTTAATAGTCAAGTAAAATGTTGTTACATTGATTGCTCAGAACTTGAGGTTTCTGTACAATATGTGCGCTTATTTGTGATATGCTATAAAACCATTACCTCTACACATTGCAAACTTATTTGTTATAAGGGATTGGGTTTCCATAGCACCACACTGCAGATGAGGCCTGTTTCTTTTTCTCCGTCTGATAAACTTTTTAGTGTTTTCAGACTCTAATTCTTTCTCAATGGAGCTGATTTGTCGCTTGTTTGAATTGTATTTTCTTTCCACTTTGCAATAAAATCAATAAACCAGAGGCGGTATTAGAGTTGTCTTGCAATAAATCCATATTACCCTTATAAATGTCAGACAGCATGGAGCAATTATAACATGATCAGTATGCAGCAAATCACACTTGTATTTGTATATCCTGAACCACCTCTCGCACAGACGTTACATTCGCTGGCAATTATACATACGTTCACAACATTAACTTACAGGTTTCTCGGGGGTATGATTTCAGCTCTCAGCTCACGTGCGCTTACAAGCGTCCACCAAGAGCGTTAGCGGCCCGCACTGGTGACCGCAGTAAACGTGTCAAACAATTTCAGAAGAAATTAAGTAACATTTTTAAAGCAACTAACAGTTACATTAATTTTAAAGGTAGAAGATTAGTAGATACAATGGTTCGTGCAAATGGTTATGATGCGGTTACTAAACAATACTTAGAAAAAGAATATATTACAAAACCTGGATATACCATTATTCCCACATGACTTAATAACAATGAAACCACAGCACATCTTAAAGAAAGAATTAATCAGCTTCATAGCGATAACTGTAACATTATAACACTTTACTTTCTAAAAAAAAGGAAGTTGTAAAAGCTTTTACACATAATTTCTTGAAGTCAGGTTTAACGCCATACTTAAACCCATTCAGAAACTTTCATGCTAGAATGTCCGACAAATATAAACCGAAATTTAGTTTTGTTATGGCTGATGAGGTATTAAAGTACATATTCGCATATAATGTGAAAATCAAGAGAACTATTTTACTTGGAGCAAATGAAAATGGTGACCTGGCCCCTACTGATTTTAAAATAAAGATGAAAGGATATAATGTCGTGAACTGAGAATTTTATATCCAACATAATTCAATAAAAAATCACTATAAATGAAAATGAAAGATAAAATCTTTACATGTCTAAATGAATCTGTTAAAACTGTACCTGTTTGAGGTGAATTACTCTTATTTCATGAACTGTTTTTAAATAATGAAAATAGAAAGTAGCAATTAATTTCAAGCTTATTAAAATTTTAATCTGTAGAAATGGACAATCACATCTGGTGCTTGAAGTACAGAAATTTGTTGAAACACATAGCCTACCCAGATAATCCACAAAAAATGAAAGACAAAAGGTTGAAGGTATTTGTACAGTATGTAAGATTAAAAAGAGTATATTTGTTATAAAAATTTGTAGGTGAAGAGGTGGCTGGTTCACCCAGACCTGAAATTATTAACCAATTACACAAACGAATGAGAAAAAATATTAACAGGAAATATGTAATCTCTCAAATTGTTAATGATTTATAACAACCTGATCTAGTAGAAATTGATTCTGAAAATTTGAAAGGAATTTAAAAATAAATAAAGGATGTAAATATTTATTAACTGTAATCCATGTTTTCTCATAATATTCTTGATGTACTTCAATGAAAAGTAAAGCTAGTAAAACTGTAGTTGATGCTTTTGAAAAGATATTTAGATAGAGAACTCCAAGAAATTTACAAGCAGATCATGGTAAGGCTTTCTATAACAAAGAACTACAAGAGCATATAAAAATGTAATATTAATCATTACTCAACTTTTACAAATTGAAAGCATCCGTTGTAGAAAGATTTAACGGGACACTTAAAGAAAAGATGTCGAAAAAATTTGCACCTCTAGGTAATTATTAATACACCAAACTAGTTGAAAAATTGGTTGCTGAACACAATAATACAAAATATTCAACAAACAAACATGAAGGCAATTGAATTTAATGAAAAACTTATAAGCCAATCATCATTGTATCTAATGATAAACCTGAATATAAAGTTTGACATAAAGTTAGAATCAGCCAACTTAAAGGAATTTTAGGAACAGGTTGTAAATCTCATTGGTCAGCAGAAATTTTAGAAATTGAAGATGGTATTCACTTTAATCCCATCACATGTAAATGAAAGGCAATGAATGGAGGTAAATTAAAAGTAAATTTCTATGAGTATGTATTACAGGCCTTCCCAGCTTCCTGTGTGGGAAGGCATGCCGATCTGCAGCACGAATCCACCCAGTGGATTAGTGTCGAAGTTTGGTGTGCTGGCCAGCCTGTGGATGGTTTTTATGGTAGTTTCCCATCTGCCTTGGAGAATGCGGACTGGTTCCCCTTATTCCGCCTTCTGCCTCAATGACACTATGTTAGCGATTACTAATGAAACACTGTCTCCACATATGTGTACTCTATAATTACTCTACCAGGCAAACATTTGTGGTTACATTTGCCTGGTATGAGATGTTCCTGGCGAGGGTCCACGGGGCTGCACTGCACAATAACCCTGGGTTTAGTGTAGGACGGTAGTGGGGTGCGTGGACTCCTGTAGCCCGTTGTGGGGTTGTCAACCACTGAGGGCTATGGCCAGGCAAAGCCTCTCTATTGTTTCTAGGTGCCCGGTTTCGTACACACAACGAAATACAGAACACAAAATACCAAGATGTATATGTAATTGAGAAATTTTTAAGGGAGAAAGTAGATAAAATTCATGTTAAATGGCTTGAATATGGTAACCCACACACACAATAGTTGGGTGAGTAAGGACAACGTTATCTTATAAACTGTTGGCTTTTTCTTTTTTTTTTGTTTGAGTATTAGTGAACATATAACAGATTCATTAATATTCCACTGGCCGTCTTTTTAGTCCACCACTTAGTTCTTCTTCTTTACTCATCCCAAAATACTTTTGTGTATTTGAAGAGGGTAACATTTCATTCTTCCCTTAATTACTCACACAACAACAAAATTGTTTTATAAAAATTTTTACTTGTAAATGTATTGTGAAATAAAATGAGGAAAGTAACACTTCATGTTTTCTATCTGTATGTTATGATGATGATGATTTATCTGCTTTCATAGATCAGTTAAGTGATATCACCTACATGTTTGTGAATACTTTAGAAACACCATACATTACTTACTATGGTACTTAAAATTTATTTCTGAATTTGGCATACCTTCTCTTAAAATAGTCATAAAATCATTACATGTACTCCTCATCATATACCACTTAATATGTATAACCTTTAGATTCAAGAAGATTTTCTAATGTTTTTATAGACACATAAATTGTATTAGGATATTCTTCATAAATTTCAGAAATAATTGGAACTAGTTCCTCTCTAGATAAAACATCTACCACAATTTTATTACTTATTTCATTGCTTGCTTCAGTTGTGAGTTCTTGGGTGATGACAACAGGCTGAATATATTCTGCTAATGTTAGAATATTGTCATATAACTAATTTTTAATTTCTTCTTTATTGCGATCGTGTTTGTGTAGTAAGGAATTATATTCTTTTTGAACAAAACTGTCCAATATTTTATGACACCAAATTTTATGTTTTATAGTTCTTTGCTCTCATCAATCCTGAAGCACTTAAAAGAGATTAAAACATTTCTTCAACGACTTTCTAGTTCATACATTCTCAACAATGCACATGATAAACTGTTTCATCTGATTGCTCGCCTGTATTGTATGCAGGTAATCTAGATTTGATTAACTTGACAGTACGTCCACCATATTCAAAGATATTATGTTTCTGTTATTGTCAGTTGTCATGATATAGATCATGTCATTTAATTAAGTTTCTAATTTTTTCGTCATTTAGCTGGTTATATAGCAAGTTGTTTTTTTTGTTCTATTTTTAGTTTATTTTCAACTTCTATAGCTAATTGTTGAGATTTAATGACTAATATTTATTGTATATTTCAAATAATCATAAAGTATATCATCAAGTGATATATAATATTCTTTAATTTCACTAGTAGCCTTAGTACTTAATGCAAGTTTCCTAAAATTTCTGACTGATAATAAGACCCATGGTTTTTTGACTGAATTATTAGGAGTAAGTGCTTTTCTTTCATTTTGAATTCATTATTATCCTTATGCAAGTGTGTTATTGTTTTTTATTTCAGTATATTCTGAGCTGTAATTGTTTAAAGAGTATAACACATGTCTCTTAATTTGTTTAACATTTTCAGAGTTCGTCTCTGAGAGCTGTGAAATTGCAAAGTGAATAAAACTTAAAATTTCAGTAGTAATCAATACATATTTCTCTCGCGATAAAGGAATCCATACGTCAGTGACCCAATTGCCTGAATGTGGTTCATAAATTGTCTTTTGAATAAATTCAAGAATTTTCATCATACATGCTTCTGAAGCAGATATACAGTGTGTTTATGGTTAAAGATAAGCTTTCAAACTGCTGTAGAAATACCACCACTTGTCAGAACGACTTCAAATTGTAACGGAATATGATCAGGGAAGGGGGAAAACATATGGCAGCAGAAAAATAAATAGTTATAAATGTACCTATAGCTGGCGGTGTAAGAATCATAATTTAATAGCGGTCAACTACAAATGACAAATGAATGATACAACAATGCCTAAGGTGTATGTTTGACATCAAACGAACTGTACTACTCAATGAGCATGGGTGTAGAGGTATGATACAGTTAGCTACCCATTCACTACAGCAGTGTCGTATCACATCATATGGGAAAAATCGGTATTTAATTGTCCTCAGGCGAAAAACCGCAAGAAAAGCATAAATCAAAATGAAACTGGATTATTAATTTCCTTGTGACTGGCATAAAACATGTTCAGTGTCCTGTCCACCATTTTCTGCAACAAGTGGAAATCGAGAAAGAGCATGTTCCACAACTGACTGAAGTGTGTCCAGGGTCATGTTCAGAATGTGTCACGCAATGCCTTCCTTCAATGCAGCTAAGTTTGCAATCGGAACACTGAACACAGCATCTTTCAAATAGCACCACAGCCAGAAGTCACACAGATTAAAATCAGGTGATCGGGACAGCTAGGCTGTAGGTAAATGGGGTCTGATAATTCTAGCATTTCCTAAATAGCTCTTCAGCAGCTGCTTAACTGGATTTGCAATGTCCAGAGGTGCGCCATCTTGCATAAAATGATATGATCCACACACCCACACTGTTGGAGAGCTGGAATGATGTGGTTGAGCAAAAGACGCTCATAGTGCTTGCCAGTGATGGTACAGGTAACAGGACCAGATGCACCAGTCTCTTCAAGAAAATATGGCCCAGTGGCAAATTATGGGATAAACCCGCATCACATGGTGACCTTTTCAGGATGAAGTGGTACTGGTTCATTTGCGCTTGGATTTTCAGTTGCCCATATTCAACAAGTCTATGTATTGACATAACCTATCAGATGGAAATGGGCTTCGTCTGTCCACAAAATCTTCCATGGCCAATCAGTCTCCACTTCGATGCAAGCAAGAAATTCTAAAGCACAGGTTTCTCTTGCTGGAAGGTCAACAGGAAGGAACTCGTGGACATGAGTAGTTTTGAATGGATGGCAAAGAAGGAAGTTTCGTAAGATTTTACGTACCATGCTTATGGGCATGTCCAATGTTCGGGCAATTCTCCATGCACTGCTCGTTTGCAGACCACCACTCATCTCATACTTCATTGATGTGGTCACTCGTTGCACTGATGTCGAATCAATTCGTTTCCTCCCTCTACCAGGTTGCACACCAAAAGAACCCATACTTCCGAATTTCTGAATCATTTTCTCCAGACCCACGACAATCATCGGACCAACGCTTTTTTTAATCAAACTTATCAATGTCCAGAACTTATGTAGAGTGACGTGTGCACAGTCATCATTTTTGTAATACAGCTTTACAAACAGAGCGCGATCCTGCATTGAGACAGCCATGGCGAACGTTGCAGAAAGGAGGAAAAGCCGAATCCCTGGTATGATTATACCAACTTCAATGGGTCGTACGCACGACAGGTGTTTTCATTTCCGTATTCTGACACGTACAGCGCCATCTATTAATTAATTTTGACACTATTTTTTTCTTCTGCCATATATACTCCCTCATCTCCATTAATATTACGTTTATGTCATTCTGACTAGAGGCATTATTTCTACAGCGTTTCGAAAGTTTAACTTTAATTATAATCACCCTGTACTTAGAGTTGGTCCCATTGAAAGAAAATAATTTTTTATTACATTTTATTTTTTTATTTTATTATTTGACACCCTTGAGAAAACATAAAATACAATTTTTCAGTGTTCTGGATGTAGATGGTTTTATATTTTTCTAATAAAAAATTTAAGTTATAACTGAACAGCGTAAAAGTAACCAAAGTAAAACCAGAGCAAGACAATTATTAGTTAGAGCTTACTGTAATCTTAGAAAACAAGGTATTGATCATCTCTCTGGGAGTAATGCACCTCCAGTTCATGATCTTATTGACAGCAGCATACAGTTGTATGCAGCGTGGAGACTCCTTCCAGTATAAACTAACTAAAGCTAAACTGATCAAACTAGGAATTAAAGGATATTTTAAACTATAAGAAAAATTGCTGAATTGATTAACTATAATTAGCAAAATTTGTGTTTTGAGGAATTATACAAATTATATTGAGCAACAACTGAAATATAAGCAAATAAAATTGTAGATTATTTTAAAAAGAATAATTGTATAATAATACAGAATGGAAAGATGTAACAGGACTTTTGCATTATTTTAGACTGAGAATTTATGTTAATACTTTTCTAAGATTTATCTGAAGATGTTATTAGAGAAGTTCAAGAAAGAGTAATTGGTATACTTTATCACAGACACAAAATTTATCTGAAGATTTTACAAGAGACTTTCAAAACAAATTAGATGTGAATGCAATGTCATATCGAAACTAAACTAAAAATTTCATAAGCGAATTTGATGACAAATTAGGTTGGAGTTTATAGCAAATCATTAAATATTATCTTTATACATTATAAGAGAATTTCAAGATAAAATAAATTGGGATATTAAATCAAATAAAAAATACCTATACATCTTATTAGAGAATTTCAAGATGAGCTACATGAGACTTACATAGCAAGTAAACCAGTATTATCAAAACGTTTATAACAGAACATCAGAATAAAGTACACTGGAATAACACATCAACATATCAAAAATTATCAGAAGACCTTTTGTGAGAATTTAAAGATAACTTTAATTGGGATGATATACCACATTCACAAAAAAATTCTAATATGCTTAACTGATCAAATTTATCAGCTTCTAAAACCTAAATGTAATCATATTTTTCATAAGGAATGACTTAATAAATGATATTAAAAATTTATAACTGATGAAGATTACTTAGATCATTAACTGATGGCTTTTGTGTATATATTTGTCCACAAAAGTAAATTAATTGTGCCAACAAGCAATTCTTTGGTACATTCTTTGGTACAAATTTACTGAATTAGGGCGCTACTCCAATGCTGCTTCACCTGCTGCTGGATTATAATTATGTCTTCACATTTCTTCACAGTTTAGATGTCTGTCTTCGATTCTACACATTGTGCTGTAATGACACTATAATTATATAGTTTGTCTTAATTTCTGATTGAATGTTTGAGGTAATAAGGAATCTATTTCTCATTTTCCTTCTTATAGTATTTCCAAAGTATTATCAATTATTGTATTTTAATTCTCTATTTGTTTATCCTTAATTGTGTTTATATTTTCTAAGTGAGTAATTTTATATTCTCCATATTTATGAGCAGATGCTAAAACTTCATCATGAATTCAGTCTTGAAAAAGTTCTGTTAATTTCAGGTTTCATTTCATGATTAATGGATATAGACCAGGTTCATTAGTAATATTTGTTGATGATTAGTATGTTAGTGCACAGGCAATGTCCCCTGTATGCCGTTCCATATAGATCAGAGAATCAAGCAGTATGACATGATTTGTTTTGCACTCATCCACTTTATTGTAATTTGGGAGTTTTTAATTGATGAGATCCTGTCTTTTAGTAGTGTTTGGTACTGTCAGACAATGAATCCTGGCAAAAATTTTCCAAGGTTTTCAGCTCTAATGTTTTAATCATGTCACCTGAATCTACATCTACATCTACATCTACATCCATACTCCGCAAGCCACCTGACGGTGTGTGGCGGAGGGTACCCTGAGTACCTCTATCGGTTCTCCCTTCTATTCCAGTCTCGTATTGTACGTGGAAAGAAGGATTGTCGGTATGCTTCTGTGTGGGCTCTAATCTCTCTGATTTTATCCTCATGGTCTCTTCGCGAGATATACGTAGGAGGGAGCAATATATTGCTTGACTCTTCGGTGAAGGTATGTTCTCGAAACTTTAACAAAATCCCGTACCGAGCTACTGAGCGTCTCTCCTGCAGAGTCTTCCACTGGAGTTTATCTATCATCTCCGTAACGCTTTCGCAATTACTAAATGATCCTGTAACGAAGCGCGCTGCTCTCCATTGGATCTTCTCTATCTCTTCTATCAACCCTACCTGGTGCGGATCCCACACTGCTGAGCAGTATTCAAGCATTGGGCGAACAAGCGTACTGTAACCTACTTCCTTTGTTGTTGGATTGCATTTCCTTAGGATTCTTCCAATGAATCTCAGTCTGGCATCTGCTTTACCGACGATCAACTTTATATGATCATTCCATTTTAAATCACTCCTAATGCGTACTCCCAGATAATTTATGGAATTAACTGCTTCCAGTTGCTGACCTGCTATTTTGTAGCTAAATGATAAGGGACCTATCTTTCTATGTATTTGCATCACATTACACTTGTCTACATTGAGATTCAATTGCCATTCCGTGCACCATGCGTCAATTCGCTGCAGATCCTCCTGCATTTCAGTACAATTTTCCATTGTTGCAACCTCTCGATACACCACAGCATCATCTGCAAAAAGCCTCAGTGAACTTCCGATGTCATCCACCAGGTCATTTATAACGACTGTGGGGAACTGTGTCAAAAGCCTTGCGGAAGTCAAGAAACACAGCATCTACCTTGGAACCCGTGTCTAAGGCCCTCTGAGTCTCGTGGACGAATAGCGCGAGCTGGGTTTCACACGACCGTCTTTTTCGAAACCCATGCTGATTCCTACAGAGTAGATTTCTAGTCTCCAGAAAAGACATTATTCTCGAACATAATACGTGTTCCAAAATTCTACAACTGATCGACGTTAGAGATTTAGGTCTATAGTTCTGCACATCTGTTCGACGTCCCTTCTTGAAAACGAGGATGACCTGTGCCCTTTTACAATCCTTTGGAACCCTTCGCTCTTCTAGAGACCTACGGTACACCGCTGCAAGAAGGGGGGCAAGTTCCTTCGCATACTCTGTGTAAAATCGAACTGGTATCCCATCAGGACCAGCGGCCTTTCCTCTTTTGAGCGATTTTAATTGTTTCTCTATCCCTCTGTCGTCTACTTCGATATCTACCATTTTGTCAACTTTCCGACAATCTAGAGAAGGAAGCACAGTGCAGTCTTCCTCTGTGAAACAGATTTGGAAGAAGACATTTAGTATTTCGACCTTTAGTCTGTCATCCTCTGTTTCAGTACCATTTTGGTCACAGAGTGTCTGGACATTTGTTCTGATCCACCTACCGCTTTGACATAGGACCAAAATTTCTTAGGATTTTCTGCCAAGTCAGTACATAGAACTTTACTTTCGAATTCATTGAAAGCCTCTCGCATAGCCCTCCTCACACTACATTTGTGAAAGTAGCAGTTGTAGTGTCAGCTGAAAAGAGTAAAGCAATGAAATACTTGAATGATTATAGTTACTTAGATATTCAGGACAATACAAAACTTACTCAAGTTAGTGATGATGTACTTAGTGAAGCAGTAATGATATTTCAGGACACATACAGTCTTGAAATAAATGGTGAGTTAAGTACAGAAACCTTAAATTTTATGAATAAGCTTCAGTGTTGTGTAAAAGATATAAATATTGATTATAGAACTAATATGTGTAAATATAATGAAAAAAATGTAAGGACATTGTATTAAGGAGTTACTAAAAAGGTATTACTAGTAATGTAGAGAGTATTTCATCTATGGGAAATGTGTAATAGCATCCCGTTTCATCAAGATGACAATAATCCAGATATGGCAAATAAAAGACATGTACATGACTATGAAATATATGGTCACTACTGTCCAAAGGTTCAACACAGAGTTGGTAACTTGTTAGGTCATACATTTTTTTCTAAATATGAATAATGATCCTTAGTAAATACATGTGAATGGCGCAGAGTTGTAGCATTTATTAGACTGATGGGAATACACCAAAAGATAGAACAAATATATTTGATATTTTGGTTTATGAAACTGGTCATGTATTAGGTTTAGAAGACACAGATGTTGATGGAGCAATAATGTATCTGCACTACAATTCTTCACATTTAGAATCATCTCAAGATTGCACCTATGCTATTCAATGCTTGTATGGTTTAAAGTATTGACACAAAAAGAGTCATCTGTGCTGGAAAGAAATATTGTTGTTTTTTCTGAACCAATTGAATCTTTATGCCAAACTAAGAAGTTCGATGACTTATTTTTTGAGAATCGAATTTTGTATATTTTTATCAAACGTATGTGTAGATAGGTAGTGATATGAATTCACAAACAATAACTAGTTGGTTAAAATTATTACCACAAGATTTGCAAAAAGTAGACAGAATGTATCAAATACCACATGGTGAATTTGATTTATTTGTTGACAATATGATGTATATGATGAATTTGAATACATTAAGCTACTCCCAGGATATCCTAAGCCAATATGTAGTTTGGGATCATATCTAGATTTTAAATTTAATGTTGAAGTAAACACATATACAGGAAAAACATTTTATTCCTTAATGAACTTTCCCATATGGCGATAAATGAATGTATGTTATATATAAAAGAGAGGTGTCATAATTAGGGAATTTCCCTGAATGCCACTGGATAAATTTTGCGTTTAGGTGCTTTAATATATTGTTATACTTTTTCAAGGATAATTGTTCTATGAATATAATGAATTCATAAAAAATTAGTTAGAGTTGTACAATTGATTTTTCTTTATTTCGTATTGATTGCAATAAACTATCAGCATTAGTTCCTGTAGTAATAAATATATTGAAAATATATTGCAAAAACTAGAAAATTCCACTTTTCTGAATAAAATAGCTTTTCTATATAAATGGAAGCCATCCAATCTAAATTGTGTAAATATTGCAAAGCTGACAAATGAATTGATAATAAGTGAAGAAAATTTGAAAATATTGTTGTTGATGAAAAATGATAAGCAACAAGAAACTGACATAACTTCACAAAATGTATTATGTGTAAAGAAATTAAAGATTTAGGCTCTTTTTATTCAAATCCATTATCTAAAAGTCAATATAAGAATAAATATAAGAACTGTCATGCAGCAAATTCTAAAATTGAAAAATGTAATAACATTTCTCTTTATTAAATAGAAGAGTAAAATGGGGAAATACACTATTGCACAACTTCTTGATTAATGCTGATGAAATAATATAACTAATAACAAGTGAAGAAAAGATGCATTAATATCATATTAAGGGCAACAGTAAATTAAAGAAATCAGAATTCATTAATTTTACCAGATATCCGATTTCATGAGAAATTACTCCAAAAGACTAAAACAAGACAAAAATGTGTACCTAATATAAATTATTTTTACATATTTTATGATGATGCTTTGAAAGAATTCAACCACAAAAGAGAGAAAATCGTGAGACTATATCAAATTTATCTATTCACTAGTAAATTATTTGAGCAGGAAAAAGAGAGCAAACAATCGAAAAGGTTTATTTGAGATTAAAGAAAATATTCTAAATGTCATGAAAAATTTAAAGCTTGACCTGTTGGCTGCAAAATTTTTTTTAATGTTTTAATAATAGTAAACTCGATACCATTATTCAGAAAATAGATTATGTCCAAAAGCACTTAGTTCTGTCGTAGAAGTAGCTAAAAGAGGACTAATTTTACAGAAGCAAATAAGCTAGATATAACAACAGCAAATCCAAAAACGTTTCATCCACTTTCTATGGGATGTACAGCATCAAATAATACTAAATAATCTGTGCAATTTTTGTAGAACAAAATCAGTGATAAATTAACACCAGATGAGTCTATTGATACAGCAAATACTACACTAAATATTCAAATGTTAGCAATACTAGGACGTAGCAAAAGTAATAAAATTATAAACTTGGCTGATGATAAAAGGACTAAAAGATCTATTTCTAGAATTAATAACAGTGATAACCTGTGTTTCCTAGAGCAATAATAGCGTCATTAGCGTATCACACAGATTTTATCTTAATCAGAAAACCAGCTAGTGGTGAAATTAAGAAAATCAGAGCAGGAGATGAACAGAAATTACAAAAAAAGTCAACCAACGATATTACATAAACAATTAGAGAAATACAATGAAGGACGATTTTCTCTAGGAGATATTAAAAATAACAAGTTTGTTTGCATTGCCATCCTACACATCAAGCACAGAAATACTTGTCTTGTAATTAAAACCACGTTTTCCTGTTGCCATTTAATTTATTTTTCTGACATGCATTTCGACATTTCCTTGCTCTAAGGCATCACCAGTAGGATCTACATCGATACAATTTTGTTATTTTTAGATTATCAAACAGTTCAACTCTCGATTTTTTGTATAAGAAAGTAATTACTTACGATCTGCTGTGATCAGCGTTTTCTCTCATCTGGTATGGAGGTTGCACTACCACTATATTCGCGTCATATGAGCACAATTTTGCGTTCTGAACTTTTTCACACTGCTCACCACTTTACTCCTTCTCTTATGCGGCTCTATATAACTGTTTCTTCAGACACTGTGCTTTTAACAACGTAAATATTGTAACTGCATTACGTGTTTCCTCCTCTTTCGGGTACTTACCTACTCGTTGTAAACTTAACGTAGTGTATGTTGAAAACCAACTTACATTCATGATGTTTATATTGTGTGTGTGTGTGTGTGTGTGTGTGTGTGTGTGTGTGTGTGTGTGTGTGTGTGTGTGTGTGTGTGTGTGTGTGTGAGTGTTGTGTGTTTTGGTGGTTTGAGTTGTATGGTATTAAATGTGAATGTACCAGCTGTTGGTGAGTGGTTGAAATCCTTGGTGGCAGTTGATCTGACTTTACGTTTCCGTGTTCTGTGCAGGGGTTCGTGGATAAGTGAGTGTAAAGATGTAGGGTGGCATGGTGGCATTATTGGTACACTGGATGTTATTATTATAATAATTCTTTCTGGGAGCGTTATTCTATTATTTTATCTATTATGATAAACATTGGATTGTATGTCATATGTATTTGATCACTGAACATGGTTTTCCATTCTGCTTTGCTTTTGTGCTAGTAATTTTCTTGCAGTGTTAGGTGGCGTCTTTTATTGTTGATTTTAACTATTGTCACGTCTTCTTCTCTAATGGTTGGTTTGTAATCACTCTGAAATATATTGACATCATACTGGGTAACATGGAGAAAAGAAAGTTCACACTGATTAACCCCACTGCACGTGTTCTCTGAAGCCATCCAAGAAATCCACAAACCGAATCTTTCTGTCAGACCAGTATTGGATTTCAGAAAATCCCCCACTTACAAGGTTGGAGGATACATGTTAAAATTACTGTCTGAATGTTTAAAGACAGAACCATTAAAAACACTACATAACTAATACAACAAACATATGACAAACAGGCAGAACATTTGATTTCAAATATAAAACATGAGAGCCTGGAAATATGGGATAAATGATTCCACTTTTTCAAAACACCTAAGAGAACATGAGCACAAACCAACAACTAGAGAAGAAGAGTTGAAAATAATTAGAATCAACAGTAAAAGACCGCTCCTAAACGATTATGTAAAAGTTTTATTCGAGCCTGGACAACCGGTGAAGTAAATAAAATTACAGAAAAAGGATTTAGAATTTTAGAAATAAAAGCAACATGTAATTTATAAATAATGTGAAGGGCTTCATGAAAATGAAATTAGAAACCAGTAAACATATTTTCGAATCTGATATGATGTACAAAAACACACAAAAAGTAAAAATAGGCATTGACTTAGATCCAGATAAGATAAAAGAAAATCAAGGAAAATGAGTTGCTGCAAAGTTAATGTTAAGTTCATTATGTGGAAATTTTGGACAATGAGAAAATATGATTAAAACTTAGTATGTTACAGATTTATAACAATTTTATGAGATATAATAGGATTATCAATTACATAATATAGCGATAGATTTTGTTAACGACAATACGGTTCAGATGAAGTACAGTTTCAATGCAGCTACAAATATTTTGTAGTAGTATTCACTAGGCAAGGCTTTGGTTGTATATATGCTAGATAACTAGGAAAAATCTGTTATATATTTTGATACAGACAGTATATAATATAATGATAATAGTGAAAATACTGTGGAACCAGACTGTATTTTAATCGAATGGACATGTGAATTAGGAGATAGTAAATGGATTACAGACTGGGCTTCAAAAGGACATAAAAGTTATTATTAAGAGAAAAATGATAAAAATATGGAGACAAAAATTAAGGGATTTACCTTAAAGTACAAAAACACTCAAAAGCTGAATGTTGAATCTATAATAAGAATAATTAATAAGTTAAGAAGATCAATAAGCAACAAAAAGAAAGAATTCCCATCACAGTATGATAAAAGAATAATTCTAGAATGTTACGATACAGTATCATGTGGATTTTAAATTTTATTAATAAATTTCGTTCTTTATGAGTGGAAGCCTCACTGAAGAAGCTCAACAACACTAACTGTACTAATCTGTTCAAAAAGATTAGTGTGGTAACAAGAACATTTTTCTATTGCATTACCGGTTGTGAATACTTGAATAATGCATATGGTGATGAAATAAGATTGGAAATGAATAATGAATTTAGAGTTATTGTGCCAGACCAAAATTTGAAATTAATTAGTAGTTGGGACTTTCAGTTTTTAGAAGGAGGGGATATTAAACTGAGATAAAAGGAGTGAAGAAACTTAATAATAATGGTAATTAATTTCATGGCCTAGAATTTTTTCTCTGGTTTCTTCATTGTAATAAAGTATTGGATGACCATCCAACACTGCATAAAATGTAAGCTATTAAATTCATTCTATTTAATAATCTCGTGGGGTACGGTCATACCCCACTGAATATCATACACCAAATTGAATTTGTTAAATTAATTCTAGTGTGCTCAAAATTTTATTTCATTATTGTGCACTTAAAATTGTCTTGAATTTTTATGTATAGTAGAAACTCGCTACATTTAGCGCACTTGGACTGTTTTTAATGCACAAACTTTTCTACAGATTGAGTTCTTCATATTGTATTGTATTAATAAAGATTTTTGGTATGAATATTTTTATAAGGTAAAAAAATGGAAGATCTAATTTTATAAAAAAATCTTTGTACCAAAAATCTTTGTACCTGTACTGTAATACAATATAATACAATCGATTTAATTAATTCAGAAGAAAGGTTGTACATTGTAAACATGCCTAGTACCCTCAACACACTCACTTACTATTGGTATTCCAATAATCGAAGTTTCTCACTTTAAAGCTCCTCTAGGAACAAATCATTGCATAGAAAAACACACAAGTATGTCTGAATTACATCTAACCTGTCGTGTGTAATAGGATGGTAGAAGTCTATGACGAAAGTGATGAGTCACTCTCGATTCATCTTGGTAACTTACTGTTCTTTCGTAATTATTCTTTCAGAAATCTGCTTTCCTACATATATTCATAACTGTAATAACCCAAAGAAAGGATGAATCTGTCAGTGATATCGCTCTAATACATTGGCAGTAGTCGGGAACCACAGTAATAAGTTTTTCGGTACACGTTCGTTAGTTCCGTTCACGAATTATCAGCAACGTGGTTTAGCGGTTATGCGAGCCATAACGAATTTTCAGAACACTACTTCCCAAAAAATTTGATTCTTTCATACCTTACAGTATGATATTTTTGTTCGACAAAGGACTGAATTTATTTTCGTTATTCATCTTAGTCACTGTGTCGCACTCAATGAAGTACGATTAAAGCAACGCACGATATTGTGAGATTCTTGCAAGGGGAGAAACATATTGTGTTGGCTTTCCGAATGGTTCATTTTACGTCGTTGGGTGCCCTCGGTTTATATAAACGGTTCAAGATATAGAAACGGTTCAAGATATAGAAACCATATTTTCTTTGATGGGAAGATGTACTTCTTTCGACAGCATTTAACATTTCGTCAAAAATGAATAGTGTGGGATCGCACACATAATATATTTACGATACTTTATATGATACGAAGTCTTGATCGAAATCTGTATGTTGTTATGTCACAAGGTGTAATCACTAAGTTAGTAAATGTTTTAATTATTTGAGTTTCCATTCAGATTTTCTGTTTATTCATAACCTTTACAATTCATTACAGGTACAAGTAATGATATCAGCTTGTCAACAAGTCTCTCTGGCAACAATGTTTCAATGGCCTTTATATAAATGTGTATGATACTCACCTTTAAAAATGAAACACCAGCCGATCATGCGTCGGGAGGCCCCATTGGTACCGATCAACGGCCCTTTCATCCTCAGCCGATAGGCTGCATGTGGACATGGATGGGCATGTGGTCAGCACACATCTCTTCCGGCCATTGTCACCTTTTGTGACCAGAGCCTCTACTTCTGTATCAAGTATCTCCTCAAGTGGCCTCTCAAGTGCTGACTGCACCTCGCTTGCCAACAACGCTTGACTGACCTAAACGGTCACCCACCCAAGAGTTAGCGTAGCCCAGCAGCGTTTTATCTTCAGTGACCTGAGAGGAACCGTTGTTATTACTGCGGCTAGGCCCTTGACGTTGTTCTACTCTAGTCTCTTTTATCCTACGGTCCCTTGAACCAGGTGTAATTGCCGGTCACCTTCACTGTGTTTTCTTCCTCTGTACAATCACAACGGCGATCCATTTTCTCAGCCAAAACCGAAGATGAAAACAGCAACACAAATTAGATCACAGCGGCAAACGCGCATCGCCCGAACGATGGAAAGCTATTAAGCACTTAGGGCGGAAATGCGTTTGGTTGAATGCTCTATCTGTCCACTAAGTGGCTCGATAGCATCGCAAGTTAAGTATTCACGTCAGTGTGGCACCGCCCATACGTGTGTGTCTTCAGCGCGTAGGGCTCAGTGTCTGAGTCAGTCGTCTGCAAGACAGTATTTTTTTCGTTGAGTCAAACAACTGTGTGATTACATTGAGTTATTACTTTATGTGCCGGTCTCGCAGTCTCCGCTGATTTATTGAAAAGTAGAGTACAACAACCTACCAACTGCGTCACAAATATATGCTTCTGAATTGTTTCATTACCAATAAATGACCTAATTTTTCTTTACTACATAATTGGTAAAAAAGGAAAGAAATATAGAATAAGAATAGCTTTAGTTTGGTTGCAACGAAGACAATAATTTTGTAGGTTCTACATTTACAACAGATCACATTTACGAAAGGTGTTTAAAATTTGCACCGTCTGCTTAAATGCAAGTATCCCTTAACGCACGCACACGAAAATAGCCTCCGTAATTTTAATGTGACGTCACATGTTCAATATGTCATCCATTTTTTGGGTATTTACCGACATTTGGGGCCCCATGTTTCTTATATTAAGTTACTTGTCTCAGTGTCATCTACGGTGCTACGGTTGGTTTTTAGACGTTAATAATAAAATCCATGTATATCAGATCTTGTCTGTGCGATAATTAAAAAAGGTTGTAACTAAAATAGCGAATACAACTTTATCTTAACCATATCGACTTTTTAAATAACGAACTTCAATCAGATTCACTTTGCCAAAAAGAAATGAAAGTGAGAGTATTTTGAGCTGTACTACAATTGATTAGTTTTTCAAGCAAATATAAGGTATGAAAGTGAGCTTTAATTACTTTAGCATTAAAATTCTTTCGACATGTAAGGGAGGGGGGACCCTGTCCCTAAGCAAGATGGAAACCAGCGACCATTTTGGAGCTCTCTGTCAGTGCGCAGCCTGTTAGCAGAATGAAAAGTCTCATTTTATTAGCATACATTACTACGTCCACGTGAAACTGCTCATTGTAGTTAGGCACTGGCCTTATTCCTGTATTGTTTATTCTATGTCCCTGTCCCCCTTACAAACATACACACACACACACACACACACACACACACACACTTACTCCCGTTTCTAAATAGACGATTTCTTTATGTCTCGGGATATCTCTTATGAATTGACTCTTTCTTTTAGTCAAGTTGTGCAATAAATTTCCTCATCTACCCACCTGATCATCAGGGTTATTCTATATTCGAAAGCTTCTATTCACTTCTTGTCTGTACCGTTTATCGTCCTAATTTCACTTCCACAGTGCGGTAAAGGCAAGACAGCTGTTATCATAAGCCTTCCTAACATATAAATTATATGTTAGTATACATAAGTTTTCGGGAAAACTTTTATTGCTGTTGGTAGGCTGAATTTTCTATCCAACAATGGTTATCTGACTGAACTAATAGAAAAGTTCACTGCTACTTATAGTGTCACATGTTCTGGTCTAATCCCCACAGCATCATCTGATGAAAGTCGACAATTCCGCTAATCTGGAAAGAAAACGTGCAACATCGAGTCCATCTCTATGAACGCTATCTGTATTTCCATTGTAATTACGGATTTTTTCCTGTTTCAGTTATTTATGGATCACCGCAAATTATCCCATTTTCCCCATACTAAATTGAAGAGATTACTGCCCATGTACTGCATAATAGTCGTGTCGCACGTGGGAGACGGCAGGTACACAGAGTGAATGAAGCCTGAGAGCTTACGTAGGCGGCTGAAGCTGCGTAGGTGGCCTCCACCCACGGGCGGTCCGCAGCACAACAGGATTCCAGACAGCACTGCGAACGCTTTGACCTATCAGCCGCTCTGAACAGATAAAGGAATATGTTTCTCTTATGTTACCGGTATTTCCCTGAGCACTTAGTACAAAATATCTAGCTAGGACATCCCAAATAGAAAACCATTCCATGAAATGAAATTACTAAAAAGTCAGCTTGATAAAAATTAACTTTTTAAATTACAGAGCTGCCTGCAAACGTAGGCTCTGATACAATTTTCCGCATTTAAGTTCAAAGCCCTTTGAAGTGAACACAATGAGCTACGTAATATCATATGATGTAATCACAGCTAATAAAAATCGCTCGGGTATAGCTCTAATGCAACAATGGAATGCGCACAGAGGTGATAAAAGTCGTGGGACATCGATGTGCACATATGCAGATGGCGGTAGTATCGCGGACACAAAATATAAAGCGACAGTACATGAGCGGAGCTGTCGTTTGTACTGATCTGATTCATGTGAAAAGGTTTCCGATGCGATTATGGCTGCAGGACGGAAATTAACAGACTGAACGCGGAATGGCAGTTCGAGATAGGTGCTTGAGGCACTTCATTTTTTAAATCGTTAGGTAATTCTACACTACTGCCCATTAAAATTCCTACACCACGAAGATGACGTGCTATAGACGCGAAATTTAGCCGACAGGAAGAATATGCTGTGATATGCAAATGATTAGCTTATCAGAGTATTCACACAAGGTTGGCGCTGGTGTCAACCCGTACAACGTGCTGACATGAGGAAAGTTTCCAACCGATTTCTCATACACGAACAGCAGTTGACCGGCGTTGCCTGGTGAAACGTTATTGTGATGTCTCGTGTAAGAACGAGAAACGCGTACCATCACGTTTCTCACTTTGATAAAGGACGGATTGTAGCCTATCGCGATTGCGGTTTGACGTATCGCGACATTGCTGCTCGCGTTGGTCGAGATCCAATGACTGTTAGCAGAATATTGAATCGGTGGGTTCAGGAGGGTGATACGGAACGCCGTGCTGCATTCAAACGGCCTCGTATCACTAGCAGTCGAGATGACAGGCATCTTATCCGCATGGCTGTAACGGATCGTGCAGCCACGTCTCGATCCCTAAGTCAACAGATGGGGACGTTTGCAAGACAACGACCATCTGCACGAACAGTTCGACGACGTTTGCAACAGCATGGACTATCAGCTAGGAGACCATGGCAGCGATTACACTTGACGCTGCATCACAGACAGGAGCGCCGTCGATGGTGTACTCATCGACGAACATGGGTGCACGAATGGCAAAACGTCATATTTTCGGATGAATCCAGGTTCTGTTTACAGCATCATGATGGTCGCATCCGTGTTTGGCGGCATCGCGGTGAACGCATATTGGAAGCGTGTATTCGTCATCGTCACACTGGCGTGATGGTATGGGGTACCATTGGTTTACATGTCTTGGTCACCTCTAGTCCGCACTGACGACACTTCCAACAGTGGACGTTACATTTCAGATGTGTTACGACCCGTGGCTCCACCCTTCATTCGATCGCTGCGAAAGCCTACATTTGAGCAGGATAACGCACGACCGTATGTTGCAGGTCCGGGACGAGTCTTTCTGGATACAGAAAATGTTCGACTGCTGCCCTGGGCAGCACATTCTCCAGATCCCTCACCAATTGGAAAGGTCTGGTGTATGGTGGCCGAGCAACTGGCTCATCACAATACGCCAGTCACTACTCTTGATGAACTGTGGTATCGTGTTGAAGCTACATGGGCAGCTGTACCTGTGCACGCCATCCAAGCTCTGTTTGACTCATTGCCCAGGCGTACCAAGGCCGTTATTACGGCCATAGGTGGTTGTTCTGGGTACTGATTTCTCAGGATCTATGCACCCAAAATGGCGCGAAATGTAATCACATAACAGTTCTAGTATAATTTATTTGCCCAATGAATACCCGTTTATCATCTGCATTTCTTCTTGGCATAGCAATTTTAATGACCAGTAATGTGTATTCCGATATCCACAGTGTCAAGAGTTTGCGGAGAACACCCAACTTCAGGCATTACCTCTCACCACGGACAACGTAGTAGCCGACGGCCTTCGCTTAAAGACCGGGAGCAACGGCATTTGGGTAGAGTTGTCAGTGCTAACAGACAAGCAACACTGCGTGAAATAACCGCAGATACCAGTGTTGGAGGTACGATGAAAGAATACTTTATGACAGTGAGGCGAAATTTGACGTTAAAGAGCTATGGCAGCAGACGACCGACGCGAGTGCCTTTGCTATTAGCACAACATCGCCTGAAATGCCTCTGCTGGGCTCGTGACCATATCTGTTGGACCCTAGACGACTGGAAAATCGTGGACTGGTCAGATGATTCCAAACTTTAGTTCGTAATGGCTGATGTTGTTGCTCGAGTATGGCACAGACCCCACGAAACCGTACATCCAAGTTGTCAACATGGTACTGTGCAAGCTGCTTGTTGCCCCATAATGGTGTGGGGTGTGTTTACATAGAACTGACTGGGTCCTCTGGTCTAACTGAAACAATGATTGACTGGAAATGTTTATGTTCGGCTACTTGGAGACAATTTGCAATCATTCATGGGCTTCATGTTGGCAGACAATGATGTCGTGTCACCAGGTCACAATCGTTTGCGATTGATTTGAATAACGTTCTGGACCATTCGAAAGAATGGTTTGTCCACCGAGATTGCCCTGTATGAATCCCATCGAACATTTATAGCGCATAATCGGGAGGGAATTTTGTGGAAAAAAACCTGCACCGGCACCACTTTCGCATTTATGGACAGCTATAGAGGTAGCGTGACTCAAAATTTCTTCAAGGGACTTCCAGCGAGTTGTTGAGCACATGCCACGTCGATTTACTGCAATGCGAGGAGCTACAGGAGGTCTGACAGGATATTAGGATATACCCCATGACTTTTGTCACCTCAGTGTACGATTGCAGGGGAGAGTGTTCCACCTTGGAACACTTTCCAAGCTGGTCAGCTCTGTAATGAAAATTTTAATATCCTTTCCTACTCCAGTCTAAAAAAAATCACACTCACTTTTTGTATGCTCCAATATTTTCTGAAATAACAGAAACTACTTTGAAAAAGGAAGGCTTTTCCGACCGTGAAGAAATGTTCCAAGGTACAACATGATAATTTATCAAGGAGCAAATACTCTGTTGAAGTTTAAAAGTGTTACAATAAAGAAAATTTTGTCACTACCTTATTTTGTGTTACATGGTTACTCTGTTACACTGTTCAGGTACCGACAGGAATGTGGAGTCGTGCCCAATACAGTGCCGTGGCCAGCTGCACTAGGTTTCTCAGTTGAGGATCCATGGCGTGTACACCTCGATCGAGGTAGTCCTAGCGATTCTCCGCTAGGGGTAAATCCAGGAATCTTCGGCATCATCTTGGGTGTTAATAACAAATGGTTCAAATGGCTCTGACCACTATGGGACTTAACTTCTAAGGTCATCAGTCCCCTAGAACTTAGAACTACTTAAACCAACGGGGGAGTGCATACATAGGTCAGACCATTCGTACCATTGAGGACCGATGCCGAGGTCATCAACGGCACACTAGACTGCAACAGCCCAGTAAGTCGGCAATCGCTGAGAATTGTCTGTCGGAACTCCACAACATGGATTATGACCAAATCAAAGTCCTGACACAGACTTCCAAATACTGGGACGGTGTCATCAAAGAAGCCATAGAGATTAGAGTAAGGGAGCCACAACTAAATCGCGACAGCGGTTATATCCTTAGGAAGGCGTGGGAACCCGCGATCACCCAGGTTAAGAAGAAAAAGGATATTTCCCACAGTGTACCGACTTCGGAGGAGGAGGGAAGAATAACGACAGCGGTGCTGGCAGACCCTCCTAAACGAGAAGTCCTAGGGCGCAGCGCCCAGACAGCAGGAGAACGGACGCTGTACCTGGACAGCGCGCGGGGCGCGGACCCCACCGACTCATAGGAAGCACCTGAGGGGGGAGAGAGAGCGTCCTATATATACCTTGCGCTGGCCCACCGCCGGTCAGTACATCAGCGCACCTGATGATGGCAACGTGGTCGGTTGCCAAAATTTGTGTCCTATGCACACTCATACCAGGCTACTCATCCGAGATTTGTTTCGTCGTTACTTAAACCTAACTAACTTGAGCACATCACACACATCCATGCCCGACGCAGGATTCGAACCTGCGACCGTAGTGGTCGCGCGGTACCAGACTGAAGCGTCTAGAACCGCTCGGCCACAGTGGCCGGCTGTTAATAACCATTACAGCTGTATTTAGCCCTTCATTATTGAATCACTACCGGTTTCATGGGACTAAAAGCCACATCATCAGGTGAACATAAACTAAAAAATTAGAGCTTTTATTGCACCCTTGCCCCGAAAACCAATGATGATGGCCTTTTGGACATCAGATAAATCGCCCCGTTTCCGCATTACGTCTCTGAGTGGTTATTGCACGTTCACATCGAACATAGGCAGTGGTCACAGTAATGTGACTGGACCGTGCACATGCCAATAATCAGCGGATGAAGTCAAATTAACTAGAAGTATTATCATAGATCAGTGACAATTTATATGCATTCTAAAATACAAGCTATTGAAACCTAACACGAATTTCCTTAGCAGTTCATTTGCAAATATCAGATGTCCAGTAGTAAAAGACTGTCTTACTTTTCAAGTTACATGAGGGTGCATGCGTGACGAAGTATGGCTTCACCACCCACACGTTATCTAACTTTTTTTGGAAAATATTTAGACTTCACTCATCATAAAATTCTGGAACTGAAAAATTAACAGTACCTTCCAAACAGCTTTAAAATGCTGTACAGAACTTAAAATATATAGAACTCAAAATATTTGCAAATGTTGCACAAAACGCAAACTCATATCGCACAACAATAGGAACAGTAGAAAATAATGGAAACAGTTTACAGTTGTCTATAGTGCTCATTCCTTCATGCGATTTTGAAATCTGTCACTGGATTGAAACGAAGCCCAGGAAATATCGTGTGTGCCTTAGTACAGTATCCTCAAGGTACAACACTTTCCTCTATTGAAATAAAATCGTTGGTTTATCCTGGTGCCGAATGTTAAGCATAAATTAAGTGTATTGCTGCTGCACTTTTAACCTGTAGAATGTTAACATTCTTTCGCTAGTGCTTTAATGACGGTAAATTCAACTTTCAACTTGCTGGAATACATATCTATAAATAGCAAGCTATCGCCTACTTATTACAGAAGTCAGAGTTGGATGCAAAACTAAAAACAAAAGATAACCGAAAAGACAGGTGAAGTTCCTCGTTTATCTTTGTAGCTCTACCTTGACCGTGCTCCCAAGCGAAGTAACGGTGCTGCCTAATCAGATCTGAAGTGGCAGTCATGATGGACAGATGTGTACCTGCCGCGGGCAAGTATATTACAATTTTTATATTAGTTCAGTGAAACGTAAATCAGATCGGGTCAGTTATGGGGTACATATTTGTTGTCGGAAGTGGACAATTACATTTCAGTTTAATGTAACTTCAGTAGAATGTTAATCAGATCGCGCCAATCGTGTTGGCTGGTAAGAGAGTTGTACTGCAATTGTTATATAAATTGAATAATATGCTAATTACATCGTAAGGGACAGCCGTGGTGTACAGATGTGTTTTCAGGATCGGTCGGGCAAATCTTAATTTTTTGCGGGAATAATGAAGTACAACATTTTAAGAATTGGTAACACATAATCATTAGAGTCGTAGCATAAAGTTGTAAATATATTAACTCTTGACGTGTTCAAAAGACAGTGGATGAAGTCTGTAACTTGCAGTTCCTCCTGTTCCGCTTAAATAAAAACGGGTGCATCCCTAAATGGTGAACGAATCGGTTATTTACGTAACATCAGCTCGTCGCTATCACTTCATTATGCACTACTGGCCATTAAAATTGCTACACCAAGAAGAAATGCAGATGATAAAAAAATATTCATTGGACCAATATATTATACTAGAACTGACATGTGATTACATTTTCGCGCGATTTTGGGTGCATAGATCCTGAGAAATCAGTACCCAGAACAACAACATCTGGCCGTAATAGCGACCTTGATACGCCTGGAGATTGAGTCAAACAGAGCTTGGATGGCGTGTACAGGTACAGTTGCCCATGCAGCTTCAACACGGTACCACGGTACATCGTATTGTGACAATCCAGTTGCTCGGCCACCATTGACCCGGCGTTTTCAGATGGTGAGAGATCTGGAGAATGTGCTGGCTAGGGCAGCGGTCGAACATTTTCTGTATCCAGAAAGGCCCGTACAGGACCTGCAACACGCCGTCGTGCATTATCCTGCTGAAATGTAGGGTTTCGCAGGGAGCGAATGAAGGCTAGAGCCACGGGTCGTAACACATCTAAAATGTAACGTCCACAGTTCAAAATGCCGTCAGTGCGAACAAGAGGTGACCGAGACTTGTAACCAATGGCACCCCATACCATCAAGCCGGTTGATACGCTAGTATGGCGAAGACGAATAAACGCTTCCAATGTGCGTTCACCGCTGTGCCGCCAAACACGGATGCGACCATCATGATGCTGTAAACAGAACCTGGATTCATCCGAAAAAATGATGTTTGCCATTCGTGCACCAAGGCTCGTCGTTGAGTACACCATCGCCGGCGCTCCTGTCTGTGATGCAGCGTCAAGGGTAACCACAGCCATGGTCTGCGAGCTGATAGTCCATGCTGCTGCAACCGTCGTCGAACTATTCGTGCAGATGGTTGTTGTATTGCAAACGTCACCATCTGTTGACTCAGGGCTCGAGACGTGGCTGCACGATCAGAGCCATAGTCGTGCTACAGTGGTCAGAGGAGCATTGGAGTCAACTCACTTTGATGTCCCGACAACCAAATTTGTCTGATGCAAATCTAATGGAATCAGCGGGTCGCTACGGGGAGCCATCACCACGTACATAAATCAGCAGCCCGTTATTTACTCGTATTACATGACCTATGCCTAGACATTTAATGCCGCAAACCTACCAACAAATTGTAGGATCCTTGATACGCAGCATCAGTGATGTATTTCGTTCCAAAGACGGACAAACAAGCTATAAATCAAGCGATCATAATATTTTGGCTCATCAGTGTATATCAATAAAGCTCCAGAAGTTATGTCATAACAGCAAATTTACATGTACTCTTACAAAAATCTTTAACACTTAATAACAGTTGAATCTCTCACGCTATCCGAACAAACAAGACATTAAATGATAGTGCACGATACTAGCTATCATCGTTAAAAGCCACACATCTGGCTGCATTTTATATTTGGTGAATTATTACTAGTTCCATATGTCTGGCCTGATAGCAGTGCGTGTTAAACTACCATAATCGAATCCACTGGGCAGGTTAACGACGAGGGTCAGTATGCCAGCAAGCCTGGTTGTGGTTATCAGTCGCTTTTCCTCATCCCACTAGGTGAATACCGGGCTGGTACCCAAGTCCCACCACAGTTACACGATTTGTAAACATCAGTTTCGATATATAGCAAAATAAGTCACATCAGAGTAATCACAGCACTGAGGTGCATCTTTTGAGATATTAAGATCATGTTTATCAATAAAACTACCGAAGGTATGCTGTAACAGCAAATGTACGTGTACTCTCATGGAAATCTTTAAAATTTCAGAACAGTCCATGCTATCCTGACAAACAATGTACTAATGATAGCATGTGGCACTAACTGTCATCACTCCCGCCCGGTTGGCCGTGTGGTCTCACGCACGGCTTTCCGGGCGGGAAGGAACGCCTCGTCCCCGGCACGAATCCTCCCGGCGGATTTGTGTCGAGGTCCGGTGAACCGGCCAGTCTGTAGATGGTTTTCAGGTGGTTTTACATCTGCCTCGGTGAATGCGGGCTGGTTCCCCTTATTCCGCCTCAGTTACACTACGTCGGCGATTGCTGCGCAAAAGAGTTCTCCACGTACGCGTACACCGCCATTACTCTACCACGTAAACATAGGGGTTACACTCGTCTGGTGTGAGACGTTCCCTGGCGGGTCCACCGGGGGCTGAACCGCACAATAGTCCTGGGTTCGGTGTGGGGCGGCGGAGGGGTGAAGTGGACTGCGGTAGTCGTCGTGGGGTTGTGGACCACTGCGGCTGCGGCGGGGACGGAGCCTCTCCGTCGTTTCTAGGTCCCCAGTTAACATATAATACAATACAACTGTCATCACTAAAAGCCACACATCTGCCTATATATTCTATTTGGTGAATTATTATGAGTTTTATATATCCGACCCTATGGCTGTGCATCTTAGCGCATCGCTTCCACGATGGGGAGGGTCACGAGCCATGAGTCGAATCCACAGGTAGATTAAGGATGAGGGCCGGTAAGACGGCCAGCCTGGATGTGGTCACCCATTGGGTGACTACATCACTTACACGATTCGCAAAAATGTAAAAACTTTCGCCCACTTTCACATGAATAACACTAAACGCAAGCAATTAGGGTGCAAATATTTCCGTTCTGGGTAGGTGGTGAGCAGGGGGGGGGGGGGGGGGTGAGGGGGTTTGATGTAATGGCAACTAAACAAGAATCTGGCACCACCTTAAATAAATTAACCGTACCAAATTCGTTAATAGCCATGTCGATCCTCAGCCAATGTGAGAAAAGTTATGTGACCTTGTAAGATACCATCTCCGTTGCAGGCAATCATTTTATAGGACTCATGCGAGCTTGGTATAATTTCTGAACCGTGATCGGATGTGAACAGTGTGGGTTAAACACCTCTGGAAAGTTATACTGTGCACGTATCACAAAGACTCGGTTTCTCCTTTGGTACAGAAGGATGCAGCTCTTATCTTCTTAAAGTTTGCCACCGTAGTGAGCAGGATAGAAAGCTTGCAAGGTGCATGTACGTCAGATGTTGGGCATTAGAGTGCACGTTTTTATGTTCTATGATCATTTCTGTCTACGTCTACCTCTACATGGATACTTTGCAAATCACATTTAAGTGCCTGGCAGAGAGCTCATCGAACCACCTTCACAATTCTCTATTATTTCAATCTTGTATAGCACGCGGAAAGAGCGAACGCCTATATCCTTCCGTACGAGTTCTGACTTCACTTATTTTATCATAGTGATCGTTTCTCCCTCTGTAGGTCGGTGTCAACAAAATATTTTCGCATTCGGCGGACAAAGCTGGTGACTGGAATTTGTGAGAAGATTTCGCCGCAACGAAAAACGCCTTTGTTTTAATGATATCCATCCCAAATCCTGTATCATTTCAGTGACACTCTCTCCCCTATTTCGCGATAGTACAAAACGTGCTGCCCTTCTTTGAACTTTTTCAATGTACTCTGTCAATCCTACCTGGTAAGTATCCCACACCACGTAGCAGTATTCTGAAAGACGGACAAGCATAATGTATGCAGTCTCCTAGTAGATCTGTTGCATGTGCAGTTTTGTGCTGTCCGAGTTTTTCGGAAAAAGCTTGCCACCTCCGCCACGGCAGGACCATGAGGGTTCTGACTTACGAGAATACCTGCCTTCGGCGGGCCAGGAGCGCCAGCATCCACCGTCGCCTTCGGTTTGCAAGCAAATATTCTACGTGCATGTACCAATTCCCAGTTGTTGTTGTAGTTGTTGTGGTATTCAGTCCGTTGATGCAGCTCTCCATGCTACTCTATCCTATGCAAGCCTCTTTATCTCTGAATAACAGCTGCAACCGACATCCTTCTGAATCTGCTTATTGCACTGATCTCTTGGTCTCATTCTACCATTTTTAACCCCACACATTTCCTTCCATCACTAAACTGGTAATCGCTTGATGTTTCAGAAAGTGCCGTATCAACCGATCCCTTCTTTTAAGGCGCTCGGGGTAACCCCGCGGTCTAAAGCGTCTTTTCACGGTCCGCGTGACTCCACCCATCGGAGGTTCGAGTCCTCCCTAGGGGCTGGGCGTGTATGTTGTCCTTAGCGTCAGTTAGTTTAAGCAGTGTGTAAGCTTAGGGACCGCTGACCTCGGTAGTTACGTGATCTACCCAGCTAATCTTCAGCTTTCTTCTGTAGAACTACATTTTAAAAGCGTCCATTCTCTTCTGGTCTAAACTGTTTAGCATCCGTGTTTCACCTCGATGCATGGCTACACTCCAGACAAGGCATCCAGAAAAGGTATCGTAACACTCAAGTCTATATTCGATGAAAACACATTTCTTTTCTTCAGAAACGCTTTCCTTGTCACTGCCAGACTACATTTTATACCCTCTCTGCTGTAGGAATCATCTGTTATTTTTCTGCCCAAATAGCAAAAACTATTTACTGCTTTCAGCGTCTCGTTCCCTAAACTAATTCCCTCAGCGTCACCTGATTTAATTCGACTACATTAAATTACCCTGGTTTTGCTTTTGTTAATGTTCACTTTACACCCTCCTTTGAAGACACTCTTCATGCCGTTTAACTAAAGTCCCAAGTCTTTCGCTCTCTCTGACAGAATGACATTGTCATCGGCGAATCACAAGGTTTTTATTTATTCTCCCTGAACTATAATTCCTACTCCAGATTTTTCATTGGTTTCCTTTCCTGTTTGCTCAGGGTATAGATTAAATAACATCAGGGATATCCGGCCGTTGTGGCCGAACGGTTCTAGGAGCTTCAGTCTGGAACCGCGCGACCGCTACGGTCGCAGGTTCGAATCCTGCCTCAGGCATGGGTGTGTGTGATGTCCTTAGGTTATTTAGGTTTAAGTAGTTCTAAGTTGGGACTGATGACCTCAGAAGTTAAGTCGCATAGTGCTCAGAGCGATTTGAACCATTTGAACATCGGGGATAGTCTGCAACCCTGTCTCAAATGTGCTCGATCAGTGCTACCATTTCATGCCCCTCCACTCTAATAACTGCCGTCTGGTTTCCGTACATCTTGTAAACAGCCTTTCAGTCTCTATCTAGCTTCAAAATTTCGAAGAGAGTATTCCATTGAACATTGTCAAAAGTGTTCTGTAAGTCTACAAATGCTATAAACGTAGGTTTGCCTTTCCTTAATCCATCTTCTAAAATAAGTCGTAGGGCCAGTACCGTCTCCTTCGTGTGTTCCTACATTTCTCCGAAATATAAACTGATGTTCCCCGAGATCGACTTCTAACAGTTTTTACATTCTTCCGTAAAGAATTCGTGTTACTATTTTGTAACCATGACTTATTAAAGTGGTAGTTCCGTCATTTTAACAACTGTCAGCAAACTTTTTTTCTTTGAAATTTGAATTATCACATTCTTCTTGAGGTCTGAGGATATTTCGTCTGTGTCACTCACCTTGCTCACCAGATGGAAGAGTTTTGTCATGGTTGGCTCTCCCAAGGGTAACAATATTTCTGACAGAATGTCGTCTACTCCAGGGATCTTGTTTCGACCTGGGTCTTTCAGTGCTCTATCAAATTCCGTCTTATCTCTATATACGTCCTCATCCGTTCCTATAGTATTGCCTTCACCTGCCTCTCTCATGAATAGATCTTACTATACTCCTTCCAAATATGAGTTGTATATGGTATCTATGCTTTTAAAGGCATTTGTCCTCTAGCCATTCCTGCTTAGCCATTTTGCGTTTCCTGTCAGTCTCATTCTTTAGACATTTTTATTCTCTTTCGCCTGCTTCATTTGTTGCATTTTTATATTTTCTCCTTTCATCAATTAAATTTAGCATATCCTGCGTGATCCAAGGATTGTCTTTTACCTATTTGATCCTCTGCTGCCTTTCCTATTTCATCTCTTACAGCTGTCCATTCGTCTTTTACTAGATTCCTTTGCCCTGTTTTATTCAACCGTTACCTAATGCTTTCACTGTAACTCTCAACAACCTTTGGTTCTTTCAACTTATTCACGACTCATCTTCTTCATTTCCTGTCTTTTTACAATTTCTTCAGATTCAATCTAGAGTTCATAACCATCCGAATCAGGTGGAACTGACGGATGACATCGAAAAAGTTAAAAGAAGGGCGGCTCGTTTTGTATTATCGCGAAATAGAGAAGATAGCGACACAGACATGATACGTGAACTGGAATGGCAAACATTAAGACAAAGGCGCTTTTCGTTGCGACGGAGTCTTGTCATAAAATTTCAATCACCAGTTTTCTCCACCAATTGCGAAAACATTCTGTTGGCACCCACCTACATAGGGAGAGATGATCATCACGATAAAATAAGAGAAATCAGGGCTCGCACAGAAAAATTTAAGTGCTTGTTTTTCCTGCGCACCGTTAGAGAGTGGAACGGTAGAGAGACAGCTTAAAGATGGTTCATTGAACCCTCTGCCAGGCACTTTATTGCGAATAGCAGAGTAGCCACGTAGATGTAGATAAGTTGTCGTCAGAGTCCACATCTGCCCCAGGAAATGTCTTACAATTTAAAATTTCGCTCCGAAATCGCTATTTGACCATTATATCACCAGTCTCAAACCTTCCGGTGCTTCCAGATCTCTTCCACGTACACAACCTTCTTTCGCGGTTCTTAAAGCAAGTGTTAACGATAATTACACTCTGTGCAAAATTCGACGAGGTCACATCCTCTTTCATTTCTTTCCCCCCTTCCATATTCACCTACTATTTCTCCTTCTCGCCTGTTTGCTGTTATCGAATTCCAGTCGCCCCTTACAATTAAATTTTCGTCTACCTTAATTATCGGAATAATTTCTTTTATCTCATCATTATGAACAGCGACCTGCGATCGATACAGAAACGTCCAGGTGATAGAAGGTTCACGTAAGGTGGAACGACTGCTAGTCAGACGCAAGCACGGTGCATGTAATATCAGTCAGCGATCTGTCCGTATGCAGAATGGGGAAGGAGCGCGATCTATCTGAGTTTGATCGAGCGCAGATTTTCATGACCCGGAGGCTCAGTACGAGCATTCCGGAAACTGCATTTATTGACGGGTGTTCGAGGAATGCTGTGGTGGATGTCTTCAACACGTGGCGAAAATAAGGCGAAAGCACGTCCAGGCGTCGTGGGGTTGGGCGGCCACTTGTCTTTACAAATGTCTGACGTCATAGGATGGACAGACTACTAAAACAGAACTGTGGCGGAACTACCATCGGACTTTAATGCTGGGCAGATCACAAGTGTGTCTCAACATACAGAGCACCGAACACTCCTAATAATAGGCCTCCGGAGCCGACAAGCCTTGCAAGTGCCAATGTTAACACCAAGACTTCGGCAACTAAACTGAAACAGGCACGTGACCATCGGCACTGAACGCTGGCGCAGTAGCAGAGCTTTGCATGGTCTGATAAAGCCCGGTACCTTCTTCATCATGCCGATGCATGGGCGCGAATCTGTCGTCTTCCAGGGGAACAGCTCCTTGACACCTGTATTGCGGGACGGACACAAACTGGCGGTGGCTCCATAACTCTCTGGGGAACATTCAAGTGTGCATCCATGGGTTCAGTGGAGCTCGTGCAAGGTATCATGACGGTCAATGTGTATCGTACACTGATTGCAGGCCACATACACCCCTTCATAACGATCATATTTCCCAATGGCAACGGCATTTTCAACAAGAGCCAAGAGTGTAATCCGATCGTGCACATCTGGGATGTCACTGAACGTTGTGTCACAGTTCATCGCTCCCCCCTCCCCACTCCCGGGGATTTATTGGAATTAGGTGACTTGTGCGTGAAGATGTGGTGCCAACTCATTCCAGTGGCACACAAACGGTTAACTGCTTCGATGCCATGATCCGTCGCCGTTGTTAAGCGTGCCAAAGGTGGACATACTGTTATATAGGTGGTCATAATGTTCTGGCTGATCAGAGTAAACATGTACTGCTGTGGTAGGTGTGGGATTCGTGTTTATCTTTGCTACTAAAATGCGTTCATTATGCTGCTCATGGTAGCTTGACCGCATTCCTATTTTCTTAATTATTATTAAACCCACTCTTGCATTACCCCTATGTGACTGTGTTTATAACCGTGTATTCACCTGACAGAAATCCTTTTCCTCCTGCCACCGAACTTCACTAATTCCCACTATATTTAACATCAGCCTATCCATTTCCTTTTTCAAATTTCCTGACCTAGATCCCCGATTACGGGATATAACAAATGGTTCAAATAGCTCTGAGCACTATGGGACTTAACATCTATGGTCATCAGTCCCCTAGAACTTAGAATTACTTAAACCTAACTAACCTAAGAACGTCACACAACACCCAGTCATCACGAGGCAGAGAAAATCCCTGACCCCGTCGGGAATCGAACCCGGTAACCCGAGCGTGGGAAGCGAGAACGCTACCGCACGACCACGAGCTGCGGACCGGAATCTAACATTCCACACTCCAATCATCAGAATGCGTTTCTCATGATGATGACCTCCTCCTGAGTAGTTCCCTCGCGGAGATCCGAATGAAGGACTACACTCCTGGAAACTGAAATAAGAACACCGTGAATTCATTGTCCCAGGAAGGGGAAACTTTACTGACACATTCCTGGGGTCAGATACATCACATGATCACACTGACAGAACCACAGGCACATAGACACCGACAACAGAGCATGCACAATGTCGGCACTAGTACAGTGTATATCCACCTTTCGCAGCAATGCAGGCTGCTATTCTCCCATGGAGACGATCGTAGAAATGCTGGATGTAGTCCTGTGGAACGGCTTGCCATGCCATTTCCACCTGGCGCCTCAGTTGGACCAGCGTTCGTGCTGGACGTTCAGACCGCGTGAGACGACGCTTCATCCAGTCCCAAACATGCTCAATGGGGGACAGATCCGGAGATCTTGCTGGCCAGGGTAGTTGACTTACACCTTCTAGAGCACGTTGGGTGGCACGGGATACATGCGGACGTACATTGTCCTGTTGGAACATCAACTTCCCTTGCCGGTCTAGGAATGGTAGAACGATGGGTTCGATGACGGTTTGGATGTACCGTGCACTATTCAGTGTCCCCTCGACGATCACCAGAGGTGTACGGCCAGTGTAGGGGATCGCTCCCCACACCATGATGCCGGGTGTTGGCCCTGTGTGCCTCGATCGTATGCAGTCCTGATTGTCGCGCTCACCTGCACGGCGCCAAACACGCATACGACCATCATTGGCACCAAGGCAGAAGCGACTCTCATCGCTGAAGACGACACGTCTCCATTCGTCCCTCCATTCACGCCTGTCGCGACACCACTGGAGGCGGGCTGCACGATGTTGGGGCGTGAGCGGAAGACGGCCTAACGGTGTGCGGGACCGTAGCCCAGCTTCATGGAGACGGTTGCGAATGGTCCTCGCCGATACCCCAGGAGCAACAGTGTCCCTAATTTGCTGGGAAGTGGCGGTGCGGTCCCCTACGGCACTGCGTAGGATCCTACGGTCTTGGCGTGCATCCGTGCGTCGCTGCGGTCCGGTCCCAGGTCGACGGGCACGTGCACCTTCCGCCGACCACTGGCGACAACATCGATGTACTGTGGAGACCGCAAGCCCCACGTGTTGAGCAATTCGGCGGTACGTCCACCCGGCCTCCCGCATGCCCACTATACGCCCTCGCTCAAAGTCCGTCAACTGCACATACGGTACACGTTCACGCTGTCGCGGCATGCTACCAGTGTTAAAGACTGCGATGGAGCTCCGTATGTCACAGCAAACTGGCTGACACTGACGGCGGCGGTGCACAAATGCTGCGCAGCTAGCGCCATTCGACGGCCAATACCGCGGTTCCTGGTGTGTCCGCTGTGCCGTGCGTGTGATCATTGCTTGTACAGCCCTCTCGCAGTGTCCGGAGCAAGTATGGTGGGTCTGACACACCGGTGTCAATGTGTTCTTTTTTCCATTTCCAGGAGTGTATTTTACCTCCTGAATGTTTTATCCAAGACAAGGCTAGCGTTATTTAACCATACAGTAGAACTTATGGCCTTGGGAAAAATACAGCTGTAATTTCCCCCTGCTTTCAGCCGTTCACAGTATCAGCAACGCAAGCCTGTTTTAGTTGCTGTTACTAGGCCACATCAGTCAATCATACAGATTGTTGTCCCTACAGTTACTGAAAAGACTGCTGCCGCTATTCGGGATCCATACTTTTTTTCTGGCCTCCCGACAGATACGTCTACATCGTGCTATTTGTATCGCTGACACACGCAAGCCATCCCAAAGACAGCAAGGTCCATGGTTCATGGGGGTAAGTTACTAGATAGAAACGAGATTAATAAAGATGGCTTGATATACACAATCACTGTCATAATCCTCTTTTTTGAATTTAAAATAATGGGGTTTATCGGCCTACACTTGTCTTTAATCGATATGAGATGTGATTTTCATATGAAATAAAATGAAAAGTGTCAGGTTAGTGAACGCTTGACGCTTTTCGAAGTCCATCAGCATCCTTGTATGCACAGTCCAAGGAGTTGTCCAAGTGAGTTCCAATAAGCAACCCAGTAACGTATGTAAAGGAACATCTAGGTAGATATTAGAGCATAGCACAGTACAATGTGAGTTCATGCTGGAACGGCAGCTGGTTTTATTTCCAGTAAAATGTTAATGGCTAGGTCCATGTGATTGCTCACGAGTGCCTCTTATCAGCTGCAGGTGAAGTCTTTCGCAGTGTATATCATAGACTTTCGACCACGCTGTTTGAGGACTCAGGTATACGATTCCTCTCCCTCTAACTGGCCTGTAGTGTGGAAAGTGTCTTTGTCAATAACAGGATGGTCATGTCGAGAGGGAAGAGATGAGCATGGGCAAGTCAACTAGGGTCTAAAAATCCATTTCCACGCCAAGCGGTGTGTGTGGTTGCTCTGTGTCCTCTGCTTGTGGTAGGGGCATTGCCATAATACTGGAGCCGTCTGGTGCTTATGTTCCAGTCTCTGCGTCCGTATTGAGAATCTTTGGTTTGTGATGATGGTATCGTCATGATGCTGGACCCAGCTGGTGCTGATCTTCCCGTTTGTGAATCCCTAGGTGGTGGAGATGGATAAGGGTCTCAATTCTATTGCTGGACCTGTGGCTGTTATTCCTGTCTGGTATCTTAAGTAGCACTAAGACAGGTCTTGGGTCAGTGGTAGTTGGCTTCAGGTGGTAGCTGCAAGATGTGGGCGTTGCTGGTTTGCGTACTGTACTGGTATAGTGCCATTGGCATCAACAGTGAATACCTGTCATCCACAGACGGCTCTGATGATGCCTGGTAGCCACCTTGGAACTCTCTCACAGGTGCAAGCCCATACGTTTGGCCCAGAGAGTATTAGGGGCGACGGATGGACTGCCATAGTTGTGCAGACCCAGAAGGTCCCAGAGTATGCAGTGCTGGCGCCATGCAGCAGTTCCGAAACAGTGCACCGCTGCAGTGGTGTGGTTCTGTAGGAGACTAGGAACTGAGTCATAACTTTGGCTTTTTCTAAGTCTGGCATCTTTTTTTTTTGCATTTGCGCCTTAAAGGTGTTGACGAATCGCTCGGCTTTTTGATTGAAGGCTGTGTGGAACGGCAATGCAGTCTGATGCATTATGCCATCCTGAGAGCAGAAATCCTGAGACCAAATGATTGTCTTGGAGGCTCTTTCATTGCACAGGCCAATGACAATGTGTAAATGTGACGCCTTGCGAGCTCCTACATGAGTGTCATCAAGCAGTGGTCAGTGTGCAGGAGGTGTATAAGACGCTGACGCTGTGGCGGCGGTATGGACACCTGGCAGTTGTCGTCGTCTGTTGTCACCATCAGTATTCCCTGTACCACGCGGAATCTCATTTTTGCGAGGAAGAGGGGTGGAAGGCATTCTGGCCAATCTTGAGGAATAACTATCTTAATTATCTGTCTTCATTGCAATTAGGGCGGCTGTGAGAGTAATATCTTGTGGGCAGTTTTGTAGGGTGTCATCAATTTGCAAACAGTTTTTCCTAAGATTCAAATATCACGCTTGGCCCGATAGATAGTTTGGATACGGCCGCGGCGTTAGCATGCTGTGCTGTAGACTAATAACGAGCTGTATAAGTGTAGTTACTTAGATGGAGTGCCCAGCGTTGAAAGTGTTGGTTCATCTCTTTTTCCAATCTTTTTAGGACCGAACATGGACTTCAGTGACTTAAGATCAGAAATGAGGTGAAATTATTTTCCTCGATGTATGAAATTTCTGAATGCCTAATGTAATGGAAAGGGCTTCTTTTTCGATGTGGGAGTAGTTCATTCGAGTTGTAGTTAGTGTTCTAGATACCTGTGCGATGGGTTATTCTTGTCCAGCAGCCCTCTTGAAAAGCCTCCTGATAGTTCTGTGACTATTTATATTTGCATCTTTCTGATGAGAATTATTAAGAGGCATTTCGTTCTGGGTGGCATTTGGTATGAACCTGGCATAGTAATTGTTTCCTAGTATTAAGTGAAGATCTGTTAACCGGGTAGGTCTTGATTTTTTTCTATTCCTTCCGCATATTGCTGAGTTGGTTGCTGTCCTTTATGAGTCAATATGTGACCTAAGCACTCCAGTTTCCCTTTAAATAATTCATTTTGTAGACTGCACTGCACTTTAGTCCATTTTGTTGTAGTGTATGGAACAGTTAACTAAGCTTGCAATGTTTTGCTCCCTTGCAGCATAGCTTAGTAATATATCGTCCGTATAGTTTGCCAGGAGCTCCACAAAACGTTAGAAAATTGCTGATGCACAAATAATTCCAAATGACAGTCCTTGTATCTGTACAATGTCAGTGGGATGTTAATAATCATGATCTGGGGTGACCGTTTGTCTAGCAGCAGCTGCAAATATGCTTCGGATAAATCAATTCTGGAGAAGTACTGGCCACCTGGTAGTCTTGACATGAGTTCTTCTGGCCTTGGAATGGAAAAGACGCTAAAATCTGATTTTTCATTTATGGTTGCTTTTAAAATCACCTCAATCACGGGGAACCATTTGGATTGCGTAAAACTACCAATGGTGTTGCCCATTGACTTGAAGTGAAGTATGTATATGTGTGTTGTTGCACCAGATGATCTTACTTCGTCTTGAGGTCATCTTGTAATGCTGTTGGCATAGCTCTACTTCAAACGTATTGAGATGATGCAGAAGACTATATCAGAATGTTAACCACATAATTTACTAAAATACTTCTTCAATACACCATGAACTGCTCTAGAATTGTTTTATTTGTCATAACCGGTTTCGGGTTTACAACCAATCATCAGTGGCATATTAAGCACGTCTATAGCAATAACATGCTTGTCACGATCTAAAATTTGTTCTATAACATAGTACATAGGTTACATGTGTGCTATTGCTGTCAAATTTTAGGCAGTTACAGTTCTTGATAATGTTTAACTCAACTGTCATATAGAGTAAAATGTTGACAGTAACAACGTTCATGACAAACAAAGTACTATGTTATAGGACACATTGCAGGTCCTGTCGTATTAACTGACAAGCTTTTCATTGCTATAGAGTCGCATAATATGCCATTGATGATTGGTTATAAACCCGGAAAACGGTTTTGGCAAATACAGCAATTCTAGTGGTGCTCATGATGTACTGAAGATGCCTTTTAATAAAGATCTGAAAGCTGCGGAACATCAAGCATTCAACTACATAATTATTTGCACACTCTAAGCATAGTGAAATTATGTCTGAAAATTGTGTGCCTAATGAATCAAGACCATCACATGGTGCTGCTGCTAATGCAATGTTGACATCATCTACTATTTTAAAATCTAAGAGGCGTCCATCCCAAAAATGTTTTATACCTGAGGTGATTGCACATCTAAGAAGTAATCGAATGGCTTACTATCTTGCACAACTTCGCTACAGAGGATTTACCGAACGAAAACATGCGGTGCTTGCTCTAGGACAGAAACTGTCGGCTGAAGAGGTGGAGAATCAATTTTAGCATAGGTTTAGTCATTTATGATAATAACTGGCCAACCTGTATCAACAAGGTGTTTATTACCTGATTGTTGATCGTTAGTGAGAGATAAAACACTTCCGGTTGTACTGTGGAAAGGTTCAGCTGTGACTGTAGCATGTTTACGCTGAGGGTACCTTGTTGGTGCAAGCCGGTGCAGCTTTGCAGACTTCTGCCACGTGCCATTGTTTACAGCCCTGTGCACTGCGCATTTCCTTTTGCGGGCATTGAGCGTGTGTATGTTCAGATAAACAATCTGTGCACCCTGGTAAACACGTTCTATTATTGTTATCGCGACGATGGGCGGTAGAGGAAGTACGTAAACACTGTGAGTCGAAGAAATGCCGCTTGATGTTCCGATTTTGTTCCTAAATGGACGTCGGGTTTTGAATCTCGAGCCCGATAACGAATATCAACTTAATGAGTTCCTATGACGTTTACTGTACTCGGAATGTGAACGTTGTTTTACGGTAGATAACTCACTATCATCAAAATATTCCTGTGCTACATTCGATATTTTAAGCTGTTTTGCGAGGGAGACGTTACTTCCATCAAAATATTTATTTGCTGCATCTGAAAGTTCAGGAGTTTTTATTATTGCTAACACTTACTCAAGAGTATTGTTAATTTCAGTGCTTGTCGAAAAACTTCTTTGTCGGGTGCGTACATCATTATTACATCACACACTAACAATTTTGCATAGGAGTGTTTGCAACTTTGATTAGCGCACAAAAATCGACACTTTTAAGTCATACTTCTGACATTAGCTGCCCATGGTGTATATGGCTGTGCGACTTTTTGCGACAAGGAAAAAAATGCGAACCTAACTGCTATGATTTGCGTTTCCTGCTCGTAATGCTCAGAGAGGAAACTATGGATTTTTGACAGTTATGAGCATTCAGATTTGTTGAGAGGAAACTTAGAACTACTTAAACCTAACTAATCTAAGGACATCACACACATCCAAGCCCGAGGCAGGATTCGAACCTGCGATCGTAGCGGTCGCGCGGTTCCAGACTGAAGCTCCTAGAACCGCTGGGCCCTGTTGAGAGGAAGCAAGTTTTGTAGAAGACACTTTCCTTGAGGGTTGGTAGACATCAGAGTAGCACACTGTTTAGCGACGTCAGTTATGCTACTCCCCTGGAAACGGAGCTACAGACGTCTGCTGTATGAGTAGCAGTCTTTATTTTCTGGATGTAATAGCGCGGATGGTGGTGATAGATGCTGTTCCGGTTTGTTGAGCTGCGGCAGTATAAACTGCCGCTGTTCCATTATTTGCACTTGGTACTTTTGTTGTTGTTCCAGGATTTGTTTCCGTGGTTATTCTTGTTGTGCCTGTCGTTGCATTTGAAGCTGCTGTTGTCATGCTACAGCTTCATGAATTCTGGATCCATTAGCGCTGAACTTAGTTGTCGTAACACACATGTTAAGTTCCAGTCGTTGTCGTCTGTTGGACTACTGTTAAAGTGTAACAAAAACTCTTGATTACAAAGGAAGGATGAATACGCAATTATCAGCTGACAGTTCACAAAACCAGTCCGCACTGGGTCGCCATCAAGTTGTAGACACACAAAATGAAATGACACCAGGCAGTTGGTGGTCACGCAAGTCCATCAATAACTTTGTATTCGCAATCTAAAGAGTTTTTCAAGTGAGATCCAACGAACAACCTGGTCATATATGGTCAGCGTCAGCTATTCAGATACGATGGCACAGCACGATACGAAGTGAGGAATACTGGCAAGGCCACCAGTTTTATTGCCGGCCGCGGTTGTCTCGCGGTTAAGGAGCTCAGTCCGCAACCGCGCGACTGCTACGGTCGCAGGTTCGAATCCTGCCTCGGGCATGGATGTGTGTGATGTCCTTAGGTTAGTTAGGTTTAAGTAGTTCTAAGTTCTAGGGGACTGATGACCACAGATGTTAAGTCCCATAGTGCTCAGAGCCATTTGAACCATTTGAACCATTTTGAACCAGTTTTATTTCCTGCGTGACGCCAGAGGCGAGGCCCATATGATTGCTCCCGGACAACTCTTACAGGCTGCTGTTCAAACCTTTGGCAGCGTATATCGCAGACTTTTGACCTCGTTGTCTGTGGACACACGTATAGTAAAAGTGTAGCATATAAATGCGTCAAGGAGGCCAGGAGAATGTTTAGGCCAGAAAAAGGCAGATAATCACTTGTTAGCATCCCAATGAATGGACATCATTTAGCTCCAGTATGACGGACCTAGTGGAATAATGGGCATAGTTTAAACTGATTGTAAATCGCTCTCTGGAGACCAATTTACCAAATAAGGGGATTAAAGATAAAAAGCACCGGACCCCCCCCCCCCCCTTCGAACCATGGATGGATGGCAACAGGCGAATTCCATATTCCTAGAATTCCGGAGAGCATTGGACACGGTTCCCTAAAGAAGATTTTTAGAAAAAGGTCGAGCATACGGTTTGGGTTATCAGATATGTGAGTGACAGACATTTTCAATAACAGAAGTACGTGTTCATCAAACAGCAGTGTATCGTAAGGAGTGTCCTAGGGAAGTAAGATAGTACCGTTTTTGTTCTCCATATACATAAATGACATGACTGATAGGGTGAGCAGCAATTTTCGGCTGCTTGCTGATGACGCTGTGGTGTAAGGGAGGGTGTCGTCGATGAGTGACTGTAGGGGTATGTAACATGACTGTAACAAAATATCTAGTTGGTGTGATGAATGGCAGCTTGCTCTAAATACAGTAAAATGTAAGTTAATTAGGATGAGTAAGAAACACAATCCTGTAATGTTCGAACATAGCATTAGTAGGTTTAAATGGCTCTAAGCACTATGGGACTTAACATCTGAGGTTATCAGTCCCCTAAACTTAGAACTACTTAAACCTAACTAACTTAAGGACATCACACACTTCCACGCCCGAGGCAGGATTCGAAACTGCGACCGTAGCAGCAGCGCGGTTCCGGACTGAAGCGCCTAGAACCCCTAGGCCACAACGGCCGGCGCATTAGTAGGGTACAGCCTGAGACAGCTACTTCGATTAAATATCTAGATGTAACGTTGCAGAGCTATATGAAATGGAATGAGCTGTCAGGTTGGTAGTATGGAAGACGAATGCTTGACTTCTTTTTATTGGGAAAATTTTGGAAAACTGTACCTCTTCTATAAATGAGATGGCGTATAGAACGCTAGTGCGATGCATTCTTGAATTCTATTCGACTGTTTGGGATCTCCACCAGGTCGGGTTAAAGGAAGGCATTGAAGCAATTCAGAAGCAGGCTGCTAGATAGGTTAACTTCGTACCTGGGATCACTATAAGTCGGTCAAGTGGTTCCTCAGTTGGCATCATGAGGCTGAGTGCTCTCATTTCCAGTACTCCCACCAAGGAGAAATACCCTAAAATATTGGGAATTCAGCCCGAGACCTTCGCGTGGCAGCCAACCGCTCTCACCACTTAGCTACGGAGGCCGACATTTTATGTATTGCTGCAAGTATTTTGTGAGATAACACACACTTAATACGGAGACTAACATGTAGAAATAACTACGACATAAAAATTGGAACCAGCAGTAGCAATATCAGGAAAGAAACACTACTCATATTTGCTCATGTAGAACAAAAAAGGGAAATGACAGGCAGGTAGATTTGAACTGTGAGTACTGGTAGCAATCGCCTTAAGAGAGGAGGTGGAAAGGTGAGAGAAAAAGCGACTTCGCAGAGGCACCAGCAATGAAGATGGGGGAAATCAAAGTGGCTTACATAATTGTAAAATGAAAAGAAAAAGTATGTCTTACACAGAGAAACTTGCCATATTCGTTAGTTTTTTTTAGAATACTTACGAGAAATAGAGAAGGAAGTTATTTTATTACGGAAATAATGCACTAAATTATGTGCAGGGTGAAAGGTAGCTTGTTCCATAAGCGAACACCAACAGAGAAAAAGTTTGAGAATATTTGTTGTTTTATGAATGGGCACAGCCGGGGTGCTAGGAATTTGATAACTTGTGGTGCGATCATGGTGAGACGATTATCATCTGAGGAGGGGAAGTATATTTTGTGAGAGTAAAAGCAAACTGAGTTCAATTATGGTTTAATAGTGACTCTAAAGTATTAAAAAAATTAACTCTATTATTACTTCTAGGCTACGCTGTAATATTTACCAGACCACCATCGGTCATTTAACATATACTCAAGGCCATATTTATGATCTGCAGACCCCTGGGTTGAACCTATGATGTGAGCACTACCTGCACATATTTTATTTTAACTAACACGCAGGATAGTATTTTACAGCAGTCTTACATTAAAAGCTTATAACAGCAATTAACTCTTATTTTTTAATTCTATAAAATATTAATGTACCATTTATGATTTAGTAAACTGAAGACACTAAAAAATTAAAGAACTGATCTCTAGTATTCATCACGATTTATTAAAATTACTATGAATTACAATGCTTGACAAAATAGTGATGCGTCCAGAAGACTATGTTGTATATCATACACATACACGCCATTGGTGAGCATATAAATGATTAAAGCTGCAATTTTCTGCGACAGGTAGAACTTCCAGAACAGTGCCTTAGTGGTCTTCATATTTAGTCTATTTAGCTGGCCTAATAGGGTATATAATAGGCATAAACAGCGACAGATTTTGAGTGATCTCTGTAAAGGATACAGATATGCTGTGTACCAGTATGGGACATGGGACAGCGTTATCGGCACCTGACAGAGTTTGAAAGGGAAGCCATTTTGGGTCCCCATTTGGCTGACTGGTCGAATCGTACAATATCCAGATTTCTAGGGTCTTCGGATGTGACAGTGGCCCATTGTTTTACTACAGGGGAAGATGACGGCAGGCATACTCGTCGTCAAAATTCCATTCGACTAAGTCTGACCATTACACGGGGAGGGGGGGAGGGGGGGGCGACCGCCGTATTGTGCACTGAGCATATCGTAATCGCTTCACATCAGTGCCTGCCTTCCGAGACCAAAGAACTGACTCCTTGCTATATTATGTGTCACCGTGCACCATTGGCCGCATATTAGCAGCAGGTGGACAAGGAAACTACCGTAAGATGTGTCGGCTGCCATGAACACCACAACACATTCAGCTGCTTTTCAAGGGGTACCGAGCGAGATGGCGCAGTGGTTAGCACACTGATATCGCATTTCGAAGGACGATGGTTCAAACCCCCGTCCAGCTATCCTGATATTCTGATTAAGGTTTTCCATGAATCCCCTAAATCGCTTCAGGCAAATGCTGGGAATGTTCCTTTGAAAGGCACGACCGACTTCCCTCCTTAATGCAATGGGACTGATAACCTCGCCGTTCGGTCCCTCTCCCAGACCAACCAGCCAACCTTTTAAAGTAGTGCTATGACTGTGAAATAATGATTGCATATAAATGGCGTCGTGTTGTGTTCAGCGATGAGTCGCGGATCTGCACTAACCTGAATGACCATCGTCGGCGACTATGGCAGCGACCTGCGGAGAATTCCCATACTTCAAATTTTTTGGAGAGACACAGCCATGTTAGTCCTCGCGACAGTATGTTGGGAGCCAAACGGTATGATTTCAGGTTACGGCTGGTTTTCGTTATGGGAAGTTTCACAGCATAACGGTATAAGTTGAACATCCTGCTTATTTGTCATGTGGCAGTGTTGTAGTACCATTTTTCAGTAGAACAATGATCGCATGCACGTATCACTTGTCTCTGTTAACTGTGAGCATGATGATGGGTACTCCCATTGCCAGCGAGGTCCTCAGATCTGTCCCTCACAGAACATGTGTGGGACTTGCTCGGACGTCAACTACACCCCTTTGACAGTACACAGAATGTCAAGGACCAGTTACTACAACTGTGAGCCAGGTTGCCTCAGGAGAGTCTACGAGGCTTTATAACACTCTTTCCAACCGAGACAGCGTATGCATCCAGGCGAAGAAGTGTTGAGTGTCGTACTGATATGTCGGCTTACTCTGTCAAGTTCTCTGTAAATTTTACTAGATTTTAGAATCACTGATACAACTTTACTAAGCCTCTAATACTGTGAAGTTTCATTTCTTTGCCAATTGCTCTTCTGGGTGCTTTACTATTTACATCAGGCAGGGCATTATTTTTAAAAAGGTGACTCATTTCCATGCAAAAATCAATAATCCCATTTTATAAAGAACATCTTGCAACTATAAGCAAACATGTTTGCTAGATATATGCAAGATAACAAAAGAAATGTATCAAACAAGCAAATTTTTATTATATCACATCCAATTACAGTAATTTCACAAAACATCTCATTAACGAATATACTTACCGGAAAATGGAATTGCCCAACTTCAGGAGCTCAAGCACAATCACCTGGTGGCGTAAAGTAAATATTCTTATTGGTCATGCTTCAGAAAAATTAACCTATTGAAATTTTTTTTCGAGATTTCCTAACAACGCTTCTACATCTACATACACTACTGGCCATTAACATTGCTACACCACGAAGATGACGTGCTACAGACGCGAAATGTAACCGACAGGAAGAAGATGCTGTGATATGCAAATGATTAGCTTTTCAGAGGACTCACACAAGTTTGGCGCTGGTGCCAAGACCTACAACGTGCTGACATGAGGAAAATTTCCAACCGATTTCTCATACATAAACAGCAGGTGACCGGCGTTGCTTGGTGAACAGTTGTTGTGATGCGTCGTGTAAGGAGGAGGATTGCGTACCATCACGTGTCCGACTTTGATAAAGGTCGGATTGTAGCCTATCGCGATTGCCGTTTATCGTATAGCGACATTGCTGCTCGCGTTGGTCGAGATCCAATGAATGTTAGCAGAATATGGAATCGGTCGGTTCAGGAGGGTAATACGGAACGACGTGCAGGATCCCAACGGCCTCGTATCACTAGCAGTCGAGATGACAGGCATCTTATCCGCATGGCTATAACTGATCGTGCAGCCACGTTTCGATCCCTGAGTCAACAGATGTGGACGTTTGCAAGACAACAACCAGCTGCACGAACATTTCGACGACGTTTGCAGCAGCATGGACTATCAGCTCGGAGACCATGGCTGCGGTTACCCTTGACGCCTTACACGTCTCGGTCACCTCTTGTTCGCATTGACGGCACTTTGAACAGTGGACATTACATTTCAGATGTGTTACGACCCGTGGCTCTACCCTTCATTCGATACTGCATCACAGACAGGAGCGCCTGCTATGGTGTACTCGACGACGAACCAGGGAGCACGAATGGCAAAACGTCATGTTTTCGGATGAATCCAGGTTCTGTTTACAGCACCGTGATGGTCGCATCCGTGTTTGGCGACATCGCGGTGAACGCACATTGGAAGCGTGTATTCGTCATCGCCTTACTGGCGTATCACCCGGCGTGATGGTATGGAGTGCCATTGATTACACGTCTCGGTCACCTCTTGTTCGCATAGAAAGCACTTTGAACAGTGGACGTTACATTTCAGATGTGTTACGACCCGTGGCTCTACCCTTCATCCGATCCCTGCGAAACCCTACATTTCAGCGGAATAATGCCACGACCGCATGTTGCAAGTCCTGTACGGGCCTTTCTGGATACAGAAAATGTTCGACTGCTGCCCCAGCCAGCACATTCTCCCGATCTCTCACCAATTGAAAACGTCTGGTCAATGGTGGCCGAGGAAATGGATCGTCACAAGACGCCAGTCACTGCTCTTGATGAACTATGGTATCTTGTTGAAGCTGCATGGGCAGCTGTACCTGTACACGCCATCCAAGCTCTGTTTGACTCAATGCCCAGGCGTATCAAGGCCATTTTTACGGCCAGAAGCGGTTGTTCTGGGTACTGATTTCTCATGATGTATGCACCCAAATTGCGTGAAAATGTTAACACATGTCAGCTCTAGTGTAATATATTTTTCCAATGAATACCCGTTTATCATCTGCTTTTCTTCATGGTGTAGCAATTTTAATGGCCAGTAGTGTATATACATCGCTAGCCACCAAGCGGTGTGTGGCGGACGGCACAATTAGCGCCAAAGTCATATCCCCCCCTCCCCCCCCCCTTCCCGTTCCTCTTTTCCACTCGCGGATCGCGCGAGGGAGAAACGACTGTCTGAACGCCTCAGTACGAGCTCTAATTTCCCTTATCTTTGGATTATGAGCCGGCCGCGGTGGCCGAGCGGTTCTAGGCGCTACAGTCTGGAACCGCGAGACCGCTATGGTCGCAGGTTCGAGTCCTGCCTCGGGCATGGATGTATGTGATGTCCTTAGGTTAGTTAGGTTTAAGTAGTTCTATGTTGTAGGGGACTGATGACCTCAGAAGTTAAGTCCCATAGTGCTCAGAGCCATTTGAGCCATATGAATCATGATCATTGCGCGATTTGAAAGTTGGTGGTAATAATATATGCTGTACATCCTCGGCGAAGATCAGATTCCGGAATCTAGTTTAGCGCGTCATCTATCTTCAAGAGTGTCCCACTTCAAACTTTCTACGAGATTTCTAATGCTCTCACGATGGCTAAATGTACCAGTCACGAATCTTCTTCGGACCTTCTCATTCTCCTGAATCAGACCCAACTGGTAAGGGTCCCATACAGACGAACAGTACTCTAAGACTGGACGAACTAACGGATTGTAAGCTATTTCCTTTGTTGAGGGACTGCATCGCTTCAGGATTCTATCAATAAATCGCAACCTTATGTAATCTGATCATTCCATTTGAGATCATTTCGAATAGTCACACACAGACACCTGACGGATGTTACCGCTTCCAAAGGCTGGGCATTTATTTTGTACTCTTACATTAATGGGGATTTTCGTCTTGTTATACGCAGTAGATTACACTTACTAATATTAAGAGATAACTGCCTCATTGATTTGTTCACAACTTTCGTGTGACACTACTTTTCTGTATGCCACAGCATCATCGGCAAACAGTCTAATGCCGCTGTCAATACCATCAACCAGATCGTTTATCTAAATCGTTAAAAGCAGTGGACCTACTACGCTTCCCTGGGGCACACCTGAAGTTACGCTTGTTTCTGTTAAAGTCAACCCGTTCAGGATGACATACTGCTCCCCATCTGTTAGAAAACTTTCTATCAAATCGCGTATGTCATCGGATATACCGTAAGTGCGCAGTTTTAGGAGCAAGCGACAGTGCGGATCTGAGTCGAACGCCTTTCGAAAGTCGAGAAATATGGCATCAACCTGGGAGCCGGTATCTAGAGCCTTTTGTGTATCATGTACAAAGAGGGCCAGCTGTGTCTCGCATTACCGCTGTTTCCCAAAACCGTGCTCGTTTCTGAAGATGGGCTTCTCAGAGTCTAGAGAGGTCATTATGTCTGAACACAAAATACGTTCCATGATTATACAACATATCGATGTCAGTAAAATTAGGCGGCAATTATGTGCATCCGATTTTCTACCCTTTTTATAGATTGCTATGACCTGGGCCTTCTTCCATTCCCGTGGAACTTCCCGCTGTTCCAATGATCTCTGACAGATGATGGATAATAATGGTGCTATATTTGTAGCACAGTCAACATATAATCTTATGTGGATACCGTCTGGGCCAGATACCCTCCTGGCGTCTAAGGAACTTAACTGTTTTGCAATCCCAGATACACTAAACACTATGTCAGCCATCCTTGCCTTTGTTCGATAATTGAAAGGGGGAATGGTCCTGTAGTCCCCTACCGTAAACGAGTTTTTGAAAGCTAGGTTTAGAATTTCGGCCTTCTGTTTTTCGTCATCTGTTACATTACCCGTACTGTCAGCAAGAGAAGGTACTGAATTATTTGTAGCGTTCATAGATTTTACGTACGACCAAAATTTTTTGGAGTTATTTTTAGAATCTGCAGATAAAATATTGCTTTCAAATTTGTTAAAAGAATCTCTCATTGTCCTTCTGACAGTTGCTTTCATTTAGCATAATTTCTGTTTGTCAGAGGGGCAGTGACTACGTTTAAAACGACTGTGCAAAATTCTCTGCTTTCTCAGCAACTTCCCAATGTGTTTGTTGTACCAAGGTGGATCCTTTCTCTCCCCTATATTTTTGCTAGTCACACACTTCTCCAGCACAGGGTGGACAATACCTTTAAATTCTGAACGAAGATGTTCAATATCTTTGTGCCCCGCTGTGAATGCTTGGAACTGACTATGAAGATATTGATTAATGACACTTTTATTTGCTTTCCCAAACAAGAAAACTTTGTTATTTTTGCAACTTCCACTGACATAGAAGCCAGAACGACATTATTTTCGCAAATACCTCCTTCTAGATGAACTTCCTCAAAAAGATCAGGTCTGTTTGTCACCAAGATATCTAATATATTCCCATCTCGAGTTGGTTTTCTAACCAATTGCTCAAGGTTGTATGTTGAGAGCGCTCCTGAAATAACTTCACACGAACCCTTGCTTCTGCCCCCTGTGATAAACGCGCAATTTTCCCAGTCAATGAATGCCAGATTAAACTTTTGGGCCGGCCGTGGAGATTCAACGAACGTTCAGTACGTCCGAGTCCTCCGATTGGTCCTCATCGGTGGCCAGCCCAGTTCCTGTTCGCATTAACGTTGACCAGTCACCTGTGGTCGAGTGGATGTCGCCTCGGGGCGTGGCAGCCGTCGAAAGACTTTCCAGGGTGTCGTACGTAAGGCCTCCCTGGTTAGTCTCACAAACAGGCTCCAGATACTGCCTGTGGTTGACACTACCGCTCAACCAGATGCAGTCGCCTGTCCTGTTTCAGAGGAAACCTTTCAGCCTGCAAAATGCAGGAAATCACAGCGTGTGGGATTATTGGTAGTTGGGAGCTCCAATGTTAGGCATGTTATGTGGCCCCTTAGGGACATGGCTGCCTGGAAGGGGAAGAAAGCCAATGAGCACTCCGTGTGCATACCGAGTGGAGTCATCCCAGACGTGGAATTGGCCCTTCCGGATGCCATTATGTGTGTCGCATTGGACTGGAAGAGATGCCCTCTGGTTTTGAGGGGTTAACAAAAGTCGTACAGGCTTGCTTGTTGGATGAAACAGAGATCACCATTTTCAACATAAACGACAGGATCGACTGCGGACCTCTGGTACCAAGCCGAGTAGAGGGTCTGAATCAGGGGCTCAGACGGTTCTGGGACTGTGTGCGCTGCACATTCTTCGACTTGCGCCAGAGGGTGGTTGGGTTTCAGATTCCACAGAAGGCGGCTACGCGGGTAACAGGGGCTGTGTGGCGTGAATTAGGCGGTTTTTTTAGGTCAGAGGGTCTCGGGAAAACATAAAAATGGCTACAGTCTCAGAGTCTGCTGGCCGAACACAGGAAGAACGTAGATACAGGAATCATCGGTATAACAGTTGTAAATTGTCGTAGCAGTGTTGGGAAAGTACCAGAGCTCCAGGCGCTAATAGAAAGCGCTGATGCTCAAATCGTTATAAGCACTGAAAGCTGGCTGAAGCCGGAGATAAGTTCAGACGAAATTTTTGCGAAGAACCTGATGGTGTTCCAAAAGGATAGACTAAATACAGTTGGGGGTTGCGCGTTTGTTGCTTTTAGAAGTAGTTTAGCTTGTCGCGAAATCGAAGTAGACATGTAACGGTATCACCGGCCACCTTTGGCGGCAATCGGTGCTAACATTAAACCACTGCGAGGAATTTTTGAAAAGTTGATCGTGAGATAACCTAATGGAAGCAGAACAATCAAACTGGAATCCGTTTCAGAAACACTCCAGCACAGTATAATCAATAGTAAATGTCGAGGCAGGGACAGACGTTCTCCCAGCCAAAAAGTAAGTTGTAGCAGTACATATTAAAACCGGTCGCCAGCCTAAAATGGTTCAAATGTCTCTGAGCACTATGGGACTTAACAGCTATGGTCATCAGTCCCCTAGAACTTAGAACTACTTAAACCTAACTAACCTAAGGACAGCACACAACACCCAGTCATAACGAGGCAGAGAAAATCCGTGACCACGCCGGGAATCAAACCCGGGAACCCGGGCGTGGCAAGCGAGAACGCTACCGCACGATCGCCAGCCTAATTAGGCATTCTTGTGTCAATCAAAATGATAAAGTAGAAGGCAGTGTTAAGCCTAACCTAACCTTCCTTGACACACACACTAAACTCTCGTTATATCTATTCATATTACAACACAGTAACCTAACCTTGCAGATAAATGTGTTACTAACAAACAAGTGGCGAATGAAATAGTGAACAGTTACATATGCCTCTCAACAACACGTACCCTAAATTAACTAGGTGCAACAGTTTATAAAACCAAATACCGACACACATGAAACAAGTAGCAATACTGAACAGGGAAAAGCTTGAAATGATTCCGGATTTAAACTAGGGGGGCCGGTAATAATCATAATCTACAACTTCATTGGCTAATACAGTGTATCTATGCCTGTGCATTAACCAACTTACATTAGAATACATAACATAGTAAATATTTCTTTCTTAAACTCGGTTTGAAGCAACTAAACAGAATGCAGATCTAACTACACTGGCTCTGAAAGAGCCTTTGCATTGCTTCATTAACTAACTAGTTTAGTTCATGAGGACCCTTAAACTTTCATGGTTTGAAGAATCATGCTCATTAGCTAAACAACGCCAGTATGTATGAAAAATTGTAAGTATTCTTATCATTAATTATTAATTAAGTAATGGACAACAAACTATAAATCTTTAAATTACAAATGTGCATTCATAATCAGTGTTTTGACCAACTCCAAAGTATAATCGGCTGTGCAAATGACAATACAACATTAAATTCAAGTTCAACCACTTTTTTATAATAAGTTAGGACACTCGGAATTAAATTCACTAGGATAGGTTTGTGATTTGGGATAATCATGGGTGTAAGATAGAGTTTTTAGCAATACCACAATTATTATTATAAAACCAAACAGATTTCACAAATTCCTAGTCCATTTTCCGAGTGCCAAATATAAACAGTTTACTGGAAGGCTGGCGGTATTTGTGGCATAATTTGCAGTGGCTATTAACCTGGCAACGATGCAGTCATAGCAAAACTGATGGCCTTGCCCTATTACATATCTTCTTGGCGTCGGAATTACATTTATATGGCCAAAAGCCATGCCATGATAATGGTATGACCAAATGTAGCATCCGAGATCCATAAATACGGCCCTTAGCTCTTCTGGCCTCAAAACTCCAGGAATATGAGCCACAATGATCCGCTACTGCTAGTGAGTTGGTAACCACGGTACTGATCTGCCCAGACTCCTTACCCGTCACAAAGGACAAGTTGCCACCTGAGCGCCAACCACACCTTTTCCATTCTGCCAGGCTACTTCCATAACTGTGGGGCTTCCGAACATTTTTTACATTTAACCCTACGTTCCCCAATTACGGACCAAGTCATTTATAGTATATTACATGACAATCATTTCTGTAATTACTTAAATTGATAAGTATAACTTAAACGACATAGTTCAGAAGTTCCCATAACTGAAATATGTACACAAATTCAAAGAATTTCCATGACAGATACAACATTACACATAAGCAATATTGCAAATTGACATAGAAATATCGATACAGATACAAAATAGGTCAAAATTATGTGTTCCAGATAGTTCCTGTGAGTTAGTGTGGGCAAAGGTCATTCTTGGCTACGAGAATAAAATAGTAAATGGTTCCTTTTACCGACCTCCCAATTCAGATGACACAATTACTGTAAGGTTCAAAGAAAGCTTGAGTTTGATTTCAAACACGTACCCGACACACTCAGTTATAGTTGCTGGTGACTTTAATTTACTCTCAATATGTTGGCGAAAATACTTGTTTAAATCCGGAGGTACGCATAAAACATCATCCGAAATTGTGTTAAACGCATTTTCTGAAAATTATTTAGAGCAGTCAGTTCATGAGCCCACGCGAATAGTAAACGGTTGTAAAAACACACTTGAGCTCTTAGCAGCAAATAATCCTGAACTAATAATGAACGTCAAAACGGATACCGGGATTAGTGAACACAGGGTTATCGTAGCTAGACTAAATACTGCAACCGCCAAATCCTCCAAAAATAAACGAAAAATATACCAATTCAAAAACGCTGATAAAAACTCACTCTATGCCTTCCTGAGAGGCAATCTCCCTCCTTCCAAATTAACAATGTAAGTATAGACCAGTTGTGGCTTGAACTCTAAGAATTATATAGGCAGAAATCGAGAGATTTATACCAGATAAATTAATAAACGACGGAGCTGATCCTCCTTGGTACACAAAACGGGTCAGAACAACGTTGTAGAGACAACGAATAAAACGTGCCGAATTTAAACGGACGAAGAATCTCGAAGACTGGCTATCTTTTACGTAAGCTCAAAATTTTAGCGCGGACTTCAATGCGAGATGCTTATAATAGTTTACACAATGAAAAATCCTCTCGAAACCTGGCAGAAAACCCAAAGAGTTTCTAGTCGTATTTGAAGTATGCTAGCGACAAGACACAATCAATGCCTTGTCTGCGTGATTGCAATGGAAATACTATTGACGAAAGTGCTGCCAAGGCAGACTGCTGTTAATAAGGGCTTTCAAATTGATTCTATGTTTCTAGACTTCCATCAGGTTTTTGACACTGTACCACACAAGCGGCTTGTAGCGAAATTGCGTGCCTATGAAATATTATCTTAGTTATGTGACTTGATTCGTGATTTCCTTTCAGAGAGGTCACAGTTCGTAGTAACTGACGGAAAGTCATCGAGCTAAACAGAAGTGATTTCTGGCGTTCCCTAAGGCAGGTTTATAGGCCCCTTACTGTTCCTGATCCACGTCAACGATTTGGGACACAATCTGGGCAACCGTCTTAGATTACTTGCAGATGATGCTGTAGTTTATCGACTATTAAAGTCATCAAACCAAATCGCAAACCGATTTAGAAAAGATATATGCATGTTGCAAAAATTGGCGATTGATCCGAAATAACGAAAAGTGTGAGGTCGTCCACATGAGTGCTAAAAGTAATCCGTTAATCCTCGGTTACACGACAACTTAGTCAAATATAAAGGCCGTAAATACAAGTAAATATCTAGGAATTACAATTATAAATAACTTAAATTGGAAGAAACACACAGAAAATTTGTGGGGAAGGCTAACTAAACATTTTGTATTTATTGACAGGACACATAGAAAATTGAACAGATCTGCTAAAGAGGCTGCCTACACTACACTCTTTTAGAATACTGCTGCGCGGTGTGCGATCCTTAGTAGATAGGATTGACGGAGTATTATCGCGAAACAGGGGGGAGAGAGTCACTGAAATTATACAGGATTTGGGGTGGAGATCATTAAAACAAAGAAGTTTTTCATTGCGGCAGAAACTTCTCACGAAATTTCAATCGCCAAATTTCTCCTCTGAATGCTAAAATATTTTGAGTCCGACCTACATCGCGAGAAATGATTACCATAATAAAATAATTGAAATCAGAACTCGCACGGGAACATGTAAGTGTTCGTTTTTCTGCGCGCTGTACGAGACTGGAGTAATATAGAATGATTGTGGGGGTGGTTCGATGAACCCTCTGCCAGGCACTTAAATGTGATTTGCAGAGTATCCATGTAGGTGAAGGTGAGTTTAATCAGTCAGAATGGGGTGTGAATCATATCAGTTCCAAGAGGTGCACTAACTTCAAGTTACAATCTGCAATTACAATCTACAGTTTACCACACTTTTGCATTATTTACAATCGGTCATTTTCGTTGCGGTGTTGTGACCTCCCCTTCTCTCTTTGCTCCGTTACTTTCGCTGATCTTTCCTCTTCTCTCTTCCTTCTTCGTACCACGGCTATATCTCTGGATTTTCAATGCAGAAATGTGGTGAGAAGGGGGCACATGTGTGTGGTTGTTCACGATATCGTAGTACTGTGAGGGAGCGTCACTCGTCTCTCTGCTTTGAGAAGACTGATGACTGAACTACGAGCATTTCTCAAAAGAAAAACAGGTATGTGCTCTCTTTTCTTTTAAAACTATAAATGGTAGCGTATCTAGTACTATCTATCGTTCTACTAGACTGAATGAGTGCGACTTGATGAGTTGCTAAGCAACGTATCAACAAGCTGACTATGCAATGACTGATGTTCGTCGTATCCCGACAGTAAATCGCTTCTCGCTTGCTTTAAGCATCAAGACGATTACTATGCCGCTCATATAAGTCACTGATAGTTGCTATCAAGCTAGTGTCCGTAAATTGCGGTTAATGTTACTGAAACCTACACGCGACGATAACGCCTGATATCCAGCCTCATATCTTAGACTCCGCTTCGATATTTGAGAATTTGCGCGAGATTTGTTTGCACCAAATTCGAGCCGTGGTTCCCTAGCATAATTTTTAAATCAACTCCGGGTTGTAAATTAACAATTCTATGCCCATTCATGAAAGTCACAGAAAATCCGCACTCGACGACTACTTGATCACGCACTCGAGCAACACAGAAGTGTTTTTCCTTACAAAGAGAAAACATATCATGCATAATGCAACGAGGTGATTTGCTATGTCAAATCATATTTATATCTATCTCATTAAAACTCATTACCTATTAAATGTTGTACATAATTAAATTCTTTACTCTGTAAATAATCAATAAAATTTAGAAATGAAATACATGTATAAAAAAATCTCAAGTTGATTTGACGTCATTGGTCACTACTTGTTTCGACTCCCCTACACTCACGTGACGCAAAGTAGATACGAGTATACTGGACATACGCATGTAATGCTACAGTGTGACTCAAGCCCACACTATTTACTTTTCCAGGTAGTACACGAAGTTTGTCGTCCTTCACTGACAGACCCATTTGTTACTGTTTAATTGTAAGAACAACATGTTGCTTTGATGTAATTATGCACTTCACGGTTCTTTTTCTTCCGAATCCAAGACGTAGTGCCAGTAATCATTATTCAACACTTCCGCTGGCGTCAAACTCCCCAGACATGAACGTTGCTGAATATATCTGGGGTACCCTGCAACGTGCTGTTCAGAAGAGATCCCCACTCCCTCGTACTGTTAAGGAATTTTGGACAGTCCTGCAGGATTCATGGTATAATTTCCCTCCAGCACTACTTCACACATTAGGCGAGTCCATGCCATGTCGTGTTCATCTACATCTACATCATACTCCGCAAGCCACCTAATGGCGTGTGGCGGAGGGTACTTTCGATACCACTATCTAATCCTACTTACCCTGTTCCACTCGCGAATAGTGCGTGGGAAGAATGATTGTCGGTAAGCCTCTGTATTAGCACCAGTTTCTCGAATTTTCTCCTCGTGGTCAATACGCGAGATGTATGTGGGGAGAAGGAATATGTTTTCTGACTCCCTCTGAAAAGTTCAGTTCCGAAATTTCAATAGTAAATCTCTCTGTGATGCACAACGCCTATCTTTTAACGTCTGCCAGTGGAGTTTGTTTAGCATCTTCGTAACGCTCTCTCGCCAGCTAAACGATGCCGTGATGAAACGCGCCGCTCTTCGTTGGATCTTCTCTGTCTGCTTTATCAGTCCTACCTGATAGGAATCCCAGATAGATGAACAATACTCAAGAATCGGGAGAACAAGCGCCTTATAAGCCACTTCTTTTGTGGATGAGTTACATTTCCTTAAGATTCTTCCGATGAATCTGAGTCTCGTGTCTGCTTTTCCCGCTATCTGTTTTATATGCTCATTCCACTTAAGATCGCTCTGGATAGTTACCTGTAGCGGATTTCTTCTCTTGCGTAAGAGCAATATATTACATTTATTTATGTTCAGGGTCAACGGCCAGAGTCTGCACCATTCATCAATCCTCTGCAGGTCGTTTTGAAAATCCTTACTATCTTCTGGCGTTGCTACTTTGGTATCGACAACTGCATCATCTGCGAATAGCCTTAAAGAGCATTCGACGCTTTCTATTAGATCATTTGTATATACTGTAAACAGCAACCTTCACATCTGTCAATTAAATTCCATTAGGAGCGACATGTTGAGTTCTATCTGTGAGAAAGTCTTGAATCTAATCGCAAGTCTGCTCTGATACTCCGCAAACTCGTATTTTTTTTTTTTACTAAACGGCAGTGTGAGACGGTGTCAAATGCGTTACTGAAATCAAGGAACACGGCATCAACCTGAGCTCTGTTGTCCACTTCGCTGTGGATCTCATGGAGGAACAGAGCGAGCTGAGTTTGGCAGGATCTCTGCTTGCGGAATCCATGTTGATTTTTATAGAGGAGCTGTTCATTTTCCAAAACGTCATAATTCTGGAGCATAGAACATGTTCCATAATTCTACAACGGATTGACGTCAACGATATAGGTCTATAATGGTGTGGATCTGTCTTATGGCCTTTCTTAAAAACGGGAATGACCTGCTATTTTTTTCAGTCATTAGTTACCTTTCGTTGTTCAAGCGATCTACAATGAATTACTGCTAGAAAGGGAGCAAGTTCTTTCACATAATCTTTATAGAATCTTATAGTTATCTCATCAGGTCCTGAAGCCTTTCCACTAGTAAGGGATTGTAACTGATTTTCAGTTCCGCGATCTGTTATCTCAGTATCTGCCATTTCGATGTTCGTACGACGATTGAAAGGAGGGACAGTGTTACGATCTTCCGTTGTGAAACAACTTCGGAAGACCGAATACGGTATTTCGACCTTCTGTCTGTTATCTTCCGTTTCGGTGCCGAAGTGATCACTGAGAGGATGAATAGATGATTTTGATCCACTCACTGATTTTACATACGACCGAAATCTCTTAGGGTTTTCACTCAGGTCGGTTGACAGCGTCTTACTTTCAAAATCATTGAATGCTTCTCTCATTGCTCTCCTTATGCTCATTTTCGCTTCATTCAGCTTTTGTTTGTCAGCTAGGTTTTCACTACCCTTGAATCTGAGATTAATTGCTCTTTGTTAACGTAGCGCTTTTCTAACACGGTTGTTAAACCATGGTGCATCATCCCTTAAAACCTTACTCGGAACAAAGTTGTCCAGGGTATATTGAACGATGCCTTTGAAATTTTTCCATTTGCTCTCCACGTCGTCCTCATCGCTGAATATTTGATACTGACTGTTGAGGTACTTTAAAATTTGTATCCTGTCACCCCTGCTCAGCAATTATATCTTCCTACCTTTCTTAACATTCCTTGAAGTTCCCGTCGTCACAGATGCTGTCACAACCATATGATCACTGATACGTTCCTCTACGTTAACTGATTCGATAAGTTCAGGTCTGTTTGTTTCCAGGAGAGCTAAGACATTACTCTCACGAGTTGGTTTTCTAACTATCTGCTGAAGATAATTTTCGGACAAGACATCCAGAACAATGCCACACGATTCCTTGTCTCTGGTACCAGTTTCAATGGCTTAACACTGCCAATCTATATCTGGCAAACTGAAGTCATCCCTTGTTACAACGGCATGATCAGGAAAATTACTAATGATATTCTGTAAGTTATGAATGGTGGGCTCCATGTGGTTCCCAAGTTGTGCAGCCACCGTAAACCATAAAATTACCAAATAAGCAGCAACCAGTCGTAAAATCATGTTTTATTTATTCACTTTTGCAAATCGATTTCAACTGTTTAACAGCCATCATCGGTGCTTTCAACGAATATGTGCCCTGAGTAGTAAAACTGTCTTAAGCAGAGGTCAGACATAAAAGATTTTATGTCTGACTTCTGTTTTAAGGCATAATATTCTTTTGTGTTCTGTTCATTTACATGTAGGCAGGGTGCTATTCCACCAGTCCATCTGTAACGGTATTACCATTAGGTATGATATGATTTGTGAAGTCATATCTTTGCTCTGTACTCTTCTCACCAGCATGGCCAACTGCAGCATAATGAGTCTCTGGGCTCAAGCAATGGCCCCGTATCCCACTATTAGTACCATTAATGTGGTTAGATACATTTTTGTTACTTTTCTTGGAATGTGAAATTTCTTTTGACCAAGAATTACTGCCTTATTACAGATCTACAAGGCCCTACTTGATACTTACTCAGTATGGGATACGTAGTTCCATTTCTCGTCCACGTGAACGCCGAGATACTTTGCTCATCTTTTCATACTTACATGTGTATTGTTTACTCGTTTTATCGGATCCCGGTTAATTTTCCTTTTATTAAAACGTAATTAGTATTGTTGGGCGCGAGTGTTGGCACCACTCTGTAAGTATTATTACTGCCAGACGAACTCTATCCTCTAACTCTGAGCGAGTGTTGCCCTGAACCAAGATGAGAAGGTTATCCGCGCAAGCCACTGCGCCCAGTACCGCAGCATCCCGCTGTAGGGTGTTAAGTAGCGATTCCATATTTATGTCCTATAAAACTGATCCACTGACCGAACCCTGGGGACAACCCTTAGATATTTGTTTCAATACTACCACACCGGGAGCCGTGATCTTGGCTACTCTGTTAGAACGGTAGTCCTTGGGGCAACTGTATAGTGACCTCGGGCACTCCATCTCCCCGAGGCAGGAGAAGAGCGCCGGCCACCACAGGCTGTCGAAGCCTCCGTAATGTCAACCATCGCTCCAACCACGTACTTCTGCACGGTGCTGTGTTGATGGCGTCTTCCGTGGATTTGCCATTGCGATAGCTGTATTGCAAATCATTCATGCCATGCAGAATTCTATAGCTTGGCAGTCTGCAGCAGAAGAGCTTTTCGAACGCCTTGTCCAATACTTCCAGGAGACAAATAGCTCCGTATGATTTCGCAACTGTTGGATCTCTATGTTCCCCCTTTTTAGTTACTGCTACCTCTGCTGTTCTCCGTTCTGCGGGGAATTTCCCGTGTATTGAACATTCACTGAATATTCTGCACAATGCAGGGGCTATTTTAGGTAACAAATGTAAACTTGTCTGGTCCAGGAGCCTTCTTTTCAGTGAATGAGTGTAATGTAGTTATGACTGCATCTGTGGAAAACGGGTATGTGATAATGTTGTTTTCATATTCCAGAATGAAAATCTAATAGGTGTCTTGTACGTCTTTGAGTGTCCGTGCCAAGATGCTGTTTGCACACGATCACCATCGATTCTAAGAGTTGATAAAATCATTGTGGCATGAATGTTTTGCCTGATAATTTTGCATGGGCACCCCCTGGATCCAGACTGAGCTGATTTGTTGCGAATTGCTCCCAACTTTTAAGTCTGTGTGTTTGCAGTGCTTCTTTGTTCTGCCTTTTCAACCTTCTGTAATTATTCAGCTGGTACTCCAGTTCGGCCTGGGCAAAGCTTCGCTGGTATTTCTTACTCGTCCTGATCACAAACTGCCGAAGCGTGTCCAGCTCCGGGGTCCACGGTATAGTAGTCCTGCGAATAATCCTTCTCGTCTGTGGTACTGCAACCGCGATTGCTGCTTTTATAGAGCTGATTAGTTGTCGTTAATGTTGAGATCACCTTCCCCTAATACTGGGGGATCACATTCCTGAACAAGCAATTCCAGTTAGTTGCATTAAAGTGGTATTGTACTTCCCACTCCTCTGGCTCAGCGACAGCAGCTGTTTGAATGTCGATTTCCAATATATTGTAGTGATTTAGCGTCAGGTTATCTAGGACTTCCCATTTAGTTAGTTCGTTTGCAGCTCTTGGGCTTACTAGTGTTATATCGATGTTGGTCTGTGATCCAGCCCAGTTGCAATATGTAGGGGGATGGTCTGGTAAGTTTGTTCCATGCAACTGCATTTCCACGCTGGCATCATCTAGCCCCATTCCACGAGCGTCTCAGACGCCGCTGAGCCCGAGCGGGGACTTGCCATTGCCGGCCACGGTTACTATTATGTTTCTTCCTACAGGACTTCTCAGAATCTCTAAAATTTCATTGATATGATCGTCTATAGGCAGCATAAACTAACAGTACACATTGATTAAGTATCAACTGACCTCGAATAAGTTTACTTCTACGATAGTAACATGTTCCGAACAGCACTGTGTTACAATCGTAGTGTTCATAAATTCATTAATGATTACTACGGCTGACATGGGATTCTCTGCAACACTTACTGCCTGAGCAGCTTCCGGGAAAACTGGGATTGTACCTGCACTGTAATTTGATTCCTGAACCATTAAGACATCAACGTCTCCCCTTTCGCAATTCCTGAGTTACTACAAAACTTTTGTTCGCATTTATCTGATGTATACTTATACCAACCATCGCGAGCATCTACTGTGTACAAAACAGTCAGGCCACGACTTCTGGGCATAAAAGATTAGTCTCCCGTACATTTTCTCCATGTCTTTTATACCATTTCCATATCAAGGACTCTTCCCCTTCTACGAAGAACTTCGTTTACTGATCTCATTAAGGAACTGCAATCTGTTGGTACATTAATGGCCATTAAAATTGCTATACCACGAAGATGACGTGCTACAGACGGTAAATTTAACCGACAGGAAGAAGATGCTGTGATATGCAAATGATTATTTATTCAGAGCATACACACAAGGTTAGCGCCGGTGGCGACACCTACGAAGTGCCGCGGCTGGTCCCGGAGGAGGTTCAGGTCTTCCCTCGGGCATGTGTGTGTATGTGTGTGTGTGTGTGTGTTTGTCCTTAGGATAATTTAGGTTAAATAGTGTGTGTAAGCACGAATGACTGATGAACTTAGCAGTTAAGTCCCATAAGATTTCACACACATTTGAACTTTTTTTTGAACCTACAATGTGCTGACATGAGGAAAGTTTCCAACTGATTTCTCATACACAAACAGCAGTTGACCGGCATTGCCTGGTGAACCGTTGTTGTGATGATTCGTGTAAGGAGAATAAATGTGTACCATCATGTTTCCGACTTTGATAAAGGTCGGATTGTAGCCTATCGCGATTGCGGTATATCGTATAATGACATTGCTGCCCGCGTTGGTCGAGATCCAATGACTGTTAGCAGAATATGGAATCGGTGGGTTCATGAAGGTAATACGGAACGCCGTGCTGGATCCCAACGGCCTCGTATCATTAGCAGTCGAGATGACAGGCATCTTATCCGCATGGCTGTAACGGATCGTGCAGCCACGTTTCGATCCCTGAGTCAACAGATGTGGAAGTTTGCAAGACAACAACCATCTGCGCGAACAGTTCGATGACATTTGCAGCAACATGCATTATCAGCTCGGAGACCATGGCTGCTGTTACCCTTGACGCTGCATCACAGACAGGAGCGCCTGCGATGGTATTCTCAACGACGAACCTGGGTGCACGAATGGCAAAACGTCATTTTTTCGAATGAATCCAGGCTCTGTGTACAGCATCATGTTGGTCGCATCCTTGTTGGGCGACATCGCGGTGAACGCACATTGGAAGCTTGTATTCGTCATCTCCATACTGGCGTATCACCCAGTGTGATGGTATGGGGTGCCATTGGTTACACGTCTCGGACACCTCTTGTTCGCATTGACGGCACTTTGAACAGTGGACGTTACATTTCAGATGTGTTACGACCCGTGGTTCTACCCTTCATTCGATCCCTGCGAAACGCTACATTTCAGCAGTACAATGCCCGTCCGCATGTTGCAGGGTCTGGATACAGAAAATGTTCGACTGTTGCCCTGGCCAGCACATTCTCTAGATCTCTCACCAATTGAAAACGTCTGGCCAATGGTGGCCGAGCAACTGGCTCGTCACAATACGCCAGTCACTACTCTTGATGAACTGTGGTATCGTGTTGAAGCTGCGTGGGCTGCTGTACCTGTACACGTCATCCAAGCTCTGTTTGACTCAATGCCCAGGCGTATCAAGGCCGTTATTACGGCCAGAGGTGGTTGTCCTGAGTACTGATTTCTCAGTATCTATGATCACAAATTGCGTGAACATGTAATCGCATGTGAGTTCTAGTATAATATATTTGTCCAATGAATACCCGTTTATCATCTGCATTTCTTGGTGAAGGAATTTTGGTGGCCAGTAGTGTATATCATCGGGTGCTAATTGAATACAATCAACATCCTCATCTTCCAGTAAGCAGATTTCCGTGTGCGTGCCCAATTCGCACATGCTGTATCAATGCTACTATTAGTGAACCAGGTTATTCTAGTCTGGATAGTAAGATAGCATATTCCAATATTCTAAATTTGACCTGATTCTACTCTGTTATACATTGTGAAAGGTCTGACTATGGCTGTTGTGTCATTAGTCCCAGTTTGTCTCGCATAATTGTTATTATTTGGTTCTGAACTTTGTGTTACTGCTACATGTGCAGCTACTTCTAGTTCTACGTTTACATCTACAGGTACATCTACTGGTTTTTCTTTATCGTTGTCTTCACCAGGATGTTCTTACGGCCTCCTTTCGATCTACTTTCTTCCTCCAGCGCCTGAACCCCCTTGCGTCCGGACTATCTCATTCACTGTCCTCCCATGCCGGCGAGGCCGATGCCCCGGGAAAATCTGCAAGGATGAGGACTGACCTGGCAAGTCACCCCTCACTACATCGTCTCCTACTGAAAGATCTGAAGTAGAATTTTCTGTCTGTGCTTGTTTGAATCAGAACCATCGCTCTGCATCCCTTCTAGTTTTGCTTGGAGTGTACTTGGAGGGCTTTTCAGGGCTCTCCGTAGTCGATTCGTTGGATCATACAATGCAAAAACAATTGTAGCACTCATTACCTGTAGTGCTGTACTTCCTCTTTCTGTATTTATTAGGGATGCATTTACTGCACTTGTGTAAAGCCTAGTGATCTTTCACTGTAATGGCACTAAAGCCAATGTGAACTTTATCAGTTTGAAATCTGGAACTTTTTCTGCCATGTGACGAATAGTGTTTCTCTGTCTTGGTCCAATTTTAAATCTAAGTTTGCATTTATCTAGAAAGGCTTATTTTGACATTTGTTCTTTAAAATTTAGAGCGCATGAGTACTCATACATATCACCCAAATTCATTTAGGTAGGAACGTTATAGAGTCTCATAAGGGGACATTGCTTTCACGGCGGCTCACATACGAATTTCTTCTTACGTTGAGGACTGTTTAATATTTTCTCACTGTCCTACAGGGCACCAACTTCCACTGCGAGTTCGTTTTTCACTGTTTTGGCAGTGTTGATTCTGACCTCATCTCTTTTGGGATTTTCTGCTTTTTCAAAATTAGCTTTAGTTGTTTTTATATTCTCGCCCTGTTTGCGCATTACAAAGATGGTTGGTAAACTCTTTTAAGGTTTTGATTTATTGATTCTTTTGCAGTCTGTTTTGGGCCGCAACTTTTCCTGGTGCAACTGCTGCATAGGACTTGCCTGGTCATACACTCCTGGAAATGGAAAAAAGAACACATTGACACCGGTGTGTCAGACCCACCATACTTGCTCCGGACACTGCGAGAAGGCTGTACAAGCAATGATCACACGCACGGCACAGCGGATACACCAGGAACCGCGGTGTTGGCCGTCGAATGGCGCTAGCTGCGCAGTATTTGTGCACCGCCGCCGTCAGTGTCAGCCAGTTTGCTGTGGCATACGGAGCTCCATCGCAGTCTTTAACAATGGTAGCATGCCGCGACAGCGTGGACGTGAACCGTATGTGCAGTTGACGGACTTTGAGCGAGGGCGTATAGTGGGCATGCGGGAGGCCGGGTGGACGTACCGCCGAATTGCTCAACACGTGGGGCGTGAGGTCTCCACAGTACATCGATGTTGTCGCCAGTGGTCGGCGGAAGGTGCACGTGCCCGTCGACCTGGGACCGGACCGCAGCGACGCACGGATGCACGCCAAGACCGTAGGATCCTACGCAGTGCCGTAGGGGACCGCACCGCCACTTCCCAGCAAATTAGGGACACTGTTGCTCCTGGGGTATTGGCGAGGACCATTCGCAACCGTCTCCATGAAGCTGGGCTACGGTCCCGCACACCGTTAGACCGTCTTCCTCTCACGCCCCAACATCGTGCAGCCCGCCTCCAGTGGTGTCGCGACAGGCGTGAATGGAGGGACGAATGGAGACGTGTCGTCTTCAGCGATGAGAGTCGCTTCTGCACTGGTGCCAATGATGGTCGTATGCGTGTTTGGCGCCGTGCAGGTGAGCGCCACTATCAGGACTGCATACGACCGAGGCACACAGGGCCAACACCCGGCATCATGGTGTGGGGAGCGATCTCCTACACTGGCCGTACACCTCTGGTGATCGTCGAGGGGACACTGAATAGTGCACGGTACATCCAAACCGTCATCGAACCCATCGTTCTACCATTCCTAGACCGGCAAGGGAAGTTGATGTTCCAACAGGACAATGCACGTCTGCATATATCCCGTGCCACCCAACGTGCTCTAGAAGGTGTAAGTCAACTACCCTGGCCAGCAAGATCTCCGGATCTGTCCCCCATTGAGCATGTTTGGGACTGGATGAAGCGTCGTCTCACGCGGTCTGCACGTCCAGCACGAACGCTGGTCCAACTGAGGCGCCAGGTGGAAATGGCATGCAAGCCGTTCCACAGGATTACATCCAGCATCTCTACGATCGTCTCCATGGGAGAATAGCAGCCTGCATTGCTGCGAAAGGTGGATATACACTGTACTAGTGCCGACATTGTGCATGCTCTGTTGCCTGTGTCTATGTGCCTGTGGTTCTGTCAGTGTGATCATGTGATTTATCTGACCCCAGGAATGTGTCAATGAAGTTTCCCCTTCCTGGGACAATGAATTCACGGTGTTCTTAGTTCCATTTCCAGGAGTGTATTTGCTGCCTTCGCTGCCTTTCATTTGCCTCTTTTCCCTCTTTGTATTTGCTCATAAGTTTGCAAAGGCAAGTGTCCAGCCTGCAGTACCCTATTTCAGGGTGTTAATGTTCTTTTGGCTTATTTTGGCATGCTTCGCGAATCGGTCGAATAAGCTGAGCAGTCTCAAATGCCGTACAACACTCATTTCTCGTTTATTCTCGGCTAGAGCAGATACCTCCAAAAGCACATGGTCAGTCTATATGGCATAAGCCATCGTGATTTGATAGAGTGAAAAGAACTGGGGATAGTCTCAAACCCTAGGCCGGGACCTCTGACATTGGGAGAGGGGGAGGGGGTGGATGGCTACTAGCAGCTCACCCACCGGTCCTGCCCCGTGACTATGGACTTCCTTTGAGCTGCAAGTTTTCGTGTGACATTATTAGCACCCCAGTCCTTCTCGAAGGCCGCTTCACCGACGACATCAAACTTTTTTTTATATCACGCTTTGCGGTAAAGATGTGGGAATTCTGGTTGACCCACTTCAGTTAAGAAAGTTGCTAACAAGCGTGCATCATTTTAATTAAGTTGGGCGTAAATTTGTGTTTTTGACAAGTCATGGTGCCTCAGGAGAACTCTAATTTCGGCAGCAGAAGCAGCAATTTGAAACTACGACAAGAAGGGAAAAAACATTATCCAAGAAGTTTTTAATTTACTCTTAAAGATTTGGATTCTTTATTAAGGAAATGATATTTTTCAATTTCATGATTGAAGAATTTAACCTATTATTTTACGGTTCCCAAGAAGAACATTAAAGCCACTGAAGCCATGTTGAGAAGGCAGAATAATAGCTGGCGTAAGGACGGGCTGAAGGGGAGGTAGGAGGCTCTAAAAAGAAAAGTGGGGATTCTGGTGGTAAATGGCACTGGTAAAGGTTTTGAAGTTCACCCGTTGTTCTGCATTTGGTCTGTATACTAAAATTATATGTGTACCGGAAGCAGTATCATAATTTCATGTTTGGCACGACATTCCGGCAGTCTAGTACAATAATATTTTCGTGATAGAATTCTAGGTTAGGAGTCTGCTTGTGCACGCTTTCGTGCTCAAGGGTCCGCCTTCAACACAGAGGGCCACCAGGTCACTAGTCGACCAGCTCTTCTCTACGTGTCGCAACGACTGCTTGCGATCTACAGCGGCTCTTCTTTCTGCTAGTATAATACCGTTCATAGTTGCTGTGTGCACTTCCATGAAAGAGACTATGATATACCCATTGTTTGTTTTGGGGATGCCGATTGTGAGAGGATGTGAGAACCTAGCTGCTAATCCAAGTGTCATAGAATTTCAACATGGGGATGACGAAGTTACTCATATGGCAATCGCTCGTGGAGCAAAGAACATAATAATTTGAAGCATATTATCTAACGTCATGATTAAAATGTATCAGAAAATGTAATTGAATTCCGTATCTATCTTACGACGAATGTTTGTTGTAATGAAAGGTAAAGATAAACTGTTTGTTTCAGTCACAGTTGTCAAATGCTTCATATGGTCACGACCATTTTCGTTTGATAGAGGCCATATTCACATCTGTACTAGTTGGTTTCACTCGAATCCATTACATTTGTCACCGATATGGTTGCCATACCACTAAAATAGAGAAGGACAATACATCTGCCCTTACAAAGAGAAGTCAACTACAAAGCCAACTTACCCAAACGTCAGTTATCAATAATATACGAATACATCACAATTTTGATATGTGTTGTCAGGCGTCATATACAGTTATCATTTCAGGACTCTCGCCGCAGTGTGAAAACATGGCGACGGAAGTACAAGGAAAAATATCAGTAGACATATTATTCGTTATCATACAGTAATCAAGTAATACTCATAAGGAAAATGTATCTCCTTTGATGTAGCAAAAGTAAAGGTGTGAACAATGTTGTAATTCTGCTATTCCATACGGTTTTCACTTTACGTTAGACAAACGCTACTCCGGGTATTTATTCCTTGTATAACATTTGTCTGGGATGATGATTCACTAGATAGCAAAACCCAAACCACTGTTGTTAATGATCCTTTCACGCATTTCCAGAGCTTGTATTGTGTTATAAATCTGTGTTTCCAAAACACATTTCTGATTATTCCTACAAGTTCTTGTATCGAGACTGTGAGATTCCTTAAGATGCAGAGCTTTCTTTAACAGTTCGGTACTGAATTTCGTTCTGGCCGTTTGTAGATCGAATAAAAATACGTGAAAAGAAAAATTTGGAACAGCAATATGCCTCCCATGAGATCTGAACCGCCATTTAAAGCAGCCAACGCATTATCAAGCGCGCGTTACCGCTATGCATCAGCACACTGGTACTACAAGTCTATTTTCTAACGTGGTGCCTAAGGTAGATCACTCGGAACTAGAAAGAAGAGAACAGTCGTACCTGAACATCCACCCTGTGCCCAAACAATGAATTTTACGTATTCATTTTCACATTTTAAATGAAAATCATTCGGAATATTTCATCTAGATAACAAGAAAGCATGAAGTGATTGTAGACGGTTAGTTCGCTGCACCCCAGCAAATAAGTGGTTGACCATAACGTTGCTAAACATGTTCTGTTCTTTTGTCAATTCCCATCTACACTAGATTCCATATCGAGTGAATCTGAGAGCCCCACCTACTGGAGAGCAAGGGAAGGCCAGGCCTAAATTAACCTGATGGATGGTCACACGTCGAGGAAGTGTGAAATAGCTGCACGTGTTTCCCACCGAGATTTACTCCAATTTTTGTAACTAGACTAAACGGTTGAATTGTAGACAGGAATACTGTTCTCGGCCACTATGGCAACCTGTACCACAAACTAAGTGTCCAGTGAAGAGACGGCAGTCTCTTGGACGATATACGTTTCCGTTTCTTCTTCGTTTACTGTGGTTAAGGACAAAATTCTGTTAGCGCAAAAATCGTAGAACCAGAGAGTTAATATTACCCTCGGAGAACTACTTTAAGCTGCGTTTGTTTGCCTACTGGAATATCGACGACATGTATTTGCAGAAACGTACATTACCTATGATTATACCATACACATCTTTCTACTGTCGTCTGGGGCAAGACATTCTGTCGGTGTGTATGACTCCCGATAGAATAAATAGCATCGTCAATGGAGAAATTTATCATAAAATGCTGCAGTCGATAATGAAACCAAGCGTTGAGAAGCTGTACTCCGCAGAGCGACATTTCTTCTGCAGGCATCAGTAGCAGAAAGCATTAAACTGTTATTTTCATTGTTTCCAAATAGGAATTTGAAGCGGTACCGTGAGTACCCTTCACGAACACAAATCGTGCCTCAGCTGAATAAATCCCACCTGAGGGATATCAGAAGTTAATCAGCTGATTGCAGCATTGCCGTATGCTGTGACATGAGTCTTTTCTCACTTGTTAAGTCAATAACCCAGCTGACGGACATGTAGAAAGGCAACTAAGTGTTTTATTTCGATAACTTTTTCAGTGTTTCACACATCCTTATCCTCTCTCTACCTTTTCAGTATGTATGAGGGTATGCTTGTGAATGTGATGGGCTTGAAAAAGGTGACGGCGGCTTCAAAGTTTCTCAGTAGACACAGTAGGCGTTTAGAAAGAGAAACTGGGAAGGGGATTGTTTCAGAGACTTCACAAAGATCTGTTCTGAGGAGTGTACAGGGCGGAGGTTGGTCTTCAGGCAATAGGAACGTGGAAATTCGAACAATGGCCGTGGTAGCCAGTCGGTAGCGCGGCTTGCGGACTAGTAGCCGGGACGTGCTGAAGAGAGGACGCAGTGTGGAGGCGATCCGACTGGACGGTGTAGTAAAATACAGTATTTCATCATACATACAGGTCGCGAACCAACGTCCCCTCTTCGGCTTGTCTCACGAGCGCAGTTTAATATTGTGTGCTGAGACATCTCCGTGGGTTGCTTTCCAGCTCCGTGCGATCGCGCTTTTGCTATTATTTATATAGTAGCGGCATTTTGCGTAGTGAGTCGCTGTGTACTTCAGCGTGTCGACGCATGTAAAGGTTGTACCCTAGTGTATGATAATTAATTCCCTTCGGTTTCCCTATAGTGTGACAATTAAGAGGTCAATGGCACGGGACTTATTACAAATTTCAGTACGTATCAGCACCGATAATAGTGCAGACCAATGATCAAGAGTATGTTCAATGATGCCATCTTAATTTGTAATAAAATTTCAGTCACGTAAAATAGTGTTGGAATTTTCAGGCAGTTACCTCCCCTGTCCCAATTGATTATTATCAAGCTCAAATTCATAATTATAGAAGAGTAAGGACACCCTTATTACTTTATCAAATAATGCCAAATCAACTGGCCATTCCCCCTCTTGAAAACCCAGTAAGGGTATGAGCGCAGGACTGAGTAATGCTATCGGTTACCGCCCCCATTACTGAGTGCGTTAGTTTTGTGTGAGTGTCGCGTTATCCGATGCGTGCACTAGTGTTTTGTCGCTCATTAAAAGTCAGAGTCGTCGATAGTAATCAAATGACGAAATCCTCACACACACTCAACCACATCATCCAGGAGGGAAGAAATATAGATAAAATACAATGCCAAACTAGTTAATAAGCATAGAACAAGTAAGCACGCAGCACGCAGCATAGACGGTTACGCGGAAATACACTAATTTCCTAAAGGCTGTACCATCTCAAAGAATCATTCTCCTCTATGATTCGTTCGCTGCCGTCCCCCCTCCCCATATCGATTTCTACGTAATTGTTACATCTTGATCTGTTCCTCTTCTTATTATTTTCCGAAGAGTGGTTTAACTTAGCTCTCCACACTAATCTATCCTTTTAGTGCCCCTTTATCTGTGTGTAACTACCACCAGCTACATCCGTCTGAATATGCTTACTGTACTCAAACCTTGCTCTCCCGCTGCAGTAGTTACCTCTCCTTCCATTACCAAACTGGCGGCTCCTTGATGCCTCAGGATGTCTTATCAACACACGCCTTCTTTAATTGAAGTTGAGCAACAATTTTTTCTTCAAACCGATGCAGTACCTTGCCTAAGTTATTCGATATACCCGCCTAACTTTGAGAGTACTTCTGTAGCACATTTCAAAAGCTTCACTTCTCTTCTTGTCAGAACTGCGCGTTTCTCTCATGTATAAGGCTACAGTTTAGACAAATACTAACACTTAAATTTATATTCGATGGTTACTTTTCTTTTTCATGAAGGCTTTTCTTGCTATTATCTGTCTGCATATTATATCATCCGCTCCTATCATCGTCAGTTATTTTGCAGGCCAAATATTATCTGGGGTGTGATTTCGCATGATAGCAGGAGTACTCTTGTGATTGTCCCACGCTCGCTTACTTCGGTCAAGTGATTCAACCTGTTGTGCTCCTATTCATGAACAGCATTCCAGGAGGTGCTTTCCAACAGGAAAACGCTGACCCACATACCGCTGTAACCCATATGCTCTACAGAGTTTCGACTTGTTGCCTTGGTCTACTCGATCACCACATCTGTGTCCAATCCAGCACATATGAGACATCATCATCCACAAACAAGATTAACCGTCCCTGTACTGACTGACCAAGTGCAACAGGCAAACTGACATCCGGCACCAGTACAGCGCAATGAATGCACATGTGCATTGTTTCCATTCAACATTCTGGCGGTTACAGCTGTTATTAGTGTACCAGCACTTCACATTTTCAATGGCCTATCTCGTGGTTCAAATGGCTCTAAGCACTATCGGAATTAACTTCTGAGGACATCAGTCCTCTATAACTTACAACTACTTAAACCTAACTAACCTAAGGACATCTCACACATCCATGCTCGAGACAGGATTCGAATCTGCAACCGTAGCGGTCGCGCGGTTACAGAATGTAGTGCCTAGTACCGCTCGGCCACTCAGGCCGGCTAGGCCTATCTCGTGTTTATATTAAACCGTGATGTAGCAAAGTTAATCACTGAATCATGTTACCTAGACAAATGTATTCCCGATACTTCATTCCTATGCATTAATTATTTTCTGGTGTTGAGCCTCTTATCTGTCAATGTATTTCTGCGAAAAGCGATGTATCCAAGTGTTTGTCCGGGAAAATTCCATATTCCTCTTTTTCTGTTTCTCTTACCACTTTTGCATCTCGCAGGTTTTCGAGATTTGTTTTCCATTCCATCCCTTGGAGATTTTTCAGTGAAATCCAGATTTTCATTCCATTTAGGCGATATTTTCTTTCATATCTTTTTCCATGCTAAAGCTATTCTTCATCTCGCTTCTATTAGGTATGTATTATCTTCCGTAATTGTACTGCTGAGATAGTCAGTGTACTTATTTGCTTAATTTCAGTGCTATTAATGTCTGTTTTGATGGACAATACTTAGTTTTATTGTTTTATATTTCCGAATGCCTGCTTTATTCCATCAGAAAGTTACATATTTATTTATATACTTTTCTGAAACTACGTCTTTCGAAAGGTCATCAGAACATATGAAATACTAACGTCTTTCCAACGAATTTAATTCCTTTTGTTTGCTTCTTGCATGATTTGTATCGCTTGTGCAATACATATAGTCAGTAATTACGAGCATAAAGAAAAACCCTGCTATAATTATTTCCAGATTCTATACTCCTGCTCTATTTCGTTTACAATATTTTTCATGATCTGATTTTTCTATAGTTCATAAATTATTTATCCACGCACAGAATCCAGCCCAGTTTTCTTCCCCGTGGTAAAAAGTAGTTTCTACGTGCACGCTATTGGAAGCCTTTAAAAATTCGCTGTATTCACAAGTATCTGCTTTTGATGTTTGTTGTATATTTCAGTTTCTTTCAGATATATGCATCAGATAAAATAATCAACATTGTTTTTGTTATAGTTGTAACGCTCTAGCTGTTTGCTGCTACGTTGTAACTGGTTCTTGTTGTCGGCTATGATTGGGGACATCACATTAATATCATAAGGGGCTTCTACTGGCTTGCTACCCCTCAGAAAAAAGTTACTTCTACAATTGATTGAAATTTAAGTTGCAGGGTCACCACTAGCCAAGACTCTACTTTGTATGTCTATATAAAGGAAGCTGGACTGGAAAAATTCGCACCTGCATTAATTGATTTCAAGGTTTTTTTACATGAATGACCAACAAAGCTTAAATGAAGCAGCCACACAGAATTAATAAAAAAGAATAATTTTGAATAAAATGGTTCAGTAAAGCTGCTTTGACGGGACACGCCTAGTGATCAAGGAAAAACAATTGACAAACAATTTTGCTGGGACCCCTTGCAGAATCACACGATAATTTAATCATGGCAGTCATTCACATGTTCATAGTTTATACGGAAAATTCGTGAGGAAGGGGAGGGTAACAGATCGCACATCCATTCACAGACATACAAAATGAGACATGCTTATATCATAACTCCACCAACGCTACATAAGTGAAACTACAGCAATGATGTTTGTACCAACTGCGGGGTTAACGTTAAACTCGAATCGAAAGCAAGAGAGTTTAAACACAACTCGGTACATAGGCAAGCAGTATTGGAGTTCTCGCTGAAAGTACAAAGAATCCAAGAAAACGCGATTGGGATGAAAACCCGATAAAAATTACGGGCAAATTCCAGTTACATTAGTAAACCAAACGAATATTCAATTATATGTAAATTTCAATACTTAAAGCTCCAGGAAACAGAGGGTTCAACGAGTGAAGTCACCTGGTTCTCACTAACTAAGGAAATAGCTAGCCACAAAAGAATCACATATTTCACAAGCGAAATTAACAAGACCAAGACTGATTTTAATGATTGTAGTGAACTCACCAGAAGCCCAGGACAGAGCGCCCTCAGCACAGCTGATGGCGAGGGAGCTCCCACGTAAATGGAAGTGGCGAGAACATTCGTTCCCTCACCAGCTTAACACAAAGCCTATCCTCGGACAGTGGGGATAAACCTCTTTGCTTACTCACAGGATCACAAAGTTAGTTAACCTGCACCGAGATAGAAGACCCGCAGTGATAGCACACGGAAAGAAGCAAGACAATGCTCTCTTATAACTCACATAAATATTCATTCACACAGACACAATCGCATGATAAGGAATGGTAAAATGATAATGACGAGTACACTGAGTAAAGTAAGATGCACATGGTATAAAGATGAACACAAAGCGACTGAAAGACAAATCATAATAAAGATGCAGAGCCCAAGTTGCATGCATTATTCTGTAAAATGTGAAATAATTCCTAATGAACATGAAGAGCATAAGTTTTTGCATTATATTAATCAGTCAAATGTGAAATAGCTCGACTGTTCAGTTTTGTCACAAGAAAAAAGGACAGCCCCAACATAGCGGCTCGGAATTTGATTCGAAATATGGTTTAAATCAAAAGGATGCCACAAAACGGCTCTCAAGATTGAGTTTGTGCCATGAAACTATATATCCATAGTCCAAAAGATTATTCATGGTGGCCATGATGTCAGCTGGTGACGCAAGTACCGTTATCCAAGATGGCGGATTTCGGCGGGAAACTGTGTTCACCACGAGTTCTGGAGCTAGTACACAGCACTCTCACCAGAGCGCACTGTCATCCCTCCCATTATGTAATCCAAGATTATGGTCCAGTGTGGGGAAAATGGCAGGAACCAATAGGAACCCTTAATCCAGACATGTGTTAGACTTCAGGATGGCAGTAACTAGTAACGTCATTGGAGGGGATATAGGGGAGGTTCGGCAGCTCTGAGACCTCAGTCAGTCGGCAGCAGCTGAAGAAGAAGAACCAGAACCATGAAGAGTCAACAGTAGTCGCAATCCAACACTGCCCTGCAGAACAGGAGGAAACAGAAGTACCCCATATCACATCTTCCTCTGTGATTATTATTATTACTATTATTATTGTTTCCGCATATTAATACATGTCTAATGCTTCCTTGTCTGTTCAGCAGTAGCCCTCGACATGTCCAAGCCAGCAGGGACGAGCGCCAACATGCCAATCTCTGTCACGTCTGGACCTGTAGCAACCTCAGCTACCATCTTGTCGAGACCAGCAGCGACAGCAACAACCTCCAGCACGTCTGAACCTATAGTGACCACATGGGATCCTGTAGTGTAAATATCCCACTTTCTGGAGCAGGACAAGGAGCTGCTGTTGTCCATCCCACTCATCAATTTGACACACGATCTGTCCCCAACATATCGAAGGCTGCTAGGACAGAACTGGTCACCAACATATGGCCTATCCCAGCAGAACACCTCTGTGATAGTGCAACCACAGAGTGCAGATGCTGTGGATAAGAAGGCATCGAGAATACCCACGCTTTTAATTTCCTCGTACAATTTAACTCCCAGTGGAACGAAACGTGTAAACGTTGGTATGGAAGCACATCATGTCTGGGGTTGCATGCGAGATTGGAAATATGAAAATGTATCGAACGGTGTTATAGTGCCAATTCCTGAGTTAGACTGGGACGAAAAATGTCGTGCAGAGCGCTACATCAATCAGCAGATGGCTACAGAGTATTAAGTTGGATTTAGGAGTGATGAATTTCAATCGAGCTATGAATACCGCACATTGTGCACTAAACAAGAAGGACGATGGCGGGAAGCAGGGCTGTTTGAAGAACTGTATCCTGACAGCGAAGTATGCAGCTAAAAACGTACTGAAACAAAGATTTGGGAAGAAGAGGAGGATCGGTTAAAGTACCTCGAGTTCCACAAATACCCAAGACATCTGGTGGTTTCCTTCTATTTCTCATCCCGGCCCTATCCCCGCTCTCGGCGGTAGGGTCACTCGCTGGTAGTGCTGCAGCTATCTCTCAAACGGGCAAGAACGCGCAAAACTCCCAAGCACAATTAGAAGAGGCAAGGACACACATCCGCATGATGGAAGCCGCAGACTTCGGGAAAGGACTATACTAGAAACCGTCTATTCATAAATCTAAAAAAGACCATTAGCGGTCCTACCAGGTCGACCACTCACAAATACTGATCTTAAGTTTGTTAGAAACATAAGATTTTGGTAATTTTTGAAAACATAATCAGCAGTCTTAAAAGTAGTTAACACTAAAATTTAAAACAGTCTTGCTCGCAATCTTGTTAAAATATTGTTTATTAGAGTCAGTGACCAGTTTCGGCTCTATGAAAGACTCATCTACAAACTCTGTAAAGATATATTGCTAAAATAGTACTGACGTTATGATAAGCATATACATAAAAATAAGATAAACAATAAAAAATTATACCCGGAGCGGTGAATGGACACTGCTAGATGCATTTTGTCGACCCTCGACGCTCGTGTAACTGCTGACTGTGCATGGAGGGAACAGGTATTAACAGGGCTGGTCACACCCACCGTTCTGAGTATGACATCATAAGTAGCCAGTCAGAATACACGTTCATGATTAGACAACTTAACGTGTAACTACTAATGAATAGTTACAGTTGAAATACATCGTAATGTCTCTTATTGATGATTATTCTCCAATGAATATAAATTATACTATTAAAATGGTTCATTGGTATGAAATAAGGCTGAGAATATGCTGCCCTCTAAACTCAGAACTACAAAATCCGCACCAAAGATTGTCGTTGCTCCAGCGTTTACGTGGATATTCGAGGCTAACCATGGAAATGGCGTTCTGTTCCGCTTTGAACGTTAGTGGTGCTGTCAAAGATCGTACTAGGGGGGTATGTGATGTCATAGAAATACGGTTAATTTTGCTCTCTTCTGATGTCAAAGCCATGGCAAATAACTATCCTATGGCGGAACCACACCAAAATTTCTGTAACAACAGCGGCATGATGTTACTAAAGTGCATCGCTAGTTGCCGTGGAAACAATGTCCTAGCCCGGCCAGGCAGGCATCAGATGATCAGAGATTATTGTGTACTGCGAAAGATATCTCAAGGGTTCACAATTCGACCACGAAAACAGTGTTTGCATAGACATGTCAGCGGTTGCCAATGAAATAGCATCTTATTCTCACTGCGACAATCTATTGTGCTGTAATAAGTTATAATTGGCGGAATGTGACGCCTTTGTCAATATTACCATAGTATAAGTCATAAAAGGATAAAATTATAGGTTTATAATCAGCTTAAAATAACGTTTTTTTCTAAAATCTTTTCACAAGAAATTGTCTATGCCAGGTTGGACATAGTACGGGTTTTAATATTGGCAACAGGATGCTAATGTAAGTGTAGGGTGATTTGTGGGAACCAGATACCGCTATGACCAAGTACAAAGCAGACCTAAAAAAAAAAAGGATGACTAGCATTATTTGATGGAAAAATATGGGTAACAAAATAAAAAATAAGAAAAGTATTAAGTGACAGCTGGCATGTTATTGTGTTGTGGTTTTTAAAATAAGAACCATTATAAAAATGAGATACAGATAGTTAAAAAACGTAGTTGTAAAACACTAACGATAACACAAGCGTCAGCATAATATAAAAATATATATGAACATAATAATACGAAAACGAAAAAGCAGTTCTTTATAATAGGTCTTCACAAAGGTCATAAAAACTTTTTTCCCTAAAGTATAGGAGTTCACTTTTAAGATGTGCATAGATCTCAATTTCCTCTAATGCATTACGTAACAGTCCTTTTGGAGCAGAGTGGAGGATTTTTAAATTCGTGTGAATTAATTCTTCGGAATGATTGCAGTCATTCAAACATTGGCCAAACAAGGATTTATTAAGACTACATCTACATCTACATTTATACTCCGCAAGCTACCAAAAGGTGTGTGGCGGAATGCACTTTACGTGCCACTGTCATTACCTCCCTTTCCAGTTCCAGTCGCATATGGTACGCGGGAAGAACGACTGTCTGAATGCCTCCGTGCGCACTCGAATCTCTCTAATTTTACATTCGTGATCTCCTCGGGAGGTATAATTAGGGGGAAGCAATATATTCGATACCTCTTCCAGAAACGCACCCTCTCGAAACCTGGACAGCAAGCTACATCGCGATGCAGAGCGCCTCTTTTGCAGACTCTGCCACTTGAGTTTGATAAACATCTCTGTAACGCTATCACGCGTACCAAATAACCCTGTGACGAAACGCGCCGCTCTTCTTTGGATCTTCTCTATCTCCTCTGTCAACCCGACCTGCTACGGATCCCACACTGATGAGCAATACTCAAGTATAGGTCGAACGAGTGTTTTGTAAGCCACCTCCTTTGTTGATGGACTACATTTTCTAAGGACTCTCCCAATGAATCTCAACCTGGCACCCGCCTTACCAACAATTAATTTTATATGCTCATTCCAGTGCCAATCGTTCCGTACGCATACTCCCAGATATTTGACAGAAGTACCTGCTACCAGTGTTTGTTCTGCTATCATATAACCATACAATAAAGCATCCTTCCTTCTATGTATCCGCAATACTTTACATTTGTCTATGTTAAGGTTCAGTTGCCACTCTCTGCACCAAGTGCCTATCCGCTGCAGATCTTCCTGCATTTCTCTGCAATTTTCTAATGCTGCAACTTCTCTGTATACTACAGCATCATCAGCGAAAAGCGGCATGGAACTTCCGACACTATCTACTAGGTCATTTATATATGTTTTGAAAAGCAATGCTCCCATAACACTCTCCTGTGGCAGGCCAGAGGTTACTTTAACTTCTGTAGACGCCTCTCCATTGAGAACAACATGCTGTGTTCTGTTTGCTAAAAACACTTCAATCCAGCGACACAACTGGACTGATATTCCGTAGGCTCTTACTTCCTTTATCAGGCAACAGTGCGGAACTGTATCGAACGCCTTGCAAAAGTCAATGATAAAGGCATCTACCTGGGAGCCTGTATCTAATATTTCCTGGGTCTCATGAACAAATAAGCGAGTTGGGTCTCACACGATCGCTGTGTCCGGAATCCATGATGATTCCCACAGAACAGATTCTGGGTTCCCAGAAATGACATGATACGCGAGAAAAAAAAACATATTCTGAAATTCTACAACAGATCGATGTCAGAAATATAGGGTTATAGTTTTGCTCATCTGTTCGTCGACCCTTCTTGAAAACTGGAACTACTTGTGCTCTTTTCCAATCATTTGGAATCTTCCGTTCCTCTAGAGACTTGCGGTACACGGCTGGCTGTGACTCTGAGCACTATGGGACTTCACGTCTGAGGTCATCAGTCCCCTAGAACTTAGAACTACTTAAACCTACTTCTATATTTAGGGATGCTGCAACGGCCTTATGATCACTGATTCCCTTTTCTGCGCTTACAGAGTCGTAAAGTTCGGGGCTGTTTGTTATTAGTAGATCCAAGATGTTATCTCCACGAGTCGGTTCTCTGTTTAATTGCTCGAGGTAATTTTCGGATAGTGCACTTTGTATAATGTCACTCGATGCTCTGTCGCTACCACCCGTCCTAAACATCTGAGTGTCCCAGTCTATATCTGGTAAATTGAAATCTCCACCTAAGACTATAACATGCCGAGGAAATTTATGTGAAATGTATTCCAGATTTTCTCTCAGTTGTTCTGCCACTAATGCTGCTGAGTCGGGAGGTAGGTAAAAGGAACCAAATGTTAACATAGTTTGGCTGTTGAGTATAACCTCCACCCATAATAATTCACAGGAACTAAAATTCTATTTTACTAGAGGATAAACTACTACTAACAGCGACAAACACGCCACCATCGGTTGCATGCAATCTATCCTTTCTAAACACCGTCTGTGCCTTTGTAAAAATTTCGGCAGAATTTATCTCTGGCTTAAACCAGCTTTCAGATCCTATAACGATTTCAGCTTTGGTGGTACCAGCAACATGTTCTTTAACATGCTCTTCAAGATTACGATCAAGAATGTTTTAAATTTTAATTTTTAGAAACAAGTTTAATATACCAAGATTCCGTTGTGTGTTAATGCAGGATACATTACCAAAGATTATTTGGGAAACTGGTGAATGTAGCATTGTGAATTTAGATGTTGCTGGAGTATCATATGTTATGAAAAATGCGGATACCGTTTACTATTTCGACTCATCTGGTGACCTGCAACCGCCAGAAAAGTTACAACGATACTTCACACACAGAAGACGGGTGTTCTACAATTATCGCCGCTGTCAGGACTTTAATACACACCTCTGTGGACATCTATGGATCATGTTTCTCTTGACTTTTGCACAAAAGAAGAAGAAGCATGCTATATAAGGAGGAGCTTTAAACATTCCTTCATCAGTTGAGGTTCAGATACAATGTGGTAGACTTTGACATTAAAAAGAACGATCATCTGTATTGCGTGCAAATTACTTCCCGCCAATTGATTTGGGCGTTGGTGAATGGAGTATTGCATTGGTTTGACTGGAGACGAACAACAGCATCCCAAATATCACTGAGACTAACAACAAACTGCATCTGGTTATTAATGGTGAAAAAGATATTGTGGAAATATAACCGGGTGCATACGATATCGACGGTTTAAACGAAGTCTTAAAACAGTCTGGAGAAGGTATTCAAATACGTGCAAACATCAATACACTTAAATCTGAAATAAGGACTGTAAATTCAACGATTGACTTAACCAGAAAGATTCAATAGGGCGCCTGCTGGGTTTCACAAAAGAGCAGGTTTTGAAGAATGATCCAAGTAAATTTTACAAGTCAGATCAGACTGTGGACATACACCCCGTCAGCACAATCTGAGTCGAGTGCAACATTGCAACGTACTCCTATCTCAACGATAGTCTGATTCATACTATTTACGGATTCTTCCCCTCAGTTGCAACGGGGTATAAGATTGTTGAGACCCCTGCCAATTCAATATACCTTCCAGTGACACCTCAGACATTGGATTATTTGCAGTTGCGTATTGTGGACCAGAATAACCAACTTGTTGACTTTCATGGTGAGGAAATCGTTGTACGATTATATCTAAGTGAGGCAGGATGGCGTACGGTATAAAACAAGTGCACGCAATCCACAGCATGTCACGTCGCTAATGAACAGCAAAGTGGTAACACGTGCGAAATACGAGTTTCTTAAATCAGTTGGTTTGAATCCGCGCAGTGACGTCCTCACTCAATATAAACGGTCCGGTAGAGTATGGTGAGAGAATTATAGGTCAGGAATACTTATCTCATAAACCTTACGCTTCAACCAAATTTGACATGAACGATGAAATTAGGATTGTCATCCAGCACCAAGACGCACTCACGCTCCATGCAAGAGTTTCATATAGCTAGTTGGGTCATTCAAGAAAACCGACGGTAGCGATACAGTGGGATCCAAGCTTACACATAACACTTTAGCACTGCTGTTCCAAGAGATACGCTATGAACTCAATGGGTCTGAGATCGACCATACACGCAATGTCAGCATAACATTAACCCTTAAAACATATGTCTCTGCATCACCCGCAGATTTGCATAGTTTAGAAAATGCAGGATGGTTCATAGACGACCCAGACGATAGAACAGTTGCAGAGTATAAGCGATTTACTGCATGCATACCTCTAATTATGCTTATGGCGGACTTTGAGGACAAAAGACTGATTATTATGAACGCTAAACAGGAACCCATTATGGTAGGAAGTGCGACGGACAATAACTCATACATCCAAGGAGCTCAAGAGGAGAATATGATCACAGTCAGCAAGATAATATAGAAAATGCCACACATCAGTGTATCAAACGAGGAGCGTTTGAAGCTTTTAAAAGTCCTAAATTCCGGTACATTTCTGTCACGGCCAATTCGCTCATGGGAGGTTTTCGAGTACCCAGTGTTACCAACTGGGAGTAGACAAATATGGGCTATTAAAACCTCCTTCCACCTAAAGACACTTAGATACATCATAATTGCGTTTCAGACTGATAGAAGATGTAATATAGCAAATGATTCTACCGTGTTTGACAACTGCGAGTTAACTAATGCCAAAGTCTACCTCAATTCGGAATTCTACCCATATGACAATTTACATCTGCAGTGGAATCAAAATGTATACAGTTTAGCGTATGACACGTACGCAAGGTTTTGTGCTTCTTACTATGAAATTGCCGAAGGAGAGGGAAGAGGGTATCTACTCAGTCTGATTTAAGTTCAAGGAGCTTTCAGCAATCATTGTAATAGACTGCTCGAAACAGAACGAGATAATTAAGTCTGGACCTATAGGTGTGAGAACTGAATCTGAATCATTGACAAATTTCCCAGAACACACTGCCGTGTATGCTCCAGTTCTACATCATCGTGTGGTCAACTACTGCCCGCTCACAAGTGTTGTGCAACGAGCAGTATAAATGACTAAGTTCAGCATCATATCTAGAGTATTTCACAGTTTTGTTTCACGGTGTGATCACCATTGCGGACACTCCGGGTTCCTATGATGGTGAGCTAAGACAGTTCATATTTAAAGATGTTGCGTTTGTAGCGTACACACAACATGCTGGAATAATAGAGACATTCTCAGCAAACATTGCATCACCAAGGTCTTTCAAGTATGTGAAGTGTGCTATGACACGAAGAGTGCAAAGTGGTTAACACATTTATACCATGGAATTCACTGGCATGATCCTGGCATACCCTATAAAGATATGGTGACTGCGCTTAAATTATTCAGTCACACGGATACTATCATCTACCTGAAGGGGAAGGAGAAGACCTCATGGATGCGTCGAATCTTTGGTCTCCTGAACACTACTGCAGTCTTCGCCATATCCACAGCAACAAAAATCTTATTGAATATGGTGACCACATTAAAATTTGGTCTTGTAATGCATTTTCTTACGCCATAACTCCCGTCCCATTCGGTTGTAACAAAAATTTCACGTCATCCCCTCAAAATCTCCATTGTTTACTGAAAATTGAACTATTCATTATATTATAAAATTCTTTCTCAAAGTCCAACGTCGCGGAAGCTCTCTGTCTGGTACTCAAATCAATATCTACATCTGCATCTACATCTACATTTATACTCCGCAAGCCACCAAACGGTATGTGGCGGAGGGCACTTTACGTGCCACTGTCATTACCTCCCTTTCCTGTTCCAGTCGCGGTATGGTACGCGGGAAGAACGAAATCCGGAAAGCCTCCGTGCGCGCTCGAATCTCTCTAATTTTACATTCGTGGTATAAATAGAGGGAAGCAATACATTCGATACCTCATCCAGAAACGCACCCTCTCGAAACCTGCACAGCAAGCTACACCGCGATGCAGAGCGCCTCTCTTGCAGACTCTGCCACTTGAGTTTGCTAAACATCTCTGTAACGCTATCACGCTTAGCAAATAACCCTGTGACGATACGCGCCGCTCTTCTTTGGATCTTCTCTATCTCCTCTGTCAACCCGACCTGGTACGAATCCCACACTGATGAGAAAAACTCAGGTATAGTTCGAACGAGTGTTTTGTAAGCAACCTCCTTTGTTGATGGACTACATTTTCTAAGGACTCTCCCAATGAATCTCAACAATTAATTTTATATGATCATTCCACTTCCAATCGTTCTGTACGCATACTCCGAGATATATTACAGAAGTAACTGCTACCAGTGTTTCTTTCGCTATTGTATAATCAAACAATAAAGGATCATTCTTTCTATGTATTCGCAATACATTACATTTGTCCGTGTTAAAGGTCAGTTGCCACTCCCTGCACCAAGTGCCTATCCACTGCAGATCTTCTTGCATTTCGCTGCAATTTTCTAATGCAGGAACCTCTGTATACTACACCATCATCCGCGAAAAGCCGCATGGAACTTCCGACACTATCTACTAGGTCATTTATATATATTGTGAAAAGCAATGCTCCCATACCACTCTCCTGTGGCACGCCAGAGGTTAGTCTGTAGACGCCTCTCCATTGAGAACAACATGCTGTGTTATGTTTCCTAAAAGCTCTTCAATCCAGCCACACAGCTGGTCTGATATTCCGTAGGCTCTTACTTTGTTTATCAGGCGACAGTGTCTACCTGTATCGAACGCCTTCCGGAAGTCAAGGAAAATGGCATCTACCTGGGAGCCTGTATCTAGTATTTTCTGGGTCTCATGAACGAATAAAGCGAGTTGGGTCTCACACGACCGCTGTTTCCGGAATCTATGTTGATTCATAGAGAGTAGATTTTGGGTTTCCAGAAATGACATGATACGCGAGCAAAAAACATGTTCTAAAATTCTACAACAGATCGATATCAGAGATATAGGCCTATAGTTGTGCGCATCTGTTGGACGACCCTTTTTGAAAACTGGTACTACCTGTGTTCTTTTCCAATCATTTGGAATCTTCCGTTCGTCTAGAGACTTGCGGTACACGGCTGTTAGAAGGGGGCAAGTTCTTTCGTGTACTCTGTGTAGAATCGAATTGGTATCCCGTCAGGTCCAGTCGACTTTCCTCTGCTAAGTAATTCCAGTTGCTTTTCTATTCCTCGACACTTATTTTGATGTCAGCCATTTTTTCGTTCGTTCTAGGATTTAGAGAAGGAACTGCAGTGCGGTCTTCCTCTATGAAACAGCTTTGGAAAAAGGTGTTTAGTATTTCAGCTTTACACGTGTCATCCTCTGCTTCAATGGCATCATCATCCCAGAGTGTCTGGAAATATTGTTTCGATTCACTTACTGATTTAACGTAAGACCAGAACTTCCTAGGATTTTCTTTCAAGTTGGTACAAAGAATTTTACTTTCGAATTCACTGCACGCTTCACGCAGAGCCCTCCTTACGCTAACTTTGACATCGTTTAGCTTCTGTTTGTATGAGAGTTTTTGGCTTCGTTTAAACTTGCAGTGAAGCTCTCTTTCCTTTCGCAGGAGTTTCCTAACTTTGTTGTTGAACCACGGTGGGTTTTTCCTGTTCCTCAGTGTTACTCGGCACGTACCTGTCTAAAACGCATTTTACGATTGCCTTGAACTTTTTCCATAAACACTCAACATTGTCAGTGTCAGAACAGAAATTTTCGTTTTGATCTGTTCGGTAGTCTGAAATCTGACTCCTATTACTCTTGCGAAACAGATAAACCTTCCTCCCTTTTTTATATACCTATTTACTTCTATATTCAGGTATGCTGCAACAGCCTTATAATCACTGATTCCCTGTTCCTACTTCAAATAGGGGGACTGCTTGAAGGAGGTAGCCGGGTGATTCTAACCAGTTCCATACTCAAGCTGAGGCATTGCCGGAGGTTACGATAATGAATACTGTATCTCCGCTTATCCCCCAGTGTTGTCATCAGTTTTGGTGTGGAGCCTCCTTGCGGAACTAGGTGCTCTGGACCCAGCGGAAAGTCGGTATGCACATCATGCAAACTAATAGGGTAAATGAGTTCTGTCTCGACCACATACCCTGCATTAGAATCAGCTGCCATACCCCCCATGATTTTTCCACCTAATCACTTGCATTCCTCTTTGGCCACCCATCGAAACTCGCCAGTCGGCAGTGATTGCTGCATGGCATGCCAGTATAAGTTATTCACGTCAAGACACATTATATAACTCAAAGCAAGGGATGCGTTGAACCTGTCACCCATCCATGGTTTATTTTCCTTCGCGTACCATTGAACAGATTCACAAAGTGTCCCACGTATCCCTCACTTAAAGAGAAGCAGTATGTCAGGATCATTCAACAATTCGACGCAGCAGTTCGCTTTATGGTATATTGCGTCCCAAGACGACCCAGGTGCCATGCAATAAAAGGTGGGATCCAGAGAATATGTGGTCATACATAGACTCTGAAATTTCTCCTAAAGTCCACAAGCAAGCCCACGTCTGTGTGCATGTAAAGTCGTGCGTACTCTCCTAAAGTGGAAATACTGAATTCCCGCCGGACATTCACAGCATGCACATAATCTGCATCGGTTATGACATTGCTTGCAACGTTGCTGGAGAATGCAGTTATGTCGGGTAGCCTGGTTTCATTGAGTTTTTCCATGCTATCCACATACTCATATGGGAAAACCCCCTTCCTAGTTACAAGTTGAAACTTTTCATCATCGGGAAATGCAGCTCGAGTGATATGCATATCCCCCCGAGGAAGAGTTTCAACGAGTTTCTGGAGTGGTGCCTGCATAAAACGTAGCATACCAACGAATCGGAGCGTAATTCTTGAGGTCATTGGTTTGGAGAATGAAATGTATTTCTCCACGCTCTCAGGTAGGTCACTGACCTGATCTTTCTCCAAACCAATCTCAGCCAAGCGCTCAACTAGAAAGTGAACGTCATACCCACTTAAGTTGTGGAAGAAAACGAGTATGTGTCTAGGTAGCTGGTACGTCGAATAGCGCACATTGTGAGCTGTGCCATGGAACTTCCCTGCAAGACGTCAGTCATACCTACGTGGAGTTTCCGCTTTTCTGCCTAACAGCAGCCCGCAAATATAACAATTAACCATGTTATTATACAAATCTTCATTCTTCTTCGATTTGGTCCTGGGAACGTTGCCGCTGTAAAGGTTATCAGCCTCCCATGAAATTTTTTCGAGCTCAGTAAGCAGCCAAACCGCTGGATTATTCCCAATATAAGATTTGTAGTGATTAAGACTGGAATCATATGGCAATACTATTCGGTACGCCGCCAAATATGGTACTTTTTTTTTTTGTAAAAGTGGTGTGTGAGGCTTAGGGTCACATTCACAGTGGGTCACAGGAGCGAGGAGGCATTCAAAGTCAGTGTATACTACAAACGGGCATCGCTCCTAGTGGTGAGCATTCTTAAACTTTAGGAATTTGTTTTCCTCAGTAGGCATAATAACACGTACCGGATCTTTGAAAGAACAGTCTAATAGATGTGCAGTAAATATTTTTTACACGATGATCAGTTGATAGTTGGGCGGAAACGAGTCGGAACATGTCTTTGATCCAAACATAGTGATAATTATCACCTTCAGAGAAGAGCAGCATGTTGACACGCAGCTCATACCCACCGGCAAGTTTTGAGAAATGGAGGGGGCTGACGACAGTTTGCTTGTCTTGCTCTTCTGACTTGCTTTTCCTCTCCAGGCCCGCAAACGTGAACCGATATGCCGGTATTCTGTGCCTCAAATTTAGGTATGTCCTGGATCTTGATGGGATACTCTATAACTCGAAAGTTATAACACAAATGAATATTATCAGCTACATGGTATGTACTGGGACACTCAGGATGATCTCTGTAATTGTACTTTGTTTCGCAAGCAAAGGATTGACCGTGCAAGACAAGCCTGATCGTTCCTATTTTCGATATTAATTCATGCCCTCCTGTTAGTTTTATCTTTAGGGAGCATGATATAGCTAGACCCTCCACTTACCGGATCTTAAATAGGTGTACAGGTGTAGAATTCTGCTGAGTGCCATATCTGAGACTCTGACTTCCATCTTAGAAAACCGATCCAACATAGCACTCAAGGTGGATTTACGAAACCACTCGGCATCTGATGTGCTCCGCTTTATCGCGCCATTTTCCCCCCAAAGATAATGAATACTCATGTCTTCAACACCAGACTCAACTTTGTGGGGGGTGGGGGGTGGGGGGAGTGCCAAAATTCAATGCAGAGCATTTAGTGGGGGGATACCACGGATCATTGACTACCTTGAGGAGCTCCGTTTCCATGAGAGGAAGGCACGCGATTAGAAATCCAACAGGGTCGCCAAGCCCTCCTGCTGTGTTGTTGATCCTTGTGAGTGAGATTCGCTCCTCAAAGACATTGGCATTTAAGCGAGTACTCTAACTGTTGTACGGTATTACTGACCCAATAACAAAAAATGACTCTGAGCACTATGGGAATTAACGTCTGAGTCCCGTAGACTCAGAACTACTTAAACCTAACTAACCTAAGGACAGGACACACATCCGTGCCCGAGGCATGATTCGAACCTGCGACCGTAGCAGCAGCGCAGTTCCGGACTGAAGCTCCTAGAACCGCTCGGCCACAATGCCCGGCTCGACCTGATATCGTTCAGTAAAAGGACAGGAGAGGGAACTGCCACTAGTAACAGGATCTTCACTAATACTATAACTAGAACTATTCGATGGAGTTGGCGAGGCGGATAGTGGTGCGCGCTGTACCTCACGTAATGGCGCAGTAGGAGACGCTGCTGAATCGAGCCGCTGCGAGAGGGTAGCCCATGGAGGCCAGAGCAATGATGTAAAGGCCGAGGCAGCGGAGGCGGCGGCGGTGGCGGGGGTGGCGGCGGCAGCCACTTCTCAGTAAGGGCAGCCCGGGACAGGGCCGGCCCCCAGGGAGGTGACCGTGGCTGCTGTGGCGCGCGCTTCCCGTGCTGCGACTAGTGGTGCCCCTACAGGCGATTCGTGCCTTTCTGGGAGCCACTTTGATGATGAGGACAGTTTAGCCACTACCGGTATGTGTGTGATGCCATGATGAGACGCAGCCCCTATAGAAGAACATGTAGAGATAAAATAAATAATAGTTACGTACATTGTTTACCACTACTGGCGTGGTGAAAGAATGAATTCTGACGATCACATGGTTATAAGCAGAGAGAGTAATTATCTTTTTCGCTCTGGCTCCAGGGCATAAACAAATAGAGGAGAGATAGATATGATTGGTCTTGTCAGTCCTCGCCTAGAACAACAACAACAACAAATAAGATATATAGACCGGTTATTTAGAGAAAAAAAAACTTTCTATACTACTACCACTACTAGCACTACTATTAGAGATAGGTAATCTTTTTTTTAACTTACAAATATGTAGCTTGGCCATCTCATTATTTTCTGGAGGCTGTTCGTGCATCCACTGATAAACAGCCTCCGGCTGCCTGTCCAGCAAATCCAAATCGTCTAGAGCTGTTCCTGTAACAGGATGAGACATAATTTTATTTATTTTGAACTCCGTGCTATACTGAAAGATCACACACATGCATATTTTTCTCTATACTTACGTGAGTGCTGTTCTCGGTTATCTACAGTTGAGGGCTGAAAACAATTATCTACTGCAGCAACACTACGTGGAACAGTACCAAGCTCTGCCTCCAAATGAATTTGAATTTCTTTAAGGTGATCTCGAAATTTAAAAAAAGGAGTAAGAAATAAGAGAACATTTTGAATGGGCAATATAGGAGAGGAACAAATTATAATTAAAATTATGTTCACACGACTGTGCACCGAACACAGGAGGCTCGACTTCCAGAGCCTGTTGTGGTCCAGCCCGCTCTTCACACTCGAAAACAAAACCAGCGAGTTGTACTACAACAAGGAGACAGAATTAATAAGGCGAATTTAACATAAACATGAAAATTTAGACTAAAAATAAAAATTATTTACTCACTTGGCAATCCCAGATCCTGAATTCTATGTCTCTTCCCACTATACTCTGAGATGTTGTTGGAGTTAAATCTCTTCATCTTGTGGCGATAAAAGAAATAATGAACAAAGACACACACACACACACACACACACACACACACACACACACACACATGAACAAACGATGAGACGAACTAAGGATGAGTGTGAAATACTGTTGGAGAGCGATTCCTTATATAAATGTGATGATGCAGTATCACATGATCTCAGCGTGAACCGATGGGTGTTGAACATTGGGGGGGGGGGGGGGGGGGCTTCGGGCTCACTAGCATTCCTAGTGGCTGAAATTTGAACTAGCCAGATGCTTCCAGTACCTCGAGAACTGAGTGTATGGCCGATTATGCGTTTACAGTGAAAGAATTCATACTATGGGTGAAGATGCTTTTTGGGATACACACTGGATGATATTGAATTCAGCATCTGCTTCTGGAGTCATTATGTGTATATTACGAGCTCTTCTGCGGAGAATGCAAATAGATATATTTTTGATCAAGGATGGGTTTTTTTTATTGCATCTTGCTCAAAGTCTGTGAGCTTAGTGATTTTCCAAGGTGAATGCTATATACAGGTAATTCTAGGTTGCTGGTATTAAGACTAGTGTTTCTTACATTTAGCTTAGCTTTGTAAATGCTGAAGCAAATCATTTAGAAAGTGTTGAGGTGATAAAATGGAGAATTTTTTTAATATTTAGGAATGGTGTAGAGCAGAAAAGATGAAATTCTAGGCTATTTTGTTAAGCAGCTCACGTTCGAGCAGGAATATTTTTCCATGCAGACAAGCTGAGGCATAAAGAAAGCGAACGTTAAGTATTTGTGGGACGCTACAGAATTTCCGAGAGTTCGACTTGCTTCTTATTTTTACATAGTGATCTGACTTTAGTATAACATTGAGAACTTTGTTAGAGCGCGCTTATTACATGATGTGTCAGCTACACGCCAGGCATGTCCTGTTAGAATCGTGAGCGGTGAAGCGCATTTCTATTGCACGACCTGTGCTGTCAGTATGCATGTGTAGACTAGACGCTGTGATGTCACTACGTGCGCAAGTGGGGGATAGAGACATCATACGTGTTCTGTTAGAATCGCGAGTGGTGGAACAGTTTTTCTATAGCACGGTCTGTAACGTCAGTATGTGCGTGTGGGCTAGACACTGTGACGTCACTATGCATGTGCCTGTGGGCTAGACATATCTTCATTTCCCATTACACTCGTGAGAGAGAAAGTGGTCGAACAGATGAGAAGGATGAACGCGCTCTCTGGTGGCAGTACTGTGCACTCGACGCGGACCACATGGCAAACACTCTCCCTCCATTTTCCCCACCATCTTCGATTACGTCATGGAATGGAATGGACGAAAGTGCACTCTGGTGGTGGTACTGTGTCAGCTGGACTCTGGACCTAGTGGCGAACGACCTGGATGGCGGTAGTGCTCAAATTGTTTAAATGAAGACTGGTGCATGATTTCGACAGTTGGAAATTAGCAAACATGTTTGTAGAGTCTTTTCGATGGATTATTATTTTGACAATTTACGAGTTGTTTGGCTCCCTGGACATAAATCTATTGCATTATTTATGAGTGGTTTTTCAGGTCTGTAGGCTGTGTGGCGTGATCACAAGCATGTCAGAGCATGTGTTCTGTATTGCTGTGATAAATATACTATCTTTCAAAATCCAGTCTTAAATAAATTGTTCCAAAATAAATAAAGTACACTCCTTCCTCTCTACAGTAGTCCAGCGTAGGCTGAGTCATTTTCCCACCAATCCCTAGGAAGAGGTGGCAGTCGGGTGACTTAGATTAGTGGAGGTAGCCCAAGTGAGCTATTTTCCCACCATTTTCTTAGGTTAGCAGAGGTGTGTCGCATTGTCCTGATGGAATTTTCCACCATTTTCTGGGGGAGGGTAGGGGAGGGGGGTTAGGTTAGTGGAGGTAGCCCAATTGACCTATCTTCCCGCCAAAATCCATCATCATGATGTCATGCACTTTTGCCAAGTCTACGGGCCGCCATCTTGGATGACGTCATCGCCGCCATCTTGGATACATTTGGCAACAATTGAGAGTGGGGTGACGCCCAAATTGGCCCTCTACTTCCGTCTAGTGGCTAGCGTTGCTGCCTCTGGATCCCAGGGTCCCTGGTTCGATTCCCGGCGGGGTTGGGGATTTTCTCTGGGTGGGAACTTGGTGTTTGTGTTGTCCTCATTATTTCATCATCATCATTCGTGACGGTGGCTAGATTGGACTGTGTTCAAAAATTGCACGGGTGCCGATGACTGCGCAGTTTTGCACCCCACAAACCATACATCATCATCATAACTCAGCTCACGGCGCACGATGATAGGCGCATGTACTAATGCACTTTTTCAGGCTATCAAATTCATCTAGCGCCTATTGGACCTGTACCTAGGCAGTGTTCTTTCCTGTTAGGGAACAAAGAAGGGGGCTGGCTAGTACAACGTCGAAAAAAATACAGATGCCACGAAACCCTCACAGTTGTCACTTCGTCATAGAAGTTGCACACTTGGCTATTGCATCGATCTTGTCTGTTGCCAGATGGATACACTCTGCGGACATAATATGCTCTAAAAAATTTATTTCCTTGTGGCTGAATCACGATTTATCTTAGTTGGCAAACAGTCTGCTAAACACTCGATTATATTCTCCCTACGATTTCTCCTCTTTAAGGATATCATCAAATCGTCAACCTGTTTTTTAGGTCGCCTGGCAAGATATTTTTTAAGCCTCTGATAAACGCGGCTGAAGAGACACTCAACCCGAAAGCAAGGCAGCGGAAGTAGTAACGATTTCCGTAACATACGAAATCAGTATATTGCCTGTAGGACTGATCCAACACGATATGCCAGTAAGTCGATAGAAGATTGGTTGATGATAGTACTTTCACTCCATGGAAGCGTTGGAGGAGTTCGTCAAGAACTATTAGCCGATCCGTTTCCGACATAACTGAGATATAAATTTACCTGAAGTACAGGACTAAACATATGGAATAGGCACGTTTGGGAATTCTGCTTAATTCCTTCTCGAGACTGATTCTGTGTGCCAGCAGAGAGGGGTAAGGCCTTATAAAGAATGGTTGGTGGTCGCATACCATGAATGTATATGTAAATCACCTAATTGCAATTGGTGCATCCGAAAATGTGCGCAAGTGACTTTCAAGTATGAGATGCAACTATCCTCGGTTGCGTCCAGGGCCTCGATACCAACAGTCTTCCCACTAACAAAGCAATTGCTGTGTCCTGCCCGTGTTTGGCAGATCGGGTGTTAATTGATTATTTGTTTTAGGCGTAGAAGAAGTGTAAAGCTGCTCTGAATAAATTACGGAATCCGTGTGCAAGAGGGTTCGTATCAGGCTCAAATACATATAAATTGTACGGAAATTCACCCCTTTTATTAGGATTTAGAGTAATGTTTACCTAAAAAAATAAAAAATGTATATTAATGGTGTTTTGCTATTTTTCAAAAACTGCTGATTTTCCCCATATTTCAGCACTCTTTTGCGTGGAAACCACAAGACGCACAAAAGAAGTTACAGACATAAGTTGTACGTAATTTTCTCCTCTTTATTTTACTATTAGACCACTTTTTTTGGTAAATACTTGCTTTCGAAGTTATAAGCTTAAAACAACTGATACAGGGATTAGTGATCACAAGGTCATTGTAGCTAGGCTCAATACCATTTCTTCCAAATCCATCAGAAACAAACGCAAAATAATTTTATTTAAAAAAGCGGATAAAGTACCACTAGAAGCCTTCCTAAATGACAATTTCCATTCCTTCCGAACTGACTATGCGAATGTAGACGAGATGTGGCTCAAATTCAAAGATATAGTAGCAACAGCAATTGAGATATTCGTACCTCATAAATTGGTAAGAGATGGAACGGATCCCCCGTGGTACACAAAAAAGGTCCGAACGCTGTTGCAGAGGCAACGGAAAAAGCATGCGAAGTTCAGAAGAACGCGAAATCCTGAAGATGGGCTAAAATTAACAGACGCGCGAAATTTGGCACGTACTTCGATGCGAGATGCCTTTAATAGGTTCCACAACGAAACATTGTCTCGAAATTTGGTAGAAAATCCAAAGAAATTCTGGTCGTATGTAAAGTACACAAGCGGCAAGACGCAGTCAATACCTTCGCTGCGCAGTGCCGATGGTACTGTTATCGACGACTGTGCCGCTAAAGCGGAGTTATTGAACGCAGTTTTCCGAAATTCCTTCACCAGGGAAGACGAATGGAATATTCCAGAGTTTGAAACACGAACATCTGCTAGCATGAGTTTCTTAGAAGTAGATACCTTAGGGGTTGCGAAGCAACTCAAATCGCTTGATACGGGCAAGTCTTCAGGTCCAGATTGTATACCGATTAGGTTCCTTTCAGATTACGCTGATACTATAGCTCCCTACTTAGCACTCATATACAACCGCTCGCTCACCGATAGATCTGTACCTACAGATTGGAAAATTGCGCAGGTCGCACCAGTGTTCAAGAAGGGTAGTAGGAGTAATCCATTTAACTACAGACCTATATCATTGACGTCGGTTTGCAGTAGGGTTTTGGAGCATATACTGTATTCAAACATTATGAATCACCTCGAAGGGAACGATCTATTGACACGTAATCAGCATGGCTTCAGAAAACATCGCTCTTGTGCAACGCAGCTAGCTCTTTATTCGCACGAAGTAATGGCCGCTATCGACAGGGGATCTCAAGTTGATTCCGTATTTCTAGATTTCCGGAAAGCTTTTGACACCGTTCCTCACAAGCGACTTCTAATCAAGCTGCGGAGCTATGGGGTATCGTCTCAGTTGTGCGACTGGATTCGTGATTTCCTGTCAGGAAGGTCGCAGTTCGTAGTAATAGACGGAAAATCATCGAGTAAAACTGAAGTGATATCAGGTGTTCCCCAGGGAAGCGTCCTGGGACCTCTACTGTTCCTGATCTATATAAATGACCTGGGTGACAATCTGAGCAGTTCTCTTAGGTTGTTCGCAGATGATGCTGTAATTTACCGTCTAGTAAGGTCATCCGAAGACCAGTATCAGCTGCAAAGCGATTTAGAAAAGATTGCTGTATGGTGTGTCAGGTGGCAGTTGACGCTAAATAACGAAAAGTGTGAGATGATCCACATGAGTTCGAAAAGAAATCCGTTGGAATTCGATTACTCGATAAATAGTACAATTCTCAAGGCTGTCAATTCAACTAAGTACCTGGGTGTTAAAATTACAAACAACTTCAGTTGGAAGGACCACATAGATAATATTGTCGGGAAGGCGAGCCAAAGGTTGCGTTTCATTGGCAGGACACTTAGAAGATGCAACAAGTCCACTAAAGAGACAGCTTACACTACACTCGTTCGTCCTCTGTTAGAATATTGCTGCGCGGTGTGGGATCCTTACCAGGTGGGATTGACGGAGGACATCGAGAGGGTGCAAAGAAGGGCAGCTCGTTTTGTATTATCGCGTTATAGGGGAGAGAGTGTGGCAGATATGATACACGAGTTGGGATGGAAGTCATTACAGCATAGACGTTTTTCGTCGCGGCGAGACCTTTTTACGAAATTTCAGTCACCAACTTTCTCTTCCGAATGCGAAAATATTTTGTTGAGCCCAACCTACATAGGTAGGAATGATCATCAAAATAAAATAAGAGAAATCAGAGCTCGAACAGAAAGGTTTAGGTGTTCGTTTTTCCCGCTCGCTGTTCGGGAGTGGAATAGTAGAGAGATAGTATGATTGTGGTTCGATGAACCCTCTGCCAAGCACTTAAATGTGAATTGCAGAGTAGTCATGTAGATGTAGATGAAGAATATTTTTAGTGATTTTATTGATGATTTCCCATATTTGCGGGCAAATACATCATAACTTTCCGCTTCAAACTACCATCTCACTGGACTACAATTTTTCGTTCTGAAAGGAATTAATGGTAGGCAGCTGGACACGCACGACTGACGTCTGGGCCACTGTTTACATGAAACGATTGTGTTTCACAAGTGAATGTATGGTACGGAGTGTGTGTTCTTCCGCAGCGTTTACCCCACTGGGCTCACATTCAGGAAGACAACGGTTTAAACCCTCGTATGGCCATCCTGATTTACGTATTCCGTAATTTCCCTACATCGGTACAGGTAAATGATGGTTACTCTGAAAGGGCACGGCTGATTTCCTTCCCTAATACGAGTTTTTGCTGCATCTCTAATGACCTCATTGTCGACGGGACGTTATTAACACTAATCTCCTACTCCTGCTCCTCTTCCAGTTGGAAGCGGTATGACAGCCACACGTAACGGCGTGAGTGCTAAGCTTGTTTGTTGTTGAGCAGAGCCTTGAGAACCACTGTCGAACATATGTTAAGCGTCACATGACAGATGTGGTTCCAGATAGACACATGTTATATGTGGTATCAACGTTGCTCCGTATGTGTATGATGCTTTCTGTATGTGAAGTATTGGTGGCATTTAATGGGTTTGTGAAGGGCAACTGTAGCTGTAGATACTTCCTACATAGATGCTGCCTTGTCAGACTATAATTGTGATGATTTTTGTAATGTGATTGTTTATTACCTTTCTGGCTTTGTTCTCGCAGTAAGGAGTAGTGAGTGGGATGTAATATTTATTGATAGTATCAACTGTGAATTCCTTGGAGTATCTGTGTATGATGAAACCAATCATTTGCGGTGTTCCTAAATTAGATGTGTTTCAGGAAACATTCTGCACTTAAGTAAGGAGAAAATCTTGTTTTCGTGTATAAACGGTATGTCATGGGTCTGATTTCTTGTTCGTGTGGATAACTGAAAGTAAGACATTGCAATCTGTTCACGCCCCATATCAATATTCTGAGGAATTTAAATAACAGGCTGCTACTATGGACTGAACAATGATGCGGTATAATTCTTTATGTATTGTGTTTTAAATATTGTGCAATTTTAATTTCTTTTGGAGGGTTAAGTTTTAATTAAAATGTTTAATTTAAAAGTCCCTGGTCAGTACAAATATGTTGACAGTAAACTGTATATGCCTGACTTACTCTGTTTTTTTTAACAAAAAATGAAATCACAACTGCCGCTTATAAATGTATCCTCGGTTAACGTATTAGGTTATATTTCAGCAGAGTTCCTTGTTCTTTTGAAACTTAATTCTAGTGAATCTGTGAAAGGAAATTGTGTTGTTAATGTAATATGGTAAATTCTGCAGGTGATGTTGCATTCCAAGGAAAGAGCAAAATTTTTTATTATTTTAAACAATAAGTTGTTAGAACCTTGATTACATGTCCACCCTTTTCCCTAATCCGCCAGTGCCTATAGGGTCTGGTCCCAGTTTCGCCACAGTCGATTGCCGATTAATAACGTGATCAGCACATATGTGGCCCGAGGTGCCCCTCCACATCAGATGGCAAGAAAACGAAGGAATTGTTTTCGTTATTGTATGATAAGAAAAGCTGTCTCATTTATAACAGGAATATAAAACAATATTTGAAAATAAATTGGTTTTGAAAAACATTCATCGAACCTTATCATTTAAGCAATCTCCCTGGATGAAGCAATACACTGAGATCAGTACACGTAGCCGCATGAGGGCATTCAATGGGTTCGAGAAGAATTTCTTTAGACTCATGGACATTGCCGTTTTCTATGATACATTAGGAACATTTAAGACTAGCAACATCATGGGAAGGCAGATTTGGGATAACGTCATTAATTGCAAGGCCAAATTTTTCAAGGACCCCCATTTTTATGAAAATCTTTTTGCTATTGAAATGAGCAGGCTAGATATAGACTTTCATAAATCCACTGCAGTCAGACTGGCTGTTCTGGATATTTAAGCCACGTTTCTCTAAGACTTCCCCTATGGATATACAGTAAATTTATAAAACATCCTTCTTATAGTGTAAAACTGTGCTACACAGACACTGATATCGTTATACATCATATTAAAACTGCAAATCGCTACGAGGATATCAGTAATGACAATTATACAAGGTATGATACTTCGAGTTTCCCTGTAAATGACAAATACGATGCTGATGAATAAAGAAATGACTGGATTATTGAAAGACGAATTGGATTGTGTACCTATTGTAGAATTTATTGGCCTAAAAGCGAAATGGTATGATCTTGAGACAGAGTCTGGGTGCATAACTAGCAGAGCAAAAGCCTAAAATATTCTTCTACAAATAAGCTAACCATAAATGATTACAGGCAGCGCGTCTCGGATTCGGAAGTAAAGACAACTGTGCAATAGACCATTATAGCAAAGTAACATTTTGTTTCTACTGTTAAACAGTACAAACTTGGTTTGTCTGCACAGGACGACAAACATCGTACACAGGGTAATCGATCCTTACGCAACCGCCTGCGAAGATTTTGCTGCCCGGCCGGCAGCCAGCCAGCGGTGGCGCTGGTTGGAAGAGTAACTACACTCCTGGAAATTGAAATAAGAACACCGTGAATCCATTGTCCCAGGAAGGGGAAACTTTATTGACACATTCCAGGGGTCAGATACATCACATGATCACACTGACAGAACCACAGGCAACAGAGCATGCACAATGTCGGCACTAGTACAGTGTATATCCACCTTTCGCAACAATGCAGGCTGCTATTCTCCCATGGAGACGATCGTAGAGATGCTGGATGTAGTCCTATGGAACGGCTTGCCATGCCATTTCCACCTGGCGCCTCAGTTGGACCAGCGTTCGTGCTGGACGTGCACACCGCGTGAGACGACGCTTCATCCAGTCCCAAACATGCTCAATGGGGGACAGATCCGGAGATCTTGCTGGCCAGGGTAGTTGACTTACACCTTCTAGAGCACGTTGGGTGGCACGGGATACATGCGGACGTGCATTGTCCTGTTGGAACAGCAAGTTCCCTTGCCGGTCTAGGAATGGTAGAACGATGGGTTCGATGACGGTTTGGATGTACCGTGCACTATTCAGTGTCCCCTCGACGATCACCAGAGGTGTACGGCCAGTGTAGGAGATTGCTCCCCACACCATGATGCCGGGTGTAGGCCCCGTGTGCCTTGGTCGTATGCAGTCCTGATTGTGGCGCTCACCTGCACGGCGTCAAACACGCATACGACCATCATTGGCACCAAGGCAGAAGCGACTCTCATCGCTGAAGACGACACGTCTCCATTCGTCCCTCCATTCACGCCTGTCGCGACACCACTGGAGGCGGGCTGCACGATTTTGGGGCGTGAGCGGAAGACGGCCTAACGGTGTGCGGGACCGTAGCCCAGCTTCGTGGAGACGGTTGCGAATGGTCCTCGCCGATACCCCAGGAGCAACAGTGTCCCTAATTTGCTGGGAAGTGGCGGTGCGGTCCCCTACGGCGCTGCGTAGGATCCTACGGTCTTGGCGTGCATCCGTGCGTCGCTGCGGTCCGGTCCCAGGTCGACGGGCACGTGCACCTTCCGCCGACCACTGGCGACAACATCGATGTACTGTGGAGACCTCACGCCCCACGTGTTGAGCAATTCGGCGGTACGTCCACCCGGCCTCCCGCATGCCCACTATACGCCCTCGCTCAAAGTCCGTCAACTGCACATACGGTTGACGTCCACGCTGTCGCGGCATGCTACCAGTGTTAAAGACTGCGATGGAGCTCCGTATGCCACGGCAAACTGGTTGACACTGACGGCGGCGATGCACAAATGCTGCGCAGCTAGCACAATTCGACGGCCAACACCGCGGTTCCTGGCGTGTCCGCTGTCCCGTGCGTGTGATCATTGCTTGTACACCCCTTTCTCAGTGTCCGGAGCAAGTATGGTGGGTCTGACACACCGGTGTCAATGTGTTCTTTTTTCCATTTCCAGGAGTGTATTTCCTTTCCGCTTCGAAGCACTTCTTTGCGCAGAGAGCACATTGATTGTTAGGCAACGCGTAAAGTCCATTGAGTGAAAGTGTTTCAAGTGAAATGGTGAAAACAAGTATTCTGTTCGCCAATGAGTAGTCATGTATGATTCATAAGCGCGTTCAGAATCAGAGATTATTTCATCAGGGCTTTCCAGATGTTGAGGTTCATAATCGAAGTGCGACTCATCGACTGATAAATAAATTCCGTGAAACGGGAAGTATTCTTGACACGAAACACAGACAACCACGCACAGTGCCCACGGAAGGAACTCTGGTAACTTTGGGCATGCCGTGGAAATGTTTCCTATAAAATCAGTTCGACGTCTTTCTCAGCAAGTGGGAATTTCCTATGGCTCTGTTCAAACGGCTACAAAGTTACTGAAATGGATAAGTCAATTCATAAAATAACCGTTATTGGATCTCTGAAAAGCCTAATGTAATACACGAAGCATCCATGAATGATCAAAAAGCGGGAGTGTGGTGCGCTATTAGCGGTGAGAGAATAATAGGCCCTACTTTCTCCAGGAAACATTTATCAGTGAAAGATACGTGGGAAATGTTTTCTGGCCTTTTTCAGCCGATTAATTGAGAAGGAATGTGCTTTCGCGACCTATCGGCAGCACTTTGCGACGGCACAACTTCGCATCAATTAAATTCGTGAGGAGTTTCAAGAGACAGTTACCACTAACATCATATGGCCTCATCATTCGTCCTATCTACCTCCCGTGGCTTATGTCTCTGCGGAATACTAAAAGAGAAATTGTGCAAATTAAATCTACACACTTTATAGGAACTTCAAACTAAAATTCATCTAGAAATTGCTGCCATTTCTAAGAGATAACTCCAGAGTGTAATGATCAGTTTCCTAAACAGGTGTCAGAAATGCTTAAATAACGAAGAGAGTCAGTTCCAGAATCTCCTAGCTTAATATACATGAGTAATTTACTTCTCTTTTTAAGTATTTATGTTGTGTATGTAAGAAATAACTGGCGTGATAAATATTTCTATATTTTGTGCGGAGTTCCTGTAACCCGCCCTGCGGGTACAGTAGCAGGCCTAACCGGCCAACAGCACGCTCCGAAAACAATTACGTTAACGATTAATCACCCCGTACTTCTGGGTAAAGTAAATATAGTGTCTTAGGTTCACTACCACGTCTAAAATGGTGACTGATTATAAATAATGCAAAAATGTAGTAGATTGTAGATTATAACTACGGATTGTACCTTGAAGTTTGTAACACCTTTTGTGACTGATGTGGATTCACACTAGATTGAACTCTGGGAAAACTATGTACTGACTATCTGGAGTTCATCTGATGTCATGTAAGATGTATGCTTTTTGAATAATCGGATTTATGTAATTTAGTTTGTTTGCGCATATATATATATATATATATATATATATATATATATATATATATATATATATATCACAACTGTTAAAATATAGTGCAATGAAATTTCAGGAATATATATCGCAACAGTATAAAACAATTAATGTATAGTAGTGAAATGTTGGGAATAAATTTCTCTAAGTAACTTATTTAAGTGATTAACATTGCAAAATCACTGGCTAAAGTGAGTGTGAGATAAGCCATTGCAAATGTGTAATGCTTGTACAAAATTACAGCTGTAACTGCCAGAATGCTGAATCCAAGCATGCAAACGTGCATGCATTGCATTTTACAGGTGTCGTATGTCAGTTTTTGGGATGGAGTTTCATGCGCTTGCACATAGTCACTGTTTGTTGTGACGATAGAGTTGTCGTCTGATTATGTCCCTTATGTGCTCGCCTGGAGACATATCTCGTGATCGAGCGCACCAAGGCAACATGTCGACACTCTTTACAGCTTACTGAATTACAACAGCAGAATGTGGGCGAGCGTTATCCTGCTGGAAAACGCCCCCTGGAATGCTGCTCATAAATGGCAGCACAACAGATCGTCAGCAGATTGACGTACAAATCTACAGTGAGGATGCGTAGGATAACCACGAGAGTGCTCCTGCTGTCACAAGAAATCGCACCTCAGACCATAACTCCAGGTGTAGGTTGAGTGTGTCCAGCACGCAACATGTTGGTAGAAGGCACTCAACTGGCCTCCTCCCAATCAACACAGGATCATCACTGGTACCGAGGCAGAAACAACTTTCATTTAAAAACACAACTGACCTACATCCTGCCCTCCAAAACGCTCTCGCTTGACACCATTGAAGTTGCAAATGGCGGTTGTATGGGATCAGTGGAGTGCACGTTACGGGAGGTATAGCTCGGAGCTGTCCTTGAAGTAACTCGTTGTGTCGCTGTTGTGCCAACTGATGAGCATATTCCTGACGCAGATGCAGTACTATGCACCAAAGTCATATGCTGACGACCATGTTCTTCCCTCTCGGTAGTGCTATATGGACGTCCGGTGCCCGGTCTTCTTACGACCGATCATTCTTTAGACCACCGCTGCCAGCAATCGTGTACAGTGGATACATTCCAGCAAAGTCTTTCTGCGGCATCGCAGAAGGAGTCTCCAGCATCTCGTAGCCCTATTACACGGCCTCGTTCAAACTCAGTGAGATGCTGATAATGACGTAGTTGTTGCCTTAAAGGCATTCTTGACTAATACGAACTCACCACGTCCAATCTCAAAGGTAACTAACGCTCACCACCGTTACAGCGTATATTTAAAACAAACCTGATTTGCATCGTCATAGTGGCATTACTAGCGCCGTTATTATGTGACTGGCGCGAAAATTGAGTAGAAATCATTTTTCAGATGTAGAAGCACACCTATCAAGTATCGTTTATGTTGTTGCATAACTCCTTCATAGTTTTGTGAATTTTTTCCGTCAGTGTATATACGAGGGTCATTACATTATTCACCTAACTATGTTATCGCAGTAATTACATTCCAAAGCCTACAGCAAAGAATACCGAAATCAACCGACACATTGCTACCGCATGCCAAGATGGCTAAACACCAGCGCCTGGAACATTATCGAGAGCTTGGCTACGCTTGGATGTAAGTGCAGTGGAACAGTGAAAATTTCGTTCTCGCTGGTAGAAATTCTATTCAGTGCTATGCCGGACTACGAGCAGCTGTGGCTGACAGCGAAAACGTCTGACGCTGCTAGATTCTGGGGTTACACTGTATGATAACGCTGCAGCCCATATATCAGATTTCATCAAACATTGTGTACAGCGTTGGGTTGGGAAATCCTCCACCACCCACTCACCAGACTCCAATCCATACGATTGCGACCGTATTCCACAACTGAAGAAACCATTCTGTGGGAGACGCTTTCCAAACGGGGCGATATCCTTCCAGCATTTCGGTGGCACATATTGATGGCAATACTAATGGTACTCAACGCCTTCCCCATCGTTGACAGCACTGTCTGGATCCACTGGCGGACTATTTTGAAGAACAGTATTTGATTCTGATTCATTTTTGTTCCATTTGTACATGCGCACAATAAATTTGTATTGAGTTCCAATGCATGTGTCACATATCACCCTTTGCAGCAACAGTCCTGTACTGGAACCCAATTATATGTTGGCATTCAGATCCATACGTACTGCCTTACTGGTTCGATGTCCACCATAGAATTACTAATTTGTCGCATTATTGTTAGATACACCATAGTTACCATGACTTACAGAATCCCAACTTTTCTTTGGACTGTAATAAATTTTATACCTAGAACAACTTTTTGTTTGACTTTTTTCCTACCTTTCCCATTCCCCTTGTAACACATCGCTGAGAGCACGTTGTGCTGAATATCACCAATTTACGAAATTAATGGAAGAAAGTTACAGCCTTTTCACCTACTGTGTAATTAAATATAACACAAAAAATATTGCAGTGATGTTGTCTGTAAAAATATTTAGTCAACTTTGTTATTTAAATTTATCACACACCGCCACTGTAATATTTAAATTTCCCATCCACTGCTAACTCCTCCCGCACAGGCCATGAAGGCCTAAAGGTACCGACTGGCCGCCGTGTCATCCTCAGCTCACAGCGTCACTGGATGCGGATATGGAGGGGCATGTGGTCAGCACACCGCTCTCAGTTTCCGATACCGGAGCCGCTACTACTCAAGCAACTAGCTCCTCAGTTGGCCTCACAAGGGCTGAGTGCACCGCGCTTGCCAACAGCGCTCGGCAGACCGGATGGTCACCCATCCAAGTGCTAGCCCAGCCCGATATCCCTTAACTTCGGTGATCTGACGGGAACCGGTGTTCCCACTGCGGCAAGGCCGTTGACCCACAAATTGCTGTTACCTTTAATATTTAGATTTCCAGCCCACCTGCCCCTGAATGTAGGCAACCCCTTCTTTAGTATTTAAAAAGTCTGCCCAACGCTATCTTGATGACATTAAAGGTCACTGATGACATCGCTACCTCCACCTTGATGACATCATACTTCCAAGGTCATTGATGACGTCAAGTATGCACCATTTGCCATCTTTCGTCTTATTTCATTCGCTGTGCATCCAGTTTAGAAGCCAGTTTATTAATTAGTAATGTATTGAGTGAGCATCTATTGTTCCTGATTCACGAAATCAACAACTGGATGCCTGCATTCTAAAACGATTTTCCGTGAATAAAGGAATATA